>NC_135308.1:69120447-69432947 GCF_048772815.1 Callospermophilus lateralis
CCCTTACTTCAGCTTTCTCCCCCTCTCTCCACTCCTGCTAGTTAGCAGGGGACCCTGGAGTGTGGTTCAGAGTCCACCAGTCTTTGGAACTCAGGAAGGACTTGAATTGTCAAGTCAGGAGGAAAAAGAGGCCACATCCAGAGGCTTTGATGGCTGTACTGCAAAACCTGACTGGTTATAAATTCTTGCTAATGAAGAGAATCAGGAGTTATGGAAAAGTAGAAACTTCAGAAATCACACACACAAAACTTTGAGACCACTTTTAAAAAGCCTTAGAAGATACTCTGAAGCACACATTTGCCAATGTGAAGTTTTCAACAGAATCAATAGGATGGAGGCTGTGTATGAGACTGTATTAGTCAGCGTTCTGTCAATGTGACAAAATACCCGAGATAACTTATAAGGAGGAACAATTTATTTTGACTCCTGGTGTCAGAGGTTTCAGCCCATGGTGGGCCCATTCACTTTGGGGCCCACAGTGAGGCAGAACACCATGGCAGTGGGAGCATGTGGCAAGAAGGTTGCTCACCTCAGGGTGGCCAGGAAGCAGAGAGAGAGAGGTCACTCTTCAAGGGTTTGCCCCCCAAGTGGCCTATTGCCTCCAACTAGGCTTCACCTACTAATGTTTCATGGCCCCCAACTGCAGAGAGCACTGATCTAAATCATGGCCTGTCTGACTTTCATGACTGCAGTTGTGCTGGGAGCTGCCTGAGGAAAGGTGCAGGTCAAGATGCCCCAGTAGTTATGGTAACACCAGCTAGGAGAGGCTGCATGTATGGCTCTATCAGTTGAGGCCTTGAGTTCAGCACCTTCTCCCAGGGATAGAGAATTTTGAGCAAAACAAGGTGACCCTAATGTCTCTAGAGTCCTGTGTCCTTCAGATTGCTTGCTTTGCTGAAACTTACTAACAATGAAACGTTTAATGATAAAACCTGTATAATAAACTTGCTGAGCTAGCTCTGAGTTAGCCAAGCCTCACCAGGGCTTGGCCACCCACCTGGCCCCAGCTTTTTCTCCCTATGTGTGTCTGTTTGTCTTGTCTTTATCCTCCATAGCCGCACATCCGGTATCTCCTTAACTAATGGCTGTGCATCTGAGAGGTGAGAAGGTTGCAGCACCCAACTGTACCATTAGTTGGGGACCAAACCTTTAGGACAGGCTTTTGGGGGATATTTAAATCATAATGAAGGCCAACAAAGAGAACCAGTTAATTTTAAGTGAATAAAAGAGGGATTTTGTTGGTGTTGGCTTAGCATGGGCTGTTCTCAGATTTGATTGTTCAGTGAGCTGTGTTGACTTCTGTATATTTGATAATTTCTGAGAGATTCTGATATTCTGGTCATTTTAAAAACAGGCATAAAAACCCTGTAATAATCTGGACTAATTATTAAGAAAGTCTTACATACTGAACTAATTTATTGTGAACACACTTGACTAAAACCTTTGGCATTTGGGGTGGAATCGTTTTATTAGTTGAGAGGGGAAATGTTGAACTCTTCCAGATTTTTTTGTATTCATAAAATCATGATTAATCCCAAATTCTTTCCTCCTGTCTACATGCAGAGGACTTGAGGAAATGAAGGGTAACATTCATTTAGCCTGAGGCTGCAGAGAGGGGAAAGGAGTGAAATGCATGAGAGTTCCAGCATTCCCTTGAGTTCAAAAAGGAAGTTGAAGCTCATTATGAGGTAATTATGGGGACTAGCGGGGGCAGCGCCAGCACACTGCCTTATGGCTCACATGTGGGAACCAGATGTACTTCTTGTGAGATCTGAAAAGCAGTATTGTCCCTGCATAGTCAGAAGTGACCTCAAGTTGGTGTGTCCCTTCTGGGCCTCCGTTTTCTTATCTGCAAAATGAGGGAACTGGCGGAGATCATTTGTTCTTTACCAAGACTGTGCATTGGATCACCTGGGCCACTGCAAAATAGAACAACGCTCAGGCTGCACCTCAGGTGAATGATTCAGAAATGACTGTGGATTCAGAATCCAGAAATGATTCAGGTAGTCTCCAGGCATATTTTGATATTTTGAAAGAGCCCCTGCTATGGTTTGGATCTTAAATGTCCCCCAGTGGCCCCTGTGTTGGAGGTTTGATTCCCCAGATTGGCACTAACAGAAGGTGGCGGAACCTCTAAGAGGTGGGGCCTAGTGCGAGGTCCTCAGGTCACTGGGGGCATGTCCTTGAAGTGGACTGTGGGACTCTGGTCCCTTCTTTCTCCCTTTAGTGTCTGGTTATGATGTAAGTGACCTTGCTCTACTGTTCGTCCCCATCATCATGTCCTGCTTCCCCACTGGCACAGAAGCAATAGGGCCTGGCTATGGACAGGAACCTCATAAACTGAGAGCCAAAACAAACCTTTCCTTTGATGAGTTAATTATCTCAGGTGTTTGGTAAAGTGATGGAAAGCTGCTGGCACAACCCCACAGGTGATTCTAATGTGTAGCCAGAGCTGAAACTCAGACTCAGATGACCTCTGTGGTCTCATATGAGAAGGTTCACTTTTCAGTACTTTGACTATTGGACACCTTAAGTATATGCATTACGAGTCTCCTTTCCAGTTTGTAAGAGACCACTGCAGGATACCTGAGGAATTGTGCTTATTTTTTCATTGAGGACAGTCAAGGGTGTCCCCCCTTATTTTTTTTTTAAAGATTTGGGGGGTCCTAATTTCAGTGGGGCCAGCTTGCCATCTTCAGTCTTTTTCATATGGCAGTATACACATGAATGTGCCTCTTGTGACTCTGGGAAGTAGTTTGGGCAGAAATTCATAATCAGTTTTTTAAAGGTTGGGTAATCTGGTTAATCGGGTAATCAAGGAACTCTCAGAAATAATTCCCTCACCCATTCAATCATTCATCTGCCCAAACTATTTACCAGATGTCTGCCTTTTATACAAGGCACTTAAAACATTTTTTTGTAGTTGTAGATGGACAGCATGCCTTTATTTTATGTGTTTGTTTTTATGTGGTGCTAAGGATCAAACCCAGTGCCTCACACATGCTAGGCAAGTGCTCTGCCACTGAGCTACAGCCCCAGCCCTCCAAGGCACTTAATATAAAACTGTCTTTGTAAAGGCCAACTTTCTGAGCTCCCTTGAGCTGCTGTCAGGTCTTACTGAGCAGCAACCACCAAGCTTCAATGCTGGGCTAGCTTTTCTCCTGCTCTGATAGTGTCAGTGTTTGCTTGTCAAGATAGCCAGGGTCCACCTCTGAACCCACACGGGCTTTACTGCCTCTGGAGTGTCAGAATAGGAGCAGCCAAAGTTATCACTTGAACTGTGATTGATATACATTGCCTCATTTAATCCTCCCAACCACTTGCAATCAGGCTGTTATTGCTATGAACTGAATGTTTGTGCGCCCCCTGCCCCCATGTATTGAAATCCTGGTCTGCAATGTGATGGTGTTTGAAGATAGGGTGATATCAGGTTGTGAGGGTGGAGCCCCCAGCACGAGATTAATTCCTTTTATAAAAAGAGAAGGGGACACAAGAATTCTCTGTGGACATAACGAGGAAGAGAGTCCTTGCCAAGAACCTGACCATGCTGGCATCCAGATTTCCAGCCTCCAGAATTCTAAAAGAAACAAATTCCTGTTGTTTAAGTCACTCTGTTTACAGGATTTTGATGTGAGCCAGGCAAGGTGCCTATTATTTTTATAAGTGGGAAAAACCAATACTTAGACTTAATGAACTTGTCCAAAGCCATCTAGTTAAAAGCAAGAGTTGGAATGCCAAGCAGGACTCTCTGGCTCCCGTTCCATACTTGAGTGATTTCTCACATCCCAGAATTTTTTCCCAGATCCCCTATGCTGCCTCCCATCCAAGCCTACTTCCCTGTAAGGAGCAAGTTTGAGTCTCAAGTGTGCCAAGAAGCCTCCTCCAAGCGCACAAGCCCAGCCTGTACTTCCCTCCAGTGCTACCCGCTGGACAGGGATCTCACTCAGCTCTGAACCTCTCCTTAGGCACTCCTCAATCTCTATATCAGTGATTGACTTTTCATGTCTTGTTTCCATAAATGTATTATAAACCCCTCCAGGGTTTGGACTTAGCTTTTGACTTCCTTTCAGCGTGCCCAGCTCAAAGCTAGACTCACACAGAGACCTCATGTATGTTTTAGATTGATTGAATAAATAGATTGATAAATCTTCTAAGTTCCTGCTTCCAGAGAGAATCAAAACACCAAACACTCCAACACTCACTCAATTGTGGGTTTTTGTTTGTTTGTTTTTTTGTACCAAGGATTTAACCCAGGGGCTCTTAACCACTAAGCTACATCCCCAGCCCTTTTAATTTTTTTATTTTAGCAATTGCTTGCTAAATTGCTTAGAGCCTCACTAAGTTGCTGAGGCTGGCTTTGAACTTGCAATCCTCCTGCCTCAGCCTCCCAAATTGCTGGGGTTATGGGTGTGTGCCACCACATCTGACTTCAATTGATTAATTTGATATGTTTATTGAATACTTACTAAGTGGACAGATAAGCACACTCTAAATACTCTAAGAATTTTATCTTTTCCAATTGTTTTTAAGTGCCTCCCAAATGTACTTTCCCGCTGTATAAAATCAAAGAAGACTTGTTTCCTGACACTCTGGTTTCTATCAAAAATGAGGTCTTGGCAGGCTAGAGGTGTAGTTCAGTGGTAGAGTGCTTGCCTAGTAAGCAGGAGGCCCTGTGTTCTCTGGGCTTTGTGGCCCAGCATCACAAAAAGAAATACAAAGTGAGATCTTAGTAAACTAAATAAATAAATTGAAGAGAAACATGTCAAAATGGAGAGACTCTGGGAAGTGAAGCAAATTTCACAATCATATGGCCAGTAAATATTGGAGCTGAGACAAAATATGAATCTCCTAACAAAGCTTAAACCTTTTTTTTTTTTTTTTTTTCCTGTACAATTCAGTTTGAAGTGTTTCCACTCTGAGTGGGAATTAGCTGATCAGGGCTTTTAAGGTGTGGATTTTGCTGGGATTGGGGTCTGACTTATTTTAGTGTCTATGCAGGCCCTGGACAACAGAGGCACCTCACTCTGAGTTTCCACTCTCACCAAGGAAAGAACAAGAAAAAGGACTCTTTCTAATGGGATTTCATGTCTCCCCTTGGCCCTTGCTGTGTTGGTGCTGAGGTTGGAACTCAGGGCTTTGTGCACGTGGATAAGGGCTCTACCACTGAGCCGGACCTCCCGCCCCGCCCCGCAGCAGAACCTCTGTCTGTCCTGCTGTGGCCTTGAGTGCTTAGGAATGCTCATGGTGCCGGGAAATGGACATGATGTGAAGGAGTCAGAAGAACAAGGATCTGGTTCCAACTTTTGTTGGTAGTGAGATGTGATGTGGCTAAATCACTTAAATGTCATTTATCTCTGTAAAAATGATGGATTGGATTAGATTGATTGTAAGGTGATCCTAAGCGCTATACCTTTAATTCAGGTAGCAAATTATTATTGCTATATTCTCTCATGCTCAATTTTCTTGAGTGAGATAAAACATAAATTGCTTTCTATAGTGTAGGATATATGCAAAAAGACTTATGATGCTACTTATGTTAGTTAGCATCACTGGTCTGGACTTGTCCAAATGCCCAAAGGGGTTGTAAAGAAAGCCACGGATTAGCTGTTCTTTGTGTGCCAGGCGTTATTCTAAGCACTTTCGATGTGTTTACCTTTCCCTGCACATTCATACCACAACTCTATTTTGGCAGCTACTAATGACCTCACTGTGTTACAGATAGGGAAACTGCGTCTCAGAGAAGTGACCTGACTTGCCCAAGGTCAGGCCGCTAGGAAGTGGTGAAGACAGGGTTTGGGCCAGGTGGTCTGTCTCTCGGGCTTGGCCTCCAGCCCATGTATGCATTGGCCCCTCCCTGGGTGCAGGGACTGTGCACTATCCTCTGTAGCATCCCCCTTTACCCAGAAAACAACTAAGATGGACTGAACTGAATAGAAAGAGATGCTGGCTGTGGGTGAACTTTTTTGTTTGAGAAACTTCCAGAGCATGAGGCCCAGGCAGCTGTAAGCAACGTCCTGAAAGATCTAACAGCAGAGCAGGTGTTCTGGGAATGCTCAGCCATGAGAGGAGATTTAGGCTTGTTGACCCTGTAGGTTTTTTCCAGCCTAAGGATTCAATGTTCTGCCTGATTCCTAGAACTGTTATTTGGCTGAAAGAGAAATGCTTACGATAAGTCACAGCACGGGACCAAAGGTGACAGGAATCACGCACGTTTGGGCTGATGTTTATCTTGTGGGCCAGCCAGCGGCAGGCGACCATGCAGTGTGTAGGGCTCTCCCCAGCAGCTTCCTGTCCAGTCACTCAGAGCTACTGTAAGGGGAGGGGAGAAGCAGGCGGTGGAGGAAGGGCCCTCCCTCCAGGGTTCCCTGGAGAAAAGCCAAAAGGGTCTCAGAAGGCTTAGATGAGAGCTTGCGAGGCATTCATTGGCTGCCTGAACTAGAAAACTTGGTGGTCCACGTACTCAACGCCCAGAACCCAGAGCCACCTGAGCGGTAGGCATTGTTTGACTGAGCCCATTCACTCAAAAACAAACAAAAAACTTTGTTGTTTTAATCTCTTAACAAATAAAAAAGGCCTCTATGTAATTCATTCAGATCATTCATTTTCCAACTACTTTTCTAGCTTACTTCCAGTATGTCCATCTATTCATTTATTCTTTCATTGCAATTTTTTAAGTGAGCACCTATTTTGTGTCAGTCAAGGGGTTTGAGGTTGGGGATATAGAGATAATTAGCATTCAGTCCCTGACCTTAAAGCAACAGCAGGTTGGAAAATCTGTCCAGGGCACAGGTGATTATGGTGCAGTGTGATAAATGGGTGCAGAGAATGCAGGGAGCCCAGACTGGAGGCCTTGAGAACAGAAGACTCCCATTGGGAATGACATTGGAGCTGCAATTGTGAAGGAAAGAATATTCTAGAAGGGACATTATGTTGGGGGATGGTGAGTTCCTTGTGATACTGTGAATAGTGCTTGGGAATGGATTGAAAGCCTCCAAGGGTAACACTGTGAAGGGCTTGCAAAAGCAGATTAACTTTGTATTATGGTTTGGATGTGAGGTGTCCCCAAAAGCTCATGTGTGAGACAATGCTAGGTTTGGAGGAAAGTGATTGGGTCATAGTCTTAACCTAATGGGATTAACTGAGTCATGGCTGGAGGCGGGTGGGGCGTGGCTGGAGTAGGCGATTCATGGGGGACGTGGTTTGGGGGGTATCTGGCTACTGCACTCTCTCTGTCTCCTGATCGTCATGTGAGCTGCTTCCCTTGGTCACAGTCTTCCATCATGATGTTCAGCCTCACCTCGAGCCCTGAGGAATGGAGCCGGCCTTCTATGGACGGAGAGCTCTGAAACCGTGAGTCCCCAAATAAACCTCCTCCTCCACAGGTGTGCGGGTCAGGTCATTTAGTCACAGTAGCTAGGACACTCTGTGAGGGAGTTTAGATCTCACTCTATAGATGTGGCCTGGTGGCAGCCTGAGGTGAACTGCATGGGGACAGTGGAGAAGTCTGGGAGAAGAGTTAAGCAATGATTGCCACCAATCCAAACGGCCCTGTCGGGGCCTGAAGAGGCATAGCAGGGCACTGTGGCTGCACAGGCGTGAGGCGACAGTGGCGCTTGGAGGGGTGCTATTAGAATTAAGTGGAATGGTGATCACAGGATGCCTGACACAGGGCGGGTGCTTTCTCCACGGTGGCTCTTATTATCATGGAAAGAAGAGGAGGAGTCGTGGGTGTCTGCCTTCAGCAACCAAGCGGGTGGTGTTGTCATTAGCAAGAAGAGAGCAATACAAGAGGAGTGGCCAGTTTAGAAGGATGCGGGGCAGAATCGAGGTAATGCGTCAGGTACAGGACTGGCTCCTTATACTGAAGAAGGCCGAGATGAGGCCCATTCCCCTGGGTTCCACACCATGTAGTCACTCTCCTGCCACAGGGCATTTACACAGACTTGTTCTCACTCATTCCAGTTATTATTGCTGCCAAACAAATGATCCTCAAATTTAGTGACTTCAAGCAAGACATCATTTTATTACATCTCACAGGTCCTGGGGTAGCTCAGGTTCTTACTGAGGGTTTCTCATGTGGTGGCAGTCAGGGAATGGCTGGGACTGCAGACACCTCACAGGCTTCCTCATTCCTCTCTGGTGGTCAATTCTGGTTGAGCTGGACCTCCACGAGGCTGTTGGCCAGAACACCTACTTGTAGACTCTCCATGCAGCTTGGGCTTCCCCACAGCATGGTGGCTGAGTTTCAGGAGGCGGCATCCCAGAAGTCCCAAGTGGAAGCTGTATTGCTGTTTAAGAAACAGCCTTGAAAGCCACCTTGAGTCACTTCAAGTAGAAAGAGTAAATATCCCAGGGGAGGAATATTTTTTTGAAGGGGAGGGGGATTAGGGATTGAACTCAGGGGCACTCAACCACTGAACCACATCCCCAGCCCTATTTTGTATTTTATTTAGAGACAGGGTCTCACTGAGTTGCTTAGGGCCTCGCTGTTGCTGAGGCTGGCTTTAAACTTGGGATCCTCCTGCCTCAACCTCCCAAGGTGCTTGGATTGTAGGCGTGCACCACTGTGCCTGGCTCAGGAGGAATGCTAATGTCACATGATAGCAAGAGCTTGTGACATGGGAGATAATGTTATAGACATTTTGGGAAACACAGTCAGCTACTCCACCACCTGGAATCTCTCCCCTCCCGCAACCAATAGCCAATCCCCCTCCTCAGGGATGTCTTCTTCCACACTTCCAGCTGCTCAGGAGACCCTAGTATGGCCAGCTGCCTCTTTGTGAGGACATATTTTGAGTATATGATTGGGGTGCACATGTCTCTCATCTCCCTCACTAACCAGTCCCTTCTTGAGAGAGGGATTCTGATTGTTAGTGTTCAGTCTTATATCCCCAGTATGTAGCATAGTCCTTGCCAGGTATTAGGAAGCCTGGGGGGCTTCTGGGTCCTGCCTGACTTCATGCAGGGCTCCTTGTGGTTCTATATTCTTGACACAGAGTGGGGACAGCAGCATTTCAGTTGTGAATGAGACTCTCCTCCGGAGCCCTCCGATCTCTCCTCGCCCACACTCCCAGGCAGCTATGGACACTGCACACAGAAGAGTCAGGAGGCTGCCCAGAGTGGCTAAGAATTCCAGGGCCCCCACATGCCCTGTCCTACTGTTCTCATCCATTACTTAAGCAAATAATTCCTGTAAACTTGGATGAGGCTAGGGTAAGTGGAATCTGTCACTTCCCTGTGATAGCAAAGGTATGTCAAGGTATTTAAGGTGGCTCCTTAAATCTGCACTGTAGAGGTGGTGATGTTGTCTTCCTTTCAGAGGAGGTAAGAAGCTCAGGGAAACCAGCTGTTCTCCTGCCAGCTGGGTGTGGAGCTGAGATACGGATTTATGACTTATCCTGCTTACACCGATTACGATAATCAACGTAAATAACATTTACCTATGTAGGATGGGTTATGGGGGAAAGAAGAAGAGAAGGCAAGAAGTTTCCAAAGGGCATGAAAGGGGCTTTGGGATGAGCTGGCAGGTAAAACACCAGGCACCGTGGGATTCCACACAGATCTTGGTATGTCTCAGACAGTGCATGGGAACATACTTATACTGAAACATTATCCTTTGTTTATCTGAAATCTTCCCTGGGTATTCTCCATGATTGTTTGCCAGATCTGGCAACCCTACATGGGAGAATGGAAAGACACATGGCCTGGGAGTTTGAGGATCCTGAAAATAAACTTTATGATGTTATGCTCGAATTCGGGACCCCCAAAGACCACCAGAGACCCAAGATCGATGTAAGCAGCAAAGAGGTGTTTATTGCGAGCTAGCTCGGTCCTCCACACGCACACACAGCAACTGGTGATGCTGAGAGGCCCAAGCCCAGGATTTGCAGCAGTTTTATACCCTCTTTGGAGAAGGCGGGGACTTCACATACATCATAGCATCTCTTAGCAAATCATCACACACTGCGGGAAAATCATAAAACAACTCTAAAATATGATTAGCACATTCACTGGGGGGAACAAGTTGGGTAGGGGTGATTGGTTAGTTCAAGAGGGGGATTCCTTTGAACTGATTGGTTTAAGCCACGAGGGGAGTACGTGCTGAACTACATGGTTTCCCAACATGTTATCAACCACCATAAACTCCTGGGAGGGTCATCTGGCATCCCAGGTATTTTCCCTGTCTCATGCTGATTGGTGGTTGCTAGGGGGTTGCTATGGATCCCCACCTAGCCTGACTGAGTCAGGGACACCTGGTGCAGCAGATCTCTCTTGTTATTTATAGATAAACAACTCAGCAGGGTGGGAATATGCCTAGGAGTGCTCTGTGGGTCTTTCCAAGGACAAGGGGCATGCCCCCTTCCTTAGGACAGGCTTTGCTCTGAGGTAGAGGCTGGTTTTTCAATGAAATCCAAAGTATGTTGATAAGCTAAGAGTGCATCTCCCAATGCTGTGTGTGGGAGGGGATGCTACCTGTTTCAGGTAGGAGGGTTTGGTTGGTGGGAGGGTTTGGTTGGAGGAAAGGAGAGAGGAGCTTACTGATTCAGTTTGCTGGGACAACGTGGATTGAGGACATTATGCTAAGTGACATAAAACAGAAAAATACATGATTCTGCCTATATGAGGTGCTTCGACTAGGCAGTTTCACAGAGACAGAACATGGAATGGCGGTTACCTGGGGTACGGTTGGGGTGAGGGAAATGGGGTGTTACTATTTACTGGGTGCAGAGCTTTAGTCGGGGATAATGAACCAGTCATGGGGAAAAATAGTGATGATGGTTACACACTTCGTGTGTACTCGATGCCGCTAGACTGTTGCAGTTGCAGTGTTGTGTTGCTACAACAAAATACCTGAGGCAGCTAACTTATACAGAAAAACAGGTTTTTTTAGCTCACAGTTTTGGAGGTTCCAAGTCCCAGATCAGGCAAAGTGGAGAGGCCCCCTTTGTTCCACCTCTGGACAGGGTGTTGGATGGCAGCACATCAGAGGGACCGTGTATGGGGCAAACAGTCCCATCTCAAATGGCAGCAAAGAGAACGAGGTCATATAGGGCCAGGCTTGCTCCTCTTATAACAATCCCCTATCAAAATGGTCTCACACCCTAATGACCCTAAGGACTTCCTGTTAAAGTTCACCTCCCAAAGCTTCTGCCACCTCCCAACAGCACCCCCATGTGGACCAAGACTTCAATCACGGGCCCGCTGGAAACACTCCACCCACATCCAAACCATAGGCCTGTTGGCCTGAGCCTTGTCCCAACTACTTGGGCAATTGAGTTAGGGGAACCACTTGAGCCCAGGAGTTTGAGGCCATCCTGGATACATATCAAGACTCCTTCTCTTAAAAAAAAAAAAAAAAAAAAAGTATATTTTATCACAATTACAAAAAGAAAAAAAATAAGGAAAAGAAAAGAAATTCAGTCTAAGTCTCCATAAAGAGCTCCAGAGTAGTGTCAGCCAGCTCACATCCGGGTTGGCCCTGGCATAAAGAATATGGAAACCTAGGCAAAACTCAGGCTTTCCTTTGCTGCTGCATGTCCAGGCTATAGGGACCAGGAGTCGGTGCCAGCCAGGATGGAGAGAGGAACATGTGCCTCAGTTGAGATCACACTCTGGGCAGAACCTCTGGGAGCCTGAGCCTCCCAGCCTCCATTCAGGGCTCATTCCTCTGCCTTACAGGGAGAGGAACATAGCCCTCCACCCCTGCCACAATGAGCTAATCACCAAAAAGAGCTTGCAGCTCTTCTCAGAAAGATGGTCTATAAATACAGCATCTCCTTGCAAACCAGGATGCCAGGGGTGAGGGGCAGAACACCAGAGGGATCCTGGGGGACGAAGGGTCCCAGGGCACTTAAATTTAGCCCAGGCAACTCAGCTCAGGTCACTGGCTGCCACAGCCCTATGCATCATCCCCAGGAAGAACCATCTAGAGAACATCATTTTTGCTTTGTGATTTGGGAACTTCCCCCATACCCAAAAGCAGCACAGGAGGGTCATGTATTAATATGGGGTTTTGGATACAGAGCATGAACTGTGATTGGCAGCTGCTCGGCAGCCTCCCTGCTTCTTGCTTAGGTGCCCGGGCTTTGCTAAATTCAGACCAGACAGAGTTAGCTGCTATTCAGACGGACCTTACAAGGCAGTTGCCAGGCTGGGGAGGCACGGGGCAAATACTTCAGTGACAGTTCTCAATCTGCTGTGGTCACAGATCTCCAGGGGCTTCTGCAAGCTTTGGTTTCACTAGTTAAATGAGCTAACATGGTAACTCTCTCCCCTGTCACCCAAACTAACTATCTATCTTCCTATCTATCTATCCATCCATCCATCCATCCATCCATTAGCACTGGTGATTGAACCCAGGGCTTTCTATCTCTGAACTCTATCCCCTGACTTTTAATTTAATTTGATTTAGAGACAGGGTCTCTCCAAGTTGCCCAGGCTGGCTTCAAAGTTGGAATCCTCCTGCCTGACTATGAACCCCAGATGCTGGGATTACAGGTGTGTACCGTCATGCCCAGCTCTCAAACAGCACTTTTAATAAGAAATATTTCATAATGCCATTTTTACTAGTTAAAGTGAAACTCATGATTGATAGAACTTGCCTACATATATCATTTTTAAAAAGTCAATACGATGCCTTAACTGTAGGAGAAATAACAGGAAAGTAACTTAAAATATTCTATATTTCAGTGTCTAAACACTTAGACACAGCTTTATTAAAAGATAGTGGAGTATTAGAACTCTTGTATCTAGTTACACCAAACACATCTGGATTTAAGAGGAGCAAGAAAATGCTTAGTTGAAAATTATGTGCCTTTTTGATACTTGAAATGAGAGTTAACTAATTAGGTGGATGTGTGTGTGTGTAGAGATAGAGAGAGGAAACAGGAGAGAGGAGACAGCTGCCATGGGTGTGGGGGCTTCTGTGGTTTTCCTGATAACTCGTTGCCATCATTGGCATTAATATGGTGTGATTTCCAAAATGGTGAGCTCTTCAAGAGTTTCAAACAAAACAAAATACAGTCTTCTCTGGATGTGTACCCTAGTTGGAGAGTTCAATGCATCGCAAACTGATAGAGAAAATGCCTTCTATTTTATGTAAAGCAGAATTTGATTCTAGGCTCAGAATTATAAGCAGGCGTTATACCTCCACAACATTTGGAAAGTTGGGCAGAATAATTCTTCATATGGAGGACTGTCCTGCATTCATCTGCAACCTCTGTTCACTGATGACAGTGGTGTCCCCAATGGTTGTGGCATCCTCCCAAAGTGCCAAAAGGCTCCACTGAGAACCACTGATTGACAGGTCTGAAAGTGCCTGGCACTTAGAGAAACATCCCCCTCTTCTCCCTTCCTTTCCTTTCCTTTCTGCTCTCTATTTGCTTCTATTATAAAAGAACAGTCTTTTTTTTTTTTTTTTTTCTTTAACCATGTGGAGCTGAGGAAAAATCAAGTCCACTGGGAGGGGATTCTGGGGGACAGCCTCCAAGATCTCACTAAGAACCCATCATCAGAAGGGACCCTCGCAGGAATTCATTATCCTTCTTCCTCCAGACTGATTTACCCTTCTCAAACCTCCTTCCAGAACATCATCTCATTGGAATCCCACACTGATTCTGTGTGGTAGGCAGGTAAGGGATATAGGCTGCATTAAACAAGTGAAGCCCAAAGAGCCTGTGTGACTTGCTTACCAGGATTGGCCTCCGTCCTGCCCTGTGGGTTTCTTTGCCAGTGGTCCCGGATGTTGTATTGCTGTGAACCAAAGCATGAGTCCGCTCTGTTAGAATGAGCGCTCTCAGTAGGCAGACTCCCGCGCATGCGCGCTCGCTCTCCCTCCATCTCTTATACACTGTTCTTCACAATCACTTGCCCAGAAATTTGTGGAAAATAATTATTTATTTAATTGGTGAATTAGAAGTTTTCTTGTTTCCAATATTTTATCCTCCTCACGGGATTCTCCTCTTAAAATAGTATTCCAGCATATGTTTTTTTGTTTTTGTTTTTGTTTGGTACTGGGAATTGAAGCCAGGGGCACCAAACAACTAAGCCGCATTCCCAGCCCTTTAAAAATATGTTTTATTTAGAGACAGAGTCTCTCTGAGTTGCTTAGGAATTCTTAAATTGCTAAGATTGGCTTTGAACTCATGATCCTCCTGCTTTAGCCTCCAGGGCCGCTGGGATTTTACAGGTGTTCATCATGCTATTTTATGGCAAAATCTGCACCAGTTCATCACTATCTACAAGATAAGTTTGAACTCCTTAGCTTGGCATTCAAGACCTGTCTTCAACTTGCAACCCCTGCACACCCATCCATTCTGTCCACATTCTAAAACACCTGCCTGCCTTCGAATGAGAGATTAACATTCATCCAACACTTATTAAAGGATTTATGCGATAGGTACTATTATTATCTCTATTGTCATGGAAGAGGAAACTGAAGCTTAGATAACTTCCTACCACCTTGCAGCACTTGAGTGGCACACCCAAGACTTGATTCCCACCTGCCTGCCTCCCAGGTCCTTATTCTAACCCTCCCACTAAGTCCAACTCACTTTGTATTTTGATACCTGGACTGGGGTCTGTACTCAGGATCTTTAGCTTAAAATGTCCCTTCTTCCTCTTTCTGTGAAGAGGAAGAAGTGTCCTTCTTGCAGTTCCAGCTTTTCCTTGTAGACCCAGCTCCCTTCTTCAATGAGTCACTTTTTCTTCTGCAACTTCAAATGTATTCTAACTAGCCGGTAATTCCAGCTACCTGGGAGGCTGAGGCAGGAGGATCACAAGCTTGAGGAAAGCCTGGGCCACTTAGTGAAATCCTGTCTCAAAATCAATATTAAATGGCTGAAGATGGAGTTCAGGGTTAAAGAGATTCCCTAGCATATGCAAGGTCCTGGGTTCAATCCCCAATAGAGCAAAAGCAAACTTCAAATGTATTCTGATTTAAAGAGGCTCGCCTTGGAAGATGGTTGTCCATGCAGCTTGGTGATCTCTTTCCAAGCAAGAACTCTGATCTATTCATTTTTAAAATCAGCATCTAAGTCGGGAGTATTGATTGGTATCCAGTAGATCTTTCTTGGAATCTAGTGATGAAGTCATTATTAGCAAGGAAATAACCACAAGGGGGCAGCACTACAGCTCTCCTAAGGGGTTGCCCTCATGGTTCCCTCTGGGAGACAGGTGTGGCAGGCTGGTCACCTTTTTTTGGCTGAAACAACTATCCTAAAGGGACAGATGAACCAAGGTAGAATAATAGAAATATGTTTAGTAAAAATAAATAAATAAGCAACAATGTGAAGCATAGGAGGAAAATTAAAAGAAAGTTATAGAAAGAACAATTTGGGGGAAACTTGAAGTTCTAAACAAGTTTGGAAAACAGGAAATATTTTCCTGCTGCATATTATTTATTCTTCTTTATAAAACGTTTACATCTTTAGTTTTCAAAGCATAATTTTATTAGACAGCCAAGAAACACATAACATTTTATAATATAATATGTTATATATAAATAGCTGTGTTATTAAGGAAAATGTACATTTATGTCTATTAAGAGGGTTAAAAATAATTCATGCTATTTTCTACTACTCTCTCCCCAAATTGGTTGCCTGTTTTCCTCCTTCATCCCCCTAACTGATGTTTATGGGTTTAAAATGTTCAGGTCTAGAATTATGGGTCAGGGCCTTGAATTGTAGCTCAGTGGTACAGCACTTGCCTCCCATGTGTGAGGCACTGGGTTCTATCCTCAGCACCACATAAATAAACAAAATAAAGGTTTTGTTTATTTTGTTTATAATCTTAAGGAAAGGAAAACAAGCTAAAAGTCCATCTACAGCTAAAAAATTTAAAAACAAAAAAAGAATTATGGTTCATTTTTTTTACTCATTTATTGTTGTTTTGTCATGACTCCCTCTAGTTAAAAATAAATAGAAGGCCATAGAATTTCAAGCTATTATATTTTCCTTTAGCTATTGAAGTTCAGAGGAAATTCACAGATAAACCTGGAGAGAGATGGAGCAGGGCTGAATGGACGATGATGGAGAAGGGCCATAGAACATAGGGTAGAGGCATCATGGACCTACACTCAAGGGTCTCACCTATATCAAGGCTCAGACAAGAAGA
Organism: Callospermophilus lateralis; assembly: GCF_048772815.1. Taxonomy (NCBI): domain Eukaryota; kingdom Metazoa; phylum Chordata; class Mammalia; order Rodentia; family Sciuridae; genus Callospermophilus; species Callospermophilus lateralis. The sequence goes on from NC_135308.1 coordinate 69,136,561, forward strand.
TTTCAGAGGTGATTTGATTTTTGTGGAGGAAGACGTGTTAATGGACTTTTTGGAGGGATTGGATTACCTTCACAAGCCAAGAGAGGGACTTCAGTTAGATTTCATGTAGGGCTTTGCATGTGTCCTGAAGTTTGATTGACACAGAGGGTGGCTATGTGACTCTCACCTGGAAAATTCCAAGACTGGAGAGGTGTGTCTCCTGCTGCCTCAGACTTGAGAGTGAAGGGCAGCTTGCTGCTGCTCTGGGCTCAGTCTTCATTCCTGGAGACTGTGGGAGCCAAGCTTTTCTGCATGTCCCAGGGACTTTGTGTGGGCCATTTATGAGAGAAAGGGGGATTGAGACCCTCTTCAGTACCTGCCTAGAGAGGTAGCTGGATGTGCAAAGAGAAGCTGCAGGCACACTCCTGGCTTTCTAAGGGGCTGGGAAAGGAGTAGGCAAAAGCCCCCATGGGAGATGAACACATGAGGTCTGGTGTTACAGCCATCAAGTCTCCAGAGATGCAGGGTTTCTGGAAAATCTAAAACAGCTCCTAAGAAGAGAGAGTCATTTTAAGTCATTTAGTTGGCCCAGAAAACACAAAGCCATCTTATCACAGGCTCCCTCAGGTAAGAACTTCTGTACTCACCTTTCCTCCTGGCCTCCCTTCTGCAGCCCCGTAGAACAGACACAGTATTCAGGAGGTTGGAAGGAGGTGATTGAGCAAGAAATAAGAGAACAGCCATGACCTTCCTTTCATCCCTGCTGGAGTGGAGAGGGAAAATATCTTACCTTTGAATGAAGACCCAAGTATAGATTATTCTGTGACCTAGATTTATAATTTCTAAATTGCCACTGTGTTTTGCAACTTGAAATGACCCTATGTCTTTGCAATTAGCTACGAGTGTCCAGATTATTCTTGAGAATCCCCAAGCTTTCATTCTGAGACACTAAGTTGACTGAGCAAATTTAAAAGGAGTCATGAGAGAGAAGCTTTTTATTGCTTTGCAATAAAATCCCTCAGCTGTGCTTGGTCTACATACTAAATTTGTTTGATACATGACAGACTGAAGGGAAACAGTAACATTTTAGCAGCACTCTTGGCTAGTGGGATTATAAGTGATGAGATTATTTTTAAATTTATGGTTGTTTCAGTCAGCCTTCTGTTGCTGTGACAAAGTACCTGAAGTCAATCAGTTTAAAGGAGAAAAGGTTTATTTTGATTGACAATTTCAGAGGTTTAAGTCCATGGTTGCTTGGCCCCATTGCTTTTGGTACTGTGGTGAAGCAGAAAATCATGATGGAAGCACATGGAAGCAGAGGAGTTCTGATTCACTTCATGGTAGCAGAAAGCAAAGTTAGAGAGACAGGGAAAGGGCCAGGGCCAGTTACCCATTTCCAGGGCATGTCCCAGCGACCTAACTTCCATGAGGCCCCACTCCTAAAGGTTCTACCACCTCCCAATAGTACCACAGATCAAGGACCAAGCCTTCAATACAGGGGCTTTTGGGGGACATTTAAGATGCAAATCATAACACTGGGGTTTCTATATCTTCTGCCGTGAACATGTTTTAATTTTATAATCTTAAGGAAAGGAAAACAAACAGCATTCTTTGACAGTGGAATGATGACATTGAAATTACAGGTAAGAGTAATACCAGCTAAAGTTCTGAAGAGACGTTCTACTTGCCTGGGATGGAGGTGGGACAGGTGGAGAACATGGCTCTGATGGTGAGGAAGAAGAGGGAGAGCCTGGTGGGGTGTCAGCCTCGCTTCCTTTCTCCCCAGTCACTGCTGCTCCACTGGCTCTTATGATTTCTCACCTTCCTACTCGGTGTTCTGGACAGATCTCGATAACCCTCTGCATCATCACGTTTCTAGCAGGACTTTAGGGGACTGGAGTTTCAGAGGAAGCATTGACGGTGTCATCTGAAGATTCTCTCCCCGGCTTTTACTTCCCTGCCTGGGGCTTCAACGAGAAGTTCTTCCATCCAAGAATTTCAGTCCAAATCAGGTGGGTGCTCTCCCAGAGCAGGATTTCTCAACCTTGGCATCATTGGTATTTAGGGCCAAATAACTCTTTATGCTAGAGGATGGTCAGCCATACCCCTAGCTGATCCCCACTAAATGCCATTAGCCCCCCACACTCCTTATCCCTGCCATGATGACGAAAAAACCCTTTAGACATAGACAAATGTCCCTTAGATGGTCACATCAACCAGGTGACTCGCGTACTCAAAAGAATAGAGCCTCCAATTTAGGGCTTCTTGTGAAGATTTGATAAATGTGTCCACTACTGGTTCAGGCTTCCCCTGAGGGCAGTGGGTCACTGTTCTGGATGGAATGTTTATATCCCCCACTCCCAGATTCATATGTGGAAGCCTTCACCCCTCATGCAACGGGAAATGGAAACAGGCTTTTATGGAGGAGATTAAGGTTAAAGGAGGCCATTAGGTCATGATAGGATCATGACCTTAGAAGGCAAGGAAGAGACACCACAGCATATGCCCTCTCTCTTTTGCACACAGAGGAAAGACTGTTAAGGACATAGGGAGATTGTGGCTGTCTTCAAGCCAGCACAAGAGGCCTCACCCGAAACCCACCCTACGGGTCTTGATCTTAGCTGCCCAGCCTCCAAGAACTACAAGAAAATCAGTATCTGTTGTTCATCTCCCCAGCCCTGTTCCTTGTTCCAGCAGCCCAAACTCCTTCTGGGAGAGGCAGCCGCCTGTGGCCCCTGAAAACAACAAGTACTCTTGCTTCAGGGGATATTTGTCAGGCCTGTTGGATGGAGGGTGTCCCCCAGAACCAGAAGGCAGGGCTGGTATTGAAAATAACAATGATTAATTATTGAGATTTACAATGCACACTTCAGGTGGCTAGCCTCCAGAACCCTCTGCCCACAGAGCTGGGCCTCCCAAATGGCCATGGTCATCAACTTCCTTCCTCTCTTTCAGGGAAACCTCCATAATAATGTTCAACAAATGAAATATTTTGTTATTTGATTCTTAAAAAACTAAGCACTACCTGGCATGCGCGGGGCGCTGGGTTCAATCCTCAGCACCACATACAAATAAAATAAAGATGTTGTGTCCACCGAAAACTGAAAAATAAATATTAAAAAATTCTCTCTCCCTCTCTTCTCTCTCCTCTCTCTCTCTCTCTCTCTGTCTCTCTCTTAAAAAAAAAACAACAAAAAAAAAACACTAAGCACTAAACTCTTCTTTTTTTGGGGGGGGGGGAGTTCCGAAGTTTTATGTTGCAATATCTTTTAAAAATAAGCCCTATTTCTTAATGAACACCTTGTCAATTGGGGGTTCTGTAGGTTGTTATGGTTTGAACCTGGAATGTCCCCCACAGTTTCATGTGATGAAGGCTTTGTCCCCAGTGCAGCAATGTTCATTGATGAGAATTTGGGGAAGTGATTGGATTTTGATGGCTCTGACCTCATCAAAGGATCCATCTATTGGTAGATGAATCATTTGAATGGACTGTTGGGAGATGGTGTAACTAAAGGAGGTGGGGCCTGGTTGTAGGAAGTGGGTCACTGGGGGCATGCCCTTGGGGACTATAGCTTGTCCTGGGCTCCTTTTCCCCTCTCTCTGCTTCCTGGTCACCATCAGCTGAGCAGCTTTCCTCTGCCACCTCTTCCACCATGATGTTCTGTCTCACCTCTGATTCAGAAAAATGAGCCAAATGACCAAGAACTGGAACCATCAGCTAAAATAAACTTTTCCTCCTTTAGGTTGTTTATGTCAGGTATTTGGTTACAGCAATGAAAAGCTGAATAATATAGAGGTGTTTGAGTTTTCATTCTGAGAATGGATTCCTGTTGCATTCTATGGCAGGATAATACAGTGTGACCACTCAGGCTTCTCTCCACTCTTCTGTCATTACTCTATCCAGTTGCCATCTTACCCAGCCTGGAACATACCAATGGAAACTGCCCGATTGTCCTGCCTGCCCACAGGCTCATCCCTCCAGGTTATTTAGCGTGGGACAGTTCCAATGGCCTTTCTAAAACTCCTGTCTGGTCCTGTTAACTTCTTAAACTCACCAGGGACCTCTCATTGTTCTTAGATTAAAATTCAAGCTCCTCAGAAAAAGAAAATAGGCACAAGACATCACATATTATATGATGCTTTTTTATGAAATACCTGGAAAAAGGTAAAATGGGGAGATAGAAAGTAGATTGGTGGTTGCTTGGGGCAAACAAGGGGAGGTGGGGGATTAAGATTAAATGTGCATGAAGGATCATGGTGGAGTAATAAAAATGTTTGTGATGGTTTACACAACTTAGTAATTTAGTAATTTTACTCAGAACATTTGATAAAGTTTATGAGATGGGATATTTTTTAACTCAAGCACCTTAACTTCACTTACCAGATGCTCCATGGCAGTTGCTCACCACCCATCTCAAGCCCCATCTTGCCCAGCTCTCTGCACCCTGTACCTGCAATAATGGCCCCGATTTAGATCCTTGAAGGTACCATGTTCTTCCCCCTCCCTTCAGCAACACCTTCAAACACCTGCTGTGTTCCTCTCTCAGAGCATTCCCCCTCCCCTCCCTCAGCCTTAACTTACTACCCCAAACCTGCCTGACACCCTTCAGAGCTCAGTTTTCTCTGGGATGGAGTCTCTTACCCACCTAGATAAGGTTAGGACCCTGTTCTTGAGCTTCCTCTTTGATGCCATTCACCACACTTTGCTGTAATTATCTATCTTCCTTGTCAGACTATGAGGTCATATATCATTTGTCACAGTGATATTCCAAGGGCTCAGCATGGTTGCTGGCACACTGGAGGAGTTTAGAAATACAAATTGCATGAATAAATACAGGAATGAGATGCAGAGGCCAAAGGACCAGGCAGCTCTTCCAAGAGCACATAGATTTATTCAGAACCCATTTTGCTCAGCTCAAGGCACATGTTCATCTACCCCAGAAGTGGCAGGAGGAGGCAGAGAGGTATGTAGAAATAGGACTGGCCAGAGCAGGAACATGGCAGAGAGGTCACAGGTCTGATGACCGGAGGTTCAAGAAGCGATATGTAAAGGGAGGGGGAGTTACTTAAGTTCCTTGATCTTCTTCTTCATTTAACCTGTGAAAAGATTTTATAATTTATAAAGGCTCTCCTAGCTCAAGTGCTCTCTATTTCCAGGCTTCCCACTAGATGATGCTTTTCACGGTCAGAATTGCTGAGTGTGCATGTTATTCATGGGGACTCCTGGGCCCCACATATGATCAATCCAAGGCCTCTGGAGTGGGCCTTAGAAATCTTCTGATAACATGCTCTTGGTGATTTTTTTAAGAGGGTGGAGACTGTGTCTACTTTGTTCAGTCATGTATCCCCCAAACCTAGCCAAATTTGGGAATGAGGGGATCAGAGTATTTCTCAAAGGATGAATGAACAAATGAATGATGAATTCTATTGGTAAAGAAATACATATTTCTGACTCTTAACAAGGCAGAGGGGCAGAGGGATTCGGCCTCCCTGGGGCCTTGAGTTGCTTCCTTCCCCCTTCTCTGCCAGATTCCCCACTTGTAAGATAGGACTGGTGGTCTAAGTGAACCCTGCAACTTCTGCCTGCCTTCATAATCAACACCACTAGGGGTCTGTGCTTTCTGTTTTCCCTGTCCATGCCTCCTCAAGATAGGGAAGAGAATTAAGATAAAAGTCAATCACAATCCAGAAATTTGTTGTCAGTTTTAATAGGAGGGGTGGAGTGAAACAATTTAGAGAAACGTATAAAAAGACCTTTTACTTTTTTGCTGGAACATGATATGGTTTGTGCATAGCACATACATATTAAAAAATAGAAGCATCACATTTCACAAGCACATGACTGAACAGCTTCTGGGTTTTCCTATCCGCTGTACCCAAGTTTAAGGACAGCTTTGCACCGGGACCCAGCCTGAGGTACTTAACGATGTACAGAAAGAGAAAAACCACATCAAAACACAGCTGTTTGGGGCTGGAATTTCAGTAGTTCAATGAGGTATACAAGAATGGTTCTATGTTGGCTATCCATATGCTGCACTAGATTCAGGATCCAACTGGGGCATACTCACGTCCTTCTCCAGCTCTGGGAAGAGGAATCGTCCACTCAGGTGTAAGCACATAGTATTTGTATATGTCCTTTGGGCCTTGTCCTGAACCTCCCTATCTTTGGGGCCTTTGGGGGCAGTGACAAAGGGGTGGCTGGTTCCTGTAGGTAAGAGGAAGGAGCAACTACCACAGACCCACTGGGCAGACTGAGAGTGGCAAGTGGCAGAGAAAACCTTCTCAGTGACAGCTGGCCCAGAGTCTTTGGGGAAAAGCAGAGGGATAGAAAGATGTAGGAGTTTTCTAGTTTGTGTCCACATAAAAAGTAGAAGAGAATAAAGGGAAGAGGGGACATTTGGTGTTTTGGGGGCCAACAACTCATGTGGTAGCTACATTTGCCCCAGTGACTGTGGCACAATGCAGCAAAGGCCATGAATATCAGACACTGGGAGAAAGAGAAATGACAGCTCATAAGCTCTTCCATGTCCTCCTTCCCTCAGGACTTACATAGAGCGAGCACTTGAAGGATCTGAGGTCTTAGCATAGAAAAGGGCCCAAAGCCTGCAAGGAAAGAGAATTACAAAATGTTCAGGATAGTACTCGGGAAAGGAGAGAATTTCAAGCCTGGATTGTTGGTGTGGGGAGAAGACTATATGTCTAAAAAGGAGAAATGTTTTTATCCTGAATCAGATAATAAGAGAAAATGTTCTTTGTCTTTGTTAAGCCATTAGAATATCCCTGACCAAGGACTTGAATATATGTGTGAGTGTGTGTGTGTGTGTGTGTGTGTGTTGGAGGTATTGTGGGACATGGTGGTAGAGGGGAAAGCTGTGGAAGATAATGATAAGGTATTAATTTCAAAATCATATGCGGTTTTTCAAGGGAGTTCCAAAAATGTTTAGAAAGTGGAAAAAAGAAAAGATATTAAAAGGCTTTGAATGATTACACAGACCTAATCAACAACTTCAACATTTAGAATTTTCTGGTTTCCTAGGAGGTCCATCCATTGCCCTGGAGAGGATGGAGATTTTATAAGGGTCCTGTGACTCCCTACTTGCTTCGGAGCTAACCTTCTCCTAGCTGAGAAGTCCATCTTCAAGTGTATGTAGATATGCTCTTCTCTTCATTATCATTTGCTCTTGGAGAGGGTATAAGTCAGCCTCTTGGCTCATGGAACCCAAAGTTTGCATGGAGCTGCCAGAGAAGGTTCAGAATAGAAGAGCGTCCAATTAGCTACAAAACTCTATAAACCAGGTCCATTTGCTCAGGATTTGGGGGAGGGATGACCCAAATCATTCTTAGAACATCCTCAGTGAGAAAGTTGGGCTCACTCTATTCCCCTGCCTATGGTAACATCTGCCACAGTCTTTTGAATCCAATGGGGCTGACAGCTGAGTCTGGGACTCAGTGGACATTTGACCAGGTACAAACCAACTCTCCACACTTTGTGCACAGTAGCAGGGGAAAAGGGATTGAAATGCCCCTTTGATATCTTTTCATCAATTTTTGTGGGTGGGACTTTTCTTAAGCCTAAGTCCCTTATAAGTAAAAGAGAAAGCCCTTAAGTGAATTATTTTGCATGAGAAAAATCTAAAAGCATCAACCATACATCTGTACATTCAGAGATAATATTCAAAATACTTAAAAACTAGTATGATGCACGTCATACTGGTTACCAGTTGGACCGGATGCCCAGCTTCTCATAATTGGTGTCAGTCACAGAAAATCAGTGTGCTGGTATGACTACATAGTGGCTGGACCTATATTTCATGGCCTCTCCTCACACCTAGCATGGAAAATGGGTATAGACATGCATCCAGCCATCCTCCATTCCCAGTTCCATCAGGAATACAGATGCACCTTAGGTCCTTAGTGCCTTCATTTCTGATGTGCTCTGTTAAAGAGACTGATTACACTGGACAAGATCTCTTAAAAAGTAACCAACTTGGTCTCCTGCCTCCAAGCAGACCTGCGTTTCAAAATTATGACAGTCAAGATGGACTAATTTCCTCTCCCTTCCACTCGATCCAAGATCCAGCTCCTTCTAGTTTCTATCCAAGGCTTGGTTACATGCACACATGCTGCTTAGCCGCTACTGTCTGTTAATCTTAGCTCACCTTGCCATGGCCTTTACCACTTTACCCAGTACACGTCCACCCTGATCCTTTCAGAGTAGAGGAGGCAGCCAGCACAGTGTCTCTCCCTGGGATTGCCAACCTCCATCTTCAACTCAGAATCCCTCGCCCTGATCTATCTATAGATGCACGCATCTACGAATAGAGAGGTATGTTGAAGATGAAGGTATTTGCAACAGATGAGGGATTGTCTTGCAGGCCGGGGCCCCTGAGAGTAGCAAAGGGTGTCAGGTCATTTTGTAACTCGATGGTTCACATATGCCGAAAATATTTGCACTCTGATACGGCTCTCTCTGGTTTCAGATTTAGGAACATTCCAATGGTTCAGGAATCTGAAGGCTCCAGGCAGACCACATTTATAGTCACTCGGGGAACCTCTGCTTTAAATACTCTCAAAGGACAGGAGGCAAGAAGGCATGGTACAGCGAGGAGCCACTTCAGCTTGGCTGCTTGATCTCCTAGGATTAGCACTCCTCTTCTACTGTAGGGAGTCAGGGGGCAAACTCTGGAGGTCATGGGGCCCATTCTATTGCATCCAGGGTGCTGCGTGTATGCGAGATGAGGACGACTGAGAAGGAAGTGAGAGTATCAGATGAGAACTTGGGTGAGTTTCCTGGACATGGTTGGAGAGGAATTATCATCTGTAGTCCAAAGCCTCTCTACTTCCTTCATGCCCTATTTTGCATCCCCTTCCTTGCCAAAGAGGTTGCCATTATTAGGATCCTTGTCATCTGAGGTTAAAATAAGACCTGGTTCAAAGTGAGGAAAAGTCACGGGCAGGCAGCCTGGCCCTTACTTGTTCTTGGAGCACACACAGCATGAAGTCCTCCAGGCAGAACAGCTCTCCACAGAACACCCAGTTCCTCCTGATGCCTCCAGTGGACCTTGTTCAATTGCCCTGGGCACTGCTCTGACATTTTCTTCCAACAAGGTGACCCCCTTCTACCCCGTTGCTTTGATGATGCATCCCAGTTTCCCTAGAACCCCCACAGGCATGAAGCTCGGGGCATCTGATCACTCTTTTCCTAGTTGGCATTGAAAGTTTACACCCTCTTGTCCTGCCCTCTTTGCACTCAGAGGACAGCTGCTCCCATCCACCAGTGTCGTCTGTGCAGTCAGCGGCCTCTGAATGAAAAGATGATTGGAAAGAGGCAGAATGGGGGCAGATCAATCCTTCTGGCTTGACAGGTGACATTCTTGCAGGCAGATTCCTGCAGCGATGAGGCCAGGGGAAAGAAACTCGATGCTTTGAAATACTTTTGCTTTGAGACTATATACAGAGATGTATGGATATACATTGACACACACATACTCCCACCCTGGCCCTTTCCTGTGCACATGGTCACATTCCACAATTGTCATCTATACCTTCTCTTCTCAGGTGAGGTCAAAGCACAGGCTTCATCTCTAGTCTAAGATGCTGGTGGCAACACCTCACTTGGGTGAGTTAAGTGCCATGGGATCAAGTAGCCAAGGAAACAAACCCAGATCTCCCCAGGCACAAGATAAGCCTGATTCAGAAGTCATGGGGAACAAGAGGGAATCATTCACTTGTGCAAAATTCCAATAGAATAGATATATAGCTGTCAACCTATGAGCCCCTGTTCATGGGTCCTTATATCCTGGGAAGAAAGTGAGTGACAGTCATGATTGGAGACACCTTGCTGCCCCGCTTTACACGTCCATATTTGCTCAGGGCGATGTAGGTCCCTCGGTACAAATCTGACTCATATGCGTTGTAGTTGTTGGGCAGGAGGGTTTCTCTGAACTTGCATTCCTCTTGGAAGCTGGGCTGTGGAAGAAATGCACACACAGCAGAGATTCAATAACACATGAGGAGTGCTGCGAATGGCAGCTGAGTCTTGTTGAGTAGTCCCCTGCACCAGTGTGCCCTCCCTTCCCTTTGTAAGACAAGCACCACAGGTCTCAGCCCTCGTGGGAGAACAGAACCTGGGAAGTCTGAACAGGAGAAACTTCAGAGCTCCATGGCTCCCCTTCATGAAGAGGAAGCTAGGGCAGACATGGGTGATCTGTCTGTGGGGTGAGATGCTGCTGAAGCTCTATCAGTCAGGTCTCCTGACTTCTAGGCCAGGACACTTTCTACTCGTCCTTAGATGATAATGCATTCCATTCAGAGAAAGGACCAGAGAAGGCCATAGGAAGCTGCTTTCTCAAGCCCATTGTGAGAGACAGTCTAGTGGAGTAGGATTGAGACCCAGGGTTTTATTTAATGACTTTTCTACTTCCTAGTTGTGTGAGCTCCAGAAGTTTCCTCCCCTCTCAGCCTCAGTCCGTTTTGTGCAAACTGTGTGTGGAGGGAGCTGGTGAGGATGGGGAGTGGAAGGGCAGGGAGAGAGGATGATCTCTTAAGTCCTTCCTAGTACTGTTCTTTCTTCCCATTCATGGTCACTCCACTCCCAAGTTGTTATTTCACAGACAGGCCCATTCTTGATTTTTTATTTTGAACTTGGGAGATGTCTGGTGCCTCTTAGACATTTATTGTTCCCCAGGGCCATGAAGGAAAGGAGACAGTAAGGGATAGAAATTTTTACCTGAAAAAGAACCTGGTTCCCAGTGAGGTAGGTGGTTCCAAGGAGTCTGGGGCCAACAATAAATGGCTCCCTTCAAGGCTAATTTGGTAGAGGTTTGTGTGTGAACCATCAGTTCAGAAGATGAATTTTGAACTTCCTTCCCAATAAATCACCCAAGCCACTCATTCTTCCTAGAAAAAGGGCTTTTTCCTCTCCACTTTCCTGAGTCTCTGATCTGGGGGAGTCCATAGGGATTTCTGTGCTCTTCAGGGGTCTAGAGAGCAAGGTGGGAGCCAGGAGACTTCGAATCTAGACTTTAAAATGAATACAGAATGAAACTGAAAGAAATAGGTAGAGTATAATTTCTCCTCCTTCCTGATGACTGAAGTCATTTGATGTTAGAAACCACCCACTCAATAGCCAATCAGTGGTGCCAGAGGAATCCTCTGACCTTCTCTATAGAAACCCTACTATTAGCATCCTGGCCTCCCTGTTATGAGGGGTGGTAAGGAGCCCGTTCACCAGCATCCCAGACTCTAGAACCCTTTGGGGTTGACCTCCCTGACAGCATATAAACACCATTGGATCGCTATTTTTCTGAATGTTTTTCTTTTCCAATAGATTCCAAGATTCCTGGGTCAAGGACTGGGTCTGCTTTGGGATATGATGCTGAATTGAAGGTTTAATAAGAGAAACACTGAAACACCAGAGGTACTTTCAGGGTGGTAGGAGAGTGAGCCAGGGGCCAGAGGGCCAATGGGAACATTGTGACCAACCTCCCCCATTACATACCCTCACCCTCCCTTGCTCTTATTTACTGTTTACAAAGCCATTTTACATATGTTAATATGCTTGAGATAAACATGAAAGCCTTCCCTAAGCTCATGCATATCCTACCAGGAGATGGGGTTTCTCTTACTATTAGTGCTCAGTACATATTTATGGAATAAGTCCAGGAAGGAAATGCCCACAAGCACAGAATGAACTCATCAAAGTAGATCAAGAGCATATTTGCATCAAAGCTTTGCGCTTCCACTCATGATGATCACCTCTTATTAGTTATGTGAACCTGGACAGATTATTTATCTTCCTAAGCCTTAATTCTATCATCTGCAAAGTGGCACAGTGAGGATAATTATGCCATAGAATTGGAGTGAGCATCAACAGAATCATGCATGGGAAGTCCTGGGTCTAATGCCTGGCCTGTACTCTGACTGAATCACCAATTACTTTACCATAAAACCCTTAAAAAGGATTTTTTGTTGTTGTTATTTTTCCACTTTGAGTCACTAATCCCATAAGATTTGCTGTGGGTTAGTGGACAGTTTACCTTTTAAGCTCTGCAGTTTCTGACTAAGTGACTGGGAGGTGTGAGCTAGCAGGGACAAGCACAGAGGCAGGATGAGGAGGAAGTGATGCCAGCCCAAGTATCTCGATGACCATCAGGAGGCTCTGAATGGTGGATTCTCCACCTGAGCATGGGGTGTAGAGTCAGCCACAGGACTCAAGATCACTGATGAGCAAAGCTTGGGAGATGAAGTACTAGAAGTCGAATTCAGGATTGGTTGTGAAATTTAAATGGGAAATAAATTCCACTAATTAAAAGGTCTAGTGCAGCTCAACAAAAAAACAGTCCAGCAGTCAATCAAACATATAAAAATGAATCTAATACAAATATAAAATAAAAGCATCATTCAAATCACTGGAGAATACATGATGTTGTAATAACTGGATAATATACTACTACTATTACTACTACTACTAATAATAATAATACAGTTTGAACTATATCAAAATAAATTCCAAGCTGGGCATGGTGGCACATGCCTGTAACCCCATCAGCTCACAAGGCTGAGGGAGGAGGATCATGAGTTCAAAGCCAGCCTCAGCAATTTAGCAAGGTGCTAAGCAATTCAGTGAGACCCTGTCTCTATATAAAATACAAATTATGGCTGGGGATGTGGCTCAGTGGTCCAGTGCCCCTGAGTTCAAGTCCCAGTCCCCCCAAAAATGAAAAAAATAAACAAAATTCCAAAGCAGCAAAATTTAAACATAAAAAAGACAATCATTAAACTCTAGAAAAAAAATTTGTTAAATTTTTAATTATATGTGTGTGTATGGGGGGGGCAGGTTCTGGGGATTGAACCCAGGGCCTCACATAGGCTAGGTAAACATTCTAGCTGAGCTACACTTCCCACTTTAAAAAAAAATTATTTTGAGACAGGGTCTCTCTGTGTTGCCCAGGTTGGCTTTGAATTTGTGATCTTGTGGCCCTCCTGCCTCAGTCTCTCAAGTAGGTAGGATTACATGTGTGCACCATCATGCCAGGCCAAAAATATTTTTAACAATCTTAGAAAGATTCTGGAAATGAACATTTATAAAAAACAAAACTCTCAGAAAAGGAGATACATTAGCATTTGAGCATAAGTGCCTAGCTAAGTGCAGTGGCACATGCCTATAATCCCAGTGGCTTGGGAGGCTGAAGCAGGAGGATCTCAAGTTCAAAGTCAGCCTCAGCAACTTAGTGAGGCCCTCCCTAAGCAACTCAGCAAGATCCTGTCTCTAAATAGAATAAAAAATAGCGCTGGGGATGTGGGCTCAGTGGTTGAGTGCCCACCAATCACCAGATCAATCCCCAGTACCCCCCCAAAAAAAGAAAATATGTCTAATAAGAGAAATGTATATCATAATCAAGAGATCATATTTTCAATGATCAGATTGTAAGAGAACAGTGTTTGATACTATTCTGCAGTTGGTGAGCATAGAGAAACAAGGAAAGGTGTGTACATTGTTATATTGTCCATAAAAGCAACTTGACAATATCTACCCCCAAAATGGAGATAGCAAATGATCAGCAATTCCAATTTTAGGAATTTATCATATTGTCATGTGCTTCCATGTGCCCCCAAAGTTACTGCTGCATCATTTTTCACAATAGAAGACCCAAAACAACATACGTATCAATTAAGAGGGGCATGGTTGAACCACTTAGGGTGGATCCATGCCATGTAATACCATTCATGAAAAAATAAGAACCCTCTTGGTGCACTGATACAAAGTGGTCTTCAAAACATACTGCTAAGTGAAGAGTCAAGGTCTGAAAGAGTGTGCAAAGCACGTTCCTGTTCATGTGAGCTTTACAACATGATGTCTATGTGTGGTCCATGAGGATCTGGTAACAGTGGCTGCCTCTGAAGAGACACTCCTGGGCAGAGAGACCTGGGCAGTGGAAGATTCTTTGGCAGATTTATTTCCCCTTAAACCATGCTCATGTGTCATCTGTGCAAATGAGAAAATTGTTTAAAGTGGGAAAATAATTCAGGGTAGAAGATGGACCAGGAAACGTTTTTTATCAGAAGCAGGTGGTCTGTCCTGGTGGTGTCCTGGCCCTCTCCACCCACCTGCCTTCCCCTCTGTTCTAACTTTACATGTCCCTGGAGAGGAACCCGCCCAGTCAGTTTCCAGGAGAATTTATTTCTGATCTGGATGGTGGTTAAGGGGGAGGTTGTGTGTGCTGTTTGCAGACTGGAAAGGAGGAAATCAAATCTTAGGGCAGAGGGAGTGGGGCAGAGGAAGAGGGAGGTGTCAAATGATTCCCTCAAGAAACACAGGATAGTGCTCACATCCCACTGTCTAGAATGTATCCAAGAGCCAGCCTGTCCTAAGACTCTGTGTCTCCTAAAGTGTGAGACACAGTGCATGACTGTGTGCACATGCATAAGTGTGCATGACTGCGGTGGTATACACAGCTAGCCCTACGTGAACATAGATTCTGCATCCCAAAATTCAATCAACTGAGGATTGAAAATATTTGTAAAAAAGATTGCCTCTGTATTGGATGTGTACAGTCTTTTTTCCTTATCATTCTTCCCTAACAATATAGCATGACAGCTATTTATGTAGCATTTACATTATATTTGGTACTAAAAGTAATTTAGAGATGATTTAAAATATCCAAGAGGATGTGAATAGGTTATGGGCCATTATATAAAGACTTGAACAGAATTGGATAAACATGGATACCAGGAACCAATTTCCTAAGGATACCAAGAGATAATGTGTTATACTTAATTCTCTGCTCAACATATTTTTTTTCCCCAGTGCTGTGGACAGAACCCAGGCCTTACACATCCTAGACAAGCACTCTACCACTGAGCTGCATCTAGCCCAGATCAATAGATTTTGACTATTCAACCCCTCCCCCAATACACACCTCTTTGGAAGATCACTACTTTAATTTTTATTCCATTCTTTCTCTCTAGGCCATCTCATACCCTTAGCTTCCTCCAAAACTCTGTACAAACCTAAAGAGCAACAGAGAACTAGGTGAAGTTTCTTTCTTGAGTCCTCTGCTTTCTCCCTGCTGGCTCCTGTCACACCCGCCCTCCAGGGGGTCCAGGTGGCTAGGAAGTCTATGGCACCCGGTGGAGGCAATGCATTTTCCCTGGAGTCTGCTGGAGCCGCATGCTTCAGGTTAATGGGATTTTCCCCAAGGACCAGAGCAGTGCTCAAGACCCAGCCTCTTAATTCATCTCCATCATATCCCAGAGCTTAAGGTTCTCATGGCTCAGGAATGTTGGCTCCTCAGCTCTGGTGAGAAAAGCACTTGGGCCAAGTGAATGCCGTGTTAATAAAAGCAGCTACCGTATATTATTACTTGAACAAATGAAAATAATTCCAGCAGATCACATTTCCTGGGCCTGCCGGGCTCAAGCACCAATGTGACAATGTCTTAAATTCCACATAAGTTTCTAGTCAGACCCATGTGGAACCGAACTTCATGTTAAAAAAAAAAAAAAAGGAAAAGAAATGCATTCATCTTTTACAGTGGAGAAGGGCCCTCTGAGAAGCAGCAGGAGCATGTCTCTGGGTGTTTCAGGTAAGTTGCCTCAGGCAGAAATGCCCTGAAAAGTCTGAGGAGGACAAGATAACCATGCTCTTGTCTTTGGTCAGAGCTACATAACTCCAGTCTTTAAAGATCCTTATCCTCTGCCTGCTGTGTGAGAGGGGAAGAGGCACAGGGATGGGGTGGAGTGGAAGGAGTTGGGAGATGAGGGGAAAAAAAAAAAAAAAAAAAGAAAAAGAAAACCATGTCCTAAGCTGCTTTCCTTTTGTTGTTCTTGATTGCTTCTTCCCCTATTCTTAGTTGAACGTCTTCCAACTCTCAAGATGCTAGCATTTTCTAACCCCTTTTCCTAACATAAAATTGTGAAGGAAAATTGCACTGTCAATTTAGATATGCTGGAAAGTGTTTTCATGAGATCTACCTTTCTTCTCATTCCTGTGGAGCCTTCAAAGCAGTTGGTGTTCTGTCTGCAGGGCTCAGGTCCCTTATTACCACAAAGTCTCGCTTTGTCTTAGGACCATCTCTCGGGCACATCCACTTGGTGGGTGTCCATTGTCATCCCCTCAGGAACCCCATCTTCTACTAGGTGGGAGTGGCAGCTAACAGAAAGAAGGGAGGACTTGGTCCCCATCCCCCAACACAATGCCCCAGGTAATCAGCATGGAGTCTTCTGAGGAAATCTATTTGTGCTTTGCACTTGTCAAACTATTATTAATTAGAAGGGTGTAAAGGCTTTTAGGATTATTAAAACTAAAACTCCTTAACAGCATAACTGAATTACTAGTATCTTCTTGTTAATATGTATTTTTCTTAACAAGTGTCAACAGAACCACCATCAGCTGAAGTTCCTTGCGTTTTTTTTTTTTTTTTTAAGTTTTATTTTATTTTGAGACAAGATCTAAGTCCTAATTGCAATCCTCCTGCCTCAGCCTCCTGAGTTGCTGGGATAACAGGCGACACCGCGCTCAGCTGAGTTTCTTAATTTTAAAAGAAAACAAGAAAGTTGGTGTTCACTGATTTCAGCCTCAGTCTACACCTGAGAGATAGCAGAAGTCTAGGCCCAGAGAGGATCATGGACTTTGCGGGAAATAAGACAATTAGCTAGAAACTGGAACTGCCAAATGCGCTTGCGCGGAACTCATTGTCCGCGGAGCGCTAAGGCGGTGCACATAGGATCCTGGGTGTGAGACCCGGGACACATGTCCCCATCTGCAAAATGACCATGCAGATTGAAAGCACCTCTCAGGGGGCGTTGTGAGATAATGCTTCACAGAAGCCCTCTGCAGCGTGCCTGTCAAACAGTAGGCGCTCAATGCAGGGTAGCTATTTATATTGTTTCGGAAGGGAGGCAAACTACCCTCAGGCTCTGCACCACTCTCTCTGAGAAGCAGACACATGGGAGGCCTTGGCCCTCATTCTCTGACCATGAGTTGCCACCTGGTCCAGTCACCAGCACCCCTCACCTCGTGAGGTTTCCCTTCCCCCCAAGAGAAATTCCATTTAGAGGCAGTAGCAGCTGAGCCACCCCAGCGAGGAGGCAGCGCAGGGGGCTTAAAGGGAGATAGTGTGAATGAAATCATCACTCAGCGGGAGTCTTCCTGGCTCCAGGGATCAGTTGGCAATTGTTTTTTTAGATTGTGATAATGGCCCCTGAAGGGCAGAAGAGGGAACCGGTTTAGGGTTGTTCAAGAGCATCTGGTCTCCAGCCACACAGGTGCCCAGCATCAGGTGCCCAGGCTTGGGCACAGCTGTCCAGCCCTTCTGACCCTGGGGTCCAGGGAGGAGAATCTCCCACCTAGGAGAAGATGCTCTTTGGTCAAATGCTGCTGGGGGTGGCAGAGTGAGAAAGGCGAGACTTCTGGACTCTGCTGGGTTAGTTCATCAACCCTTGACCCCAACTGTAGTCATTTGCCTGATGGGTTGGAGTATCCCACAGTTCAAAGAGATGTCTGCTTACCATTTGCCACTCTGAATGCTTTTACCCCTTTGAGGCGTTTTCTCTGCTAAACCTTATATTCCTAGCCTTTCCCAGCTTTTCCTACCAAGACCAAAAGGTTTACAGTGGAAAGTGCAATAAATTTACCCTAGATTTGTGCTCCTCCCCCCTCTCCACAATGGACTTCCTTTCTGGATAAGGAGAAAGCAATACTAGTTTTACTATTAAGGGTGGTGAGACTAAAAGTTTACGTAATTTGTGCTTCCTTCCAGATTTCCTGTTAAAATCCCAGACTTGTGAGGTAGACAAAGGGGAATGAAGGGAAGAGGGGAGGATGGGATAGGGAAAGACAGTGGAATGAGTCTGATCTAACATTCCTAGTACACATGTGAGTATACCACAGTGAATCTCACCATCATGTACATCCACAAGACACTAATTAAAAAGAATGCTATAATAGCAGAAAGATCAGTAGAGTAGAGGGAAGGGAACTGGGGGTGGGAGGAAGGGAGGGGAGGGGATAAAATTAGAACAAATTATAATTATGTCAACATATGATTATACTTTTATAATCATGTCAAAATGAATTCCATTGTCATGTATAACAATAAAGAACTAATAAGAAATTTAAACAAACAAATAAATAAAATCCCCTGCATAGTCAACAATCCAAATTTCCAGCTCTCCAATTCAGTGGGAATCTGGGCAATATTCAGGCTGGTTAGAAGGTGCTTTTGGGGAGGATTCACCCCATGGAAGGGGTGCCTGCTTCCCTAAAGTCTCTGGTTGTTCCCAGGCTGCTTCCTCTCCTCCCTTTCACTTTTCCAGAGAGTGATAAAGAGGTAAAGAAGGTGTTGGAGAATTCTAAGGCACAGGCTGTTTCATTTCAGGTGCCCTCCAAGTCTCAGGGCTAGTATAACACTGGTGATTCCCTGTCCTCCAGAAGCCCTGTAGCCTGGTGGTCCCTAAGCCTGCCTATGCTCAAAAACACCTGAGAAATTAAAAAACAAACAAACAAAAACAGATTTGCAGCCCTCATCTCAGCCCTGCTGAATAATAATCTATGAAGGAGGTCCCTGCAAGGTGACGCACACTATCCACAGAATCAGGAGGAGACCCTGCTTTTCATCCACGCCATGTGTGTCCATATACCATCCCAGACTGTGAGAGGTTAGTTAACACTAAAGGTTATGAACAGAGGCCATCTGGTCAACCTGCTCCAGTATTTAAAAGGCCTCTTTTGCAGGGATAGCCCCCTATAATCCAGCCCCAGCCCCAGATCTGTATGTTCACTTCCTGATCTTCAGTTTGTCCTCCAAGGGGCAGTAAAACAGCCCTCCATACACTCCCCATAAATAACTCTGGTATTACTTGAAGATTGCTCTGAGGTCTTCCTTTTTAGCTTCCTTTCTGCTGTCAAAAGAACTCAGTTTTGACAACTTCAACAGGATGTTTAAACCCATATTTTAGAATAGGCCAAATCATGGGCTGAAAGTCCCAGGTGGGTTGGAGAGCAGAAATTTTGATTAATGTGCTACATGTTGGCTACTGTGCTGAAATGCCAGCATGTACCCTGCCAGAGACCATCTATGGTGGCAGAGAGAGGGGTGGGACCAGTGCCTGCCAAAGGGGTGCCACAGAGGGGATCCTTCTCTAGTTTGCAGGATCAAAGACCAGAGGACATCAAACCTTGGAATAAAATTTCATCACAGTGCTGAAGATGGGAAACGGCCTCCATCTCCATGCTTCCTGTGGCAGTCTAGCTGGGATGTCATAGGGCAGCATACGCAGGCTGAACTCTCATCTACAGGCCTGCTTCTCTAGACCTCTCTGGTTCAGGGAATCAGACCTGCCCATGAGCCTGGATGGCAGCTGAATACCAGAGTGCAGACTTCTGTGACCCAAGAACTCCCTGTGCTATGGTTTCTTTAAAAGCAAAGGCCCTGGCAAATGGATCAGAAAAATCATAGTCTAATGCAGACATCAATTAATTCTGAAGTTAACAAAGCAGGAGATTCTAGGAGCCCTCACTTGCAAGGGCTGCTTTCATAGCCCCTTCTTTTCTCATTTTGGATAAAGATTCACTTCATTTTGGATTAAGATAAAGATTCACTCTGCTGTATTTGTATTATTTCCTTCAATTGTGTGTCAGGCCTTATGCAACCTGGAGTTTCCCCTGGCCTGATGAACTCACCGTTGTGTACAATCTTCCTTTACTGTTCATGGCAACGAAGAGTGCACTTTTCACTCCAAAGAGACTCACCACACCTCGCTCCACTGTGGAAATTTCCAGCAGGCCTGACAAGGAAATGGGGGTTATATTACCTAAGGCTCATACAAATCAGAGTGGGGACTCAAGCCCCCACCAGGGCATCCAGTCCGTCCACCTCCTCCTAGATAGCCAGACCCTCTATGACCTCTGTACTTGATCTCTCTAATTTTAGGAGATCCCATTGCTAGATTCATCATGTCCAGCCACTATCCTCTGAAACATCAGTTCTGCAAGAAAAGCTTCTACATCAGTGACCACTGATTAGCTTTGAATCTGGACTTTCACTGAATCAATCCCTCCAGATCCTTGGCTTGGGTAAAGCCATGAGTTCTGATTATTATTATTATGATGATTATTTAATATAGGCTCACATGTTTTAACAAATCTCAACCCATCCTATCCAGCAAACATTGCAGCTACACAGAAGCTATTGGCTTGCATGGATCCTGCAGTCCCCATCCTGTCTCAGCTGGGAGACTATTCATGCATAACATGTCAACTTGTAGTATAAGGACCCAGGGATAAAGGGAGCAGGTTGAAGTAAAGGGAAGAATGTGCTTCAGCTGGGGATTTTGCAAACCATATGCCTTTCCTTCTCAGAGAGGGAAACTGAATAAAAATAAATTCATGTCTAATTTGGTCCAAGAATCCTTAGTCTCCCCACTGCTGCCCCATGGTTTTCTAAGCTGATGGTCCCTAGGGGTCTTACAAGGCCTCAGATGGGCCAGTAATGCTGAAGTAATTAGTGCCACAGGGACTGCATAGGATGATGGCAAAGGCCACCAAGATGCTCAGATCTCAGCATATTGAGTTTGCACCCAGGTAGGGTCCAACCAAGTCATCTAAGCAGTGCATAACATTTCTCCCCCTTTATAGTAGGGCTCCATCCACCAGAGCAAGACCCCTTCATATCTTAGTTCTGCTAGAGCCCAAATCCCCAAATGTCCCATCTGGCTGCAGTAGTCACTCACTGTAGGGGTTCTCCTCGTGGGTTCCACTGATTCTGCCGTCGGGGGACACCTGGAGGTGAAAGCCGATGCCCACGTTGCAGTAGAGTCTTCGCTGCCGCTTGATTCCCACCAAATAGCCGCTTTCCCAGTTCACCCCGGCGATCTCTCCAGCAAGCCCAGCTCGAGACCTGGATAGCAGGGTGCCCCAGCCTCTCGAGTCCAGCAGCGTACTGTTGGCGCGGGTGCCTGCAGGCGAGGGCACCACCATGCCCACTAGGACGCCTAGGAAGACGAGAGCCTGCAGCGTGCCCTGAAGACGTCCTGCTCCCCGGGACATAGTGATGAACAGCCTCTGTCCCAGGGCCATCCACCTTGCCTCTCAGGCACGTGGTCAGAATTAATGGCCCTAAAAATACCGCCCTTCTTGTTTTTCTCCCCTCAGCATGGCGGCAGGGGCTTATTTTTGGAAGGCAGATGAGGGCTGCTGACATGAAACCAAAGCCTGCTTCGGGCACTCGGGTTGAGAGCAGAGGGACCCAGGCTGAGCCGCGGCCGGTAGGGACCATGGCTTAGGGACGCTCTCTAGCTTGCCGCTTGCTCCGTCCCGAGGTGATACAATTTGATTTGACCTATCTTTATAGTTCAGCAGCCCGGCCCTCCCCTCCACCCATCATCCCCCTGACGTCAGCTGGCCTAGCTCACTTATCCAGGACTGTAACATTAACCTGCTCCTGAGCCTGGCTGCCTCCCCAGACCCCCATCACCCTCTCCATTCCCCAGGGATTCTGGGAGCCACTGTCATTCCAACTATGAGGCAGGAATGAAGTTAGCAGGGAGCATCTCTGGGGGAGCGGGGAGCTGGCTGGGAGCCCAGGGGAAGAGGGAGGCAGAAGCCACCCAGGACCCATATTGGGCAGCAGTTCTTGGCCTGGCAGTGCTGGCTTCCTTATTTAGAGGGCAAAGGGTAAAGACAGGGATGGGGAAAGGCTTGGTGGCGGGCCATGACAGTTGCCTACAAGTTACTCTCAAGACTTCTTCATGGAAAGAGCTCATGGTAGAGGAGGGTGCTGAAAGGCCAAACCTTTACAGCAAGGGATTGAGGAGGGAGAGAGGGTTTGGCCCCTGCTCACCACCATGGCTGTGGCATTCACTCCGGGTGGAAATTGTGTCTGGCCCTTGCCTAGCCCTCTGTCTGTTCTCCTCATCCCTGGTGGCTGATGGATACTATTCCCATTTTGCAGATGAGAAAGCAAAGGCTTATAGATGTGAAGTGGCTTGCCTGGGTTACCAGAGTCACCAAGTGGCAGAGTCAGAGCTTATCAAGTGTACCTGAGTTCCAAGCCTATCCATGATTTTGCTTGTAAATAGAAGCAGGATTTCCAGGCTTACCCCCTGAGTTTATTTTGCTATATGTACACCAAGAACACATCATGGAATTTTTTCAGTAGCACAAAATGATTCATCTGTTAAATAAATAAATACTTACCAAGTATCTCTGATGTGCATGGGAATTTCTGCATTTGCAGCTAATTTTGGCTAAGCTGGTATTACAACTAGTAAAAATATTTCTGCTAAGAAGTTATTCTCACACTCAATTTTCTCTTCTCCTTCTCCTTCTTCTTTTTGGTACTGGGGCTTGAACTCAGGGGCACCTGACCACTGAGTCATATCCCCAGGCCCTTTTTTGTATTTTATTTAGAGACACTGTTTCACTGAGTTGTTTAGTGCCTCACTTTTGCTGAGGCTGACTTTGAACTCAGGATCCTCCTGCCTCAGCTTCCTGAGCCGCTGGGATTACAGGCATGCGCAACTGTACCCAGCCTCATAGTATTTTTAAGTGTATTGCCTGTTTAATTGAAGTAAAGAAAATCTTTTAAAAAGCCTACAAAACCCCTCACAAATTGCTATGTAAATTTAAGGATAAACTGCATCCCTGAAAATAAAATAAATGAACAAGGGTCATGTGGGGAATGAACTCAAGTTTAAAATCTAGGTTTCTTGTCTTTCAATCCAGGTCTTCATCTATCAGTGGAACATCAGCTCTGATTCTAAAGGAATTGGAAGGGGTGTGTATTGAGGAGGAAGTAGAGGTGGCAGTTTTAGTAGGGATGGGTTTGAACATCCTGGGCAGGTACAAGCTGGTGTCAGGTTCCGCACTGGGCAGGAAGGGGCTGGTGATTACCTTGGCTACACTCCACACCCACACTTCAGTTTGCAGGCAGCTTGGAAAAGCTCCCAGGGTGGGTTCTACTGCTTGCGAACTCTTCTGAGACATGACCACCTCCCTTCTAATTCTAAACCTCCTGCTCTGGCCTAGACCCAGCCTCTGGTCTGTGGCTTCTGCTTGCTGTGTGCCCCTCTAGCTGACTGATTTGGACTGATGCATTTCTGTTGATCTGCCTGCAGCTTTGATTTTGTCCTACATGTCCTCTCTCAGATCCCTTGAAGACTAAATATCTTTTGTCTTTTTTATTCTCTGCTGATAAACTGAAGTGGGAGTGATGTATGTTATTACTGAAGTAGGAGGGACAACATGTACTATTGTCCTCACCATGGGGCCCCCCAGCTTCCCAACCATCTTTCCACTCCCCATCCTCCATTGCTTAATGTCCAACCTTATCATCACCAGCACCATTTCCCACAAGAAGGAAAAATCAGTGCCTGGTGGGCATGGAGTCAGTCTACTGTACAGGACTGAACTGAAAAAAACTTTTTTTTTTTTTTGTTTTGAAGGAGGTTTTAGAAGCATCCTCTGCAGAGTTGGAGGGTCATGAATAAGCCAAAGACAAAACTATCAACAAAAATAATTTCACTTTGGATTTTCAACTTGATTTCATACATTTACATTTTCATAGGTATGACAGCAGCAGGGACACATTTTTTGCTGATGTTTAATTTGAAATCTTGGGTCAACTATGCTTGTTGTTCTGACTTGGGAAGGGACAGCCTAGAAGCATGTTGGATGGTAAGGAGGATGCTACAGTTTGAATCCTGAATGTCTCCCCACCTATGTGTTGAAGGCTTGGTCTCCAAACTGTAGTGCTATCTTGAAGTGGTAGAACCTTTAAGAGGTGGGACTTAATGGAAGGAAATTAGGTCCTTGGGAATGTGCTCTGAAGGGATATGGGCATGTCATTCTCTTCACTTTCCAGCTGCCACATGGTCAAAAGACCTCCTTCATCACATACATGTTCCCACTATGATATACTGTGCTACCACAGGCCCAAAGCAAACAGAGTCAAGTCACCATCCTAAAACTTCTGAAACTGTGAGCTAAACTAAATATTTCCTTTTTAAAAGTTGGTGTGGTCCTAGCGATTTTGTCACAGTAACAGAAAGACTAAGAGAGAAGTTAGTTTTATTCAGGAATTAACACTTACCATAGATGACTAGAGAAGTACTAGTTGGCAAAGGTTAGAATCTCTGTGGAGTATTTTATTGAAACCCATCCATTTTGGGCCTACCCAAAGAGAGATTGAACTATAACAGGGTCCATGCTGCATACCAATAAAGTTGGTAAATCTCTTTAGATTCACCTCATCCCAGATTCCTGTCTGTGCAGAGGTTGTTTCTGGCTGATGTGCTATATAAAGCATGGGTTTCATAATGGGGACACCTGGATTTGAATCTCAACTATACTACTCATTAGCTGTGTGACCTTGGGAGAGTTGTGAACCTCTCTGAAGATTTTTTTTCCCCATCTTCAAAATGAGATCATTACTTCATAGGGTTGTTATAGTGATTAACAATAATATATGCAAAGGTCATTGCATAGTACAATATTACTCTTCCCCAGACAGTTCTCTGAAACTCATTGAAAATCTCTCATGCAATTAAGGAAGGACAACTCTAAGTGAGAAGGACCATCTCTCATCTCCAGGGGTGGGAGAGATACACGGGCTTCCAGTTCCTAACTGCCATTCACCAGAGCATATGTTGTGATGGTTGTTAACATATGCAGAAGCTGGCAGCCCAGATTCCTAAAATATTCTGAAAACCAGTAATAGCCTTGGTGTCGTCCACTGTTAAATATAAAACTTAAGTAATTCATTCTATTAAAAAGCCTGAGTCTTATTTTTATCGGGTGATGTGATGAGGCCCCATTCTAAATGTGCCTCCTGTGCCTATCTCTATAGCAACCCCACTGTGCTCATATATCCATATATTTTCCTGAAGGCTAATTAAGTTGACAACTGCTAGGGCTTCTTGGTTTACCAGATTTGCACTTGACCCTTCTCTTGGGGCTTAGGGACCCCTATGGATGTGAAGTGATAAAGAAAAGAGTAACAGGTGGAGGAGGCCTCTCCTGGACCCCTCTTTCAAATAGTTGCTCAATAGCCTTTGGGGGTTGTCAATCACTCTTGTTGGATGAGCCAAGACTTAGTAGAGGTGAGTGAGAAAAAATGTTAATGTGTCTTCTTCCACAACAGGGTCCTTTTCCCTGAGTGGGGCACCACAAAATTTAGATGGATCAAATTTGGCAGCTTAGCTACACTTACCTTTCATATCAGTTGCATGGTGGAACTGCCTCTGTCACAAACAGGTGGGTTGCCCTCTATGGCTCTTGTTTATTACATAATAAAGATCAAACCCCCCCAGGAATGACCAGGAGGGAGATCTCATGCAACTCAGAAGAGCCGGACAGGATATGTAGATAGCTTCCATCTACTTCTCACATTTGATTTTTGAAAAAGTAACATTTGTCTTTTTTTTTGTAGATAAATTGGAAAATACAAAAGAGAACAGTGGTTTGTGTTTAGTATCTTTGTGTCTTTTGTCTTAAAGTCTGTCTATACTTTGGTACAAGGACCTTGATACCACCCTTCTTCTTTTCTCCTGTCTTGTTTAGATAAGTACCTCGGCACCTGGTACAGGTGGCTCACAGGACTTAAGAGCTTGAGATGGGCATGCATAGAGGAAGGGTCTAGGAAGGATCCTTACCTTAGATCTGATAAAATTTGAGCACTTAGGGCTCATGAAGGAGGGAGCCCCTGGTGCCCAGCTTTGTGATCTGGCTGTCTATATATTTGCAGTCCTGGGGAGGCAGCCATCTCATGAAGAAGCCCTGAGGTATAAGGGAGAATTCAAGAGAAAAAAGTTTCATCCAGATCTGAGGTCTCCAGGTTGAGTTTCTGCAGGGAAGAATTGACTATGAACTTGCCAACTGTTCCATGTAAAACCTGCACTCTACTTTCCTAGTAGACTTCACGTCCTCCCAGGCACTGCCCCTGGGAGTAAAAGCCCATTTAAAGTTATAATCCAAATTTCCCTGCTTCTTACCTCTCTACCAACTCATGTGGAATTTCATCCCAATATACATCATTCCCAAGATATTTCTGGAATTCCAGAGAATACCTCTTGGGACCATTGCAGGGCATCTACATGGACCACCTTGTCCCCCAGCCCTTCACCTCCTGCTGGGCCGTCAGTGGGTGTGATCTTTCTTACCACAGCTCAAACCTAAGCTGAAGGACCCAAAGCTCCTCTGTGTTCTTTTTCAAAGCAAACGAACATACTTTTGGCCCCTTCTTTATGTTATACCTGTGATAGGTTTACTCATTTTAATTTTATTTTCAGATTTCCTGCCTAGCAGAGAACTCAACCTGGTTATGGGCTGAGCTTAACAGGTTGGGTTCCCTTTTCTTTCAGGATACATTCTTTCTCAGGAGATTCCTCAATCCTCAAACAGTCTTCCATGGGGACAGCCCATCTGCTGAATCCCAGGGGAAGTTCAGATTGGAGATCCTGCTCCACTCCCTGCAAGAGGAAGGGAGCCCCCGATGCCCAGCTTTGTGATCTGGCTGCCCACATATTTGCAATCTTTGGGGAGCCAGCCATCTCCTCCACTCCACCCAGAAATTATCTGGATTCATGGGCTACACAGTCTATCCTTTCGCACCCCCACATCTTGCCATGTGTCTCAGTGTGACTTCCCTGATAGTCCCTTCCTTTTCTGACCTTCTCTTTCTGTTCTCCTCTCTTGATCCCCTCCTGTCCTTAATTCCCCAGCCATATATTCACGCTAGAGGGTTCACCAACTGCCAAGGAGGTAGCACCTCAGCTTGGCTCACCATGGCCACAACTCTCAGCTGAATTTGCAAAGGGGCAGAGGAGTCAGATAACTTTTTGGAGCTTTAGAACGCAAGGGACTTTGGCTCTGCTCAGAGTTTTGCGGTTTCTCAGGTTTGACTTTCATGATCATCATCTAATAATACCTACTGCGTGCTGAGGCGGGCATGCCCCCTGCCAGCCGCCATGCAGAGTTATGTAAAGACTCGGCCCTCAGTGGCAGGTTCCCCAGTGTAGCACTAAAAGGCCACTATGTCCTGACCTCTCCAGCTCCATCGCCTGCCTCTCCCTCTCTGGGAATTTTTGCTTCTGCAATTTCAAATGGCTAGTTGCTCTCAGTCATGCTCTGTGCCTCATGTCTTTGCTCAAACTGTCCGATCTTTGTGTGGCAGATTGCTTCCCATCTTGAAAGACAGCTTGGATGTCACCTCTGGAAGCAATCCCTGAAAACCTTCGCCCTGTCTCTAAGCTAGACTGGGTGCCCTGATTCCCCTTCCCCTCACCCCATCTCATAAATGTTTTGCATATATCTCTATCATTGCCCTTTTCTGATTTATAGTAATCAAAGGTGCTCACTTTGATATTGAAATCCTTCAGCCAGCAATGACATTCTCCTTATCTGGCCATGTTCAGATCTGAGAACCATGTCTGCCACACAGTAAAGCCTATGAAATGTTTGAGTAAGTGTTGATGAAGTAAAGACTTTGAATTCATGGATTTCATTAGATGAAGAAACAAGGGTCAAGCCCTCTGTGGAGAGGTGATTGGAACCTTGGTGGGGTGGGGCATATTAATTTGACAGAAGCACTTATCTATTTATTTATTTTCTATACTAGGGACAAATCCAGGGGCCCTCTATACTGAGTTACATTCCCAGCCCTTAATTTTTTTTTTTTTAATTTTGAGACAAGATCTTGCCAAATTACCCAGGCTGACCTCAAACTTGTGAACTTCCTGCCTCAGCCTCCGTAGTAGTTGGAATTATAGGTGTGTGCAGCCATGCCTGGATATGAACTTTTTTTTTCTAGTTGTAGATGGGCAAAATGCCTTTATTTTGTTTATTTTTATAAACATTTAAAAAATTTTAGTTGTAATTGGACACAATACTTTTATTTTATTTATTTATTTTTATGTGGTGCTGAGGATCAAACTCAGCACCTCACATGTGCTAGGCAAGCACTCTACTGCTGAGTCACAACCCTAGCCCTTATTTGTTCACTTATATGTGGTGCTAAGGATGGAACCCAGTGCCTTACACATGTTAGACAAGCACTCTGCCACTGAGTTACAGTCCCAGCCTCTGTACTTTCAATATTAGGATTAGCATTAAAATTAATTGCATTGAAGATTTCTGCAGTGATAGAGCAACTTGTACTGAACTTCTGTTTCCATAATAAACAACATCCTGTTTCACCTAAGGCAGGAAAATTGAGAAGCAGAAAGTTCACATTTCAAAAGGAGCTGGAGGCATAGGCTCACCCAAAGACCTAATCATAGGACTATAGAAGGCTTTCCCTGCCCGAAAGCCTCACTACTATACTACTAAAGGCCTAGTTACTATTGTTCCTTTTACCCAGTATATCATGTCTAATCTCAACAAAAAATTAAAAAGCATGCTAAAAGGCAAAAGAAACAAAGCTTGAAGACACTTAAACAAGCATTGTAATCAGAGACAGATACAATAGGAATGTTGAAATGATCAGATAAGGATTTTTTAAAAATATGATTAATAGTAAAAGTTGACATCATTGAAGAACAGATGGATAACATCACAGAGAGATGAACATTCTAATACAGAATAAAAAACATGCTAGACATCAGAAACATTGTAACAGAAATAAATAATACTTTTGATGAGCTCATTAATAGAATGAATGTCTCTGAGGAAAGAATCTTTGAGCTTGAGGATAAGACAATTGAAATTCTCTGAATTTAAAAGTAAAGAGATTGTGGGTCTGGTGACACTCATCTGTAATCCCAGAGGCTTGGAGGCTGAGGCAGGAAGACCATGAGTTCAAAGCCAGCCTCAGCAACTGAGGTCCTAAGCAACTCAGAGAAACCCTGTCTCTAAATAAAATATAAAAAAGGGCTGGGGACATGGCTCAGCTGTCAAGTGCCCCTGAGTTCAATCCCCAGCAGCCCTCCCACCCCCCCAAAAAAAGTAGAGATAAATATTGGAAAAAGAAAACCTTAACAAAAGAGAATATATAAGAAGTTTAGACCAACCACAGAAGATATAACATGCATAGTGAGAATACTGATGGAGAAGAAAGAGGAAAGAGTTAAAGCAATACTTACATCAATAATGGCTGAGAATTTCTCCAATTAATGTCAGGTACCAAACCACAGATACAGGAAACTCAGAGGACATCAAGCAGGATAAGTGCCAAAGATGCAGGCAATTATATTCAAACTTCAGAAAAATCAAAGACAAAGAAAATTCTTGAAAAAAGGCCAGAAGGAGAAACTACCTTACTTAGAGAGGAGCTTAATTCCTACCTTACCTATATAGGAATTATATCCAACTTACCCTCAGAAACTAAGCAAGCAAAAGGAGAGTAGAGTTAAATATTTAAAGTGTTGAGAGAAAAATATAACCTAGAATTCTGTGCCCTGAGAAGTGATCCTTCAAAAGTGAAGGAAAGAAAGACTTTCTCAAACAAAAATTGAGGAAATTTGTTGCCAGTAAACTTGACTGGAAAGAAATGTTAAAATAAATTCTTCAGAGAGAATGAAAAATGATGTAGGTCAGAAATTTGGATCCACATAAAGAAAGGCAGAATATCAAAGAAGGAATAAATGAAGGTAAAATAAATATTTTTTATTTTCTTGTTCTTATTGATTTACCAGATAATAGTTCGTTCACAATAGTAACAGCAACATATATATTTTATTCTACATAATTAAATTATTTATAATGTGCTTATGTATGCTTTCTTATAAATAAAATAATAAGCAATGATACCAAAAAATGGGAGAGGGAAATGAGGACTATTTGCTAGTATAAGATACTTGCATTGTAAAGTGGTAGAGTATTATTTAAAAGTGGACTAGGATTAGTTGTCAATATATACTGCAAACTCTGGGGCAACCATAAAAAAAATTGAAGAAGAAAAATGGATAGGTAAATATTCTAAGAAAGAAGAGAAATAGGCTCATAAAAATACCCAATTTAAACTATAGATGGCAAAAAAGAACAGAAACAAAGGAAAAGGGTGATGAATGGAAAAATAGTTTAAATGGAGATATTAATCCAATTGTATCACTAATTATTTTAAACAACAATGGTATAAATATACTAACTAAAAGACACATTGCCAAAGTGGATCCAAATGTAAGACCCAACTATGTGTCATTTATTAGAAATTCACTTTGAATAAAAAAACCCATCTAGCTGGGCATGGTGGTACACACTTTTAATCCCAGTAGCTCTGGAAGCTGAGGCAGGAGGATTGCAAGTTCAATGCCAGCCTCAGCAAATTAGCAAGAACCTAAGTAACTTAGCAAGACCCTGTTTCAAAATAAAAAATAAGAAAGGCTGGGAGGTGTAGCTCAGTGGTTTAATGTCCCTGGCTTTAATCCTTGGTACAAAAAACAAACAAACAAACAAACAACAACAACAACAAAAAACCCATATAGGTTAAAAGTCCAGGAATAAAGGAAAATATACCATGTTAACACTAATCAAAATAATATAAATCAGTGCTCCAAGAAGGCATACACATCCTTAATAAATGAATCCACTATTTGTAGTTGGAGACTTCAGCACCCCTCTAATGAGAAATAGATAGATCCTACAGCAGGCAGAAAAATCATTAAGGGTATGGTGGAATCCACCATCAATCAATTAGATTAATTAACATCTATAGACAATGTCATCCAAAAACAGTAGTTCATATATTCTTCTCAATCTTACATGGAACATTCACTAAAATAAACTACATTCTGGACCATAAAACAACTTAATATTTTAAAGAATAGAAATTATACAATGACTGTTCTCAGACTATAATGGAATTACACTAGAGTCTAATGACAGAAATAAAGATGTAAAAAATCATCCAAATACTTGGGGACTAAATAACCCATTTCTAAATAAAACGTGTGTCAAAGGAAACATTTCAAGAGAAATTTGAACTAACTGAAAATGAAAATAAAATGTTTCAAAATTTGTGGGAGGCCTCAAAAGCAGCTTAAAGGGAAGTTTATAGTATGGAATGCATATATTAGAAAGAGAAAAAGATCCAAAATCAATAATCTAAGAACCCTCCTTAAGAAACTAGGAAAAGAAGAGCAAATTAAACCCAAGCAAGCAAGTAAGCAGAAGAAAAGAAATTTAAAAAATTAAAGCAGGAATAAATGAAATTGAAAACAAGATATCAATAAAGATAATCAATGAAACCAAAGATGGATATTTTGAAAAAATTGATAAAATATATAACCTCTTGTCAGGGTAAGTAAGAATTATAGAGAGGACACACATTATGAATAATAGAAATGAAAGAGGGCACATTACTACAGGTTCCAAGGATATAAAAATGATAATAAGGGAATACAATGAATAACTCTATGTCCACAAATTTGACAACCTAGATTAAATCGATCAAGCCCTGACAGATTCAATCTTCCAAAACTCATGCAAGAAAAAATGCAATTTACCAGATAAAGGTGTCTGGTAAATTCTGTGAAACTAAGAAAAAATTATACCAATTTACTACAGTCTCTTCCAGAAAATAGAACCAGAGAAAATAGTTTCTTATTCATTCTATGAGGCCAGGATTACTTACTTTAATACCAAAACCAAAGAAAGATGTTACAGAAAACTATAGATCAGTATCTCTCAGGAAAATAGATGCAAAAATTCTTAGTAAAATATTAACAAAGCCAAATACAACAGGGTATAAAAATTCATCTGATATATAAAAATCTGTTTCAGAATTTAACAAACACAAAAACCAGCCTGGCATTGTAGCATATGCCTACAACCCCAGAAACTTGGGAGGCTGAGGCAGGAGTATCACAAGTTCAAGGCCAGCCTCAGCAATTTATTGAGACTCTGTCTCAAAATAAAAAGGGCTGAGGATGTGGTTCAGTAGTTAAGCAACTCTGGGTTCAATTTCTGGTACCAATAAAAAAATCCCAATTAATGTAATCTATCA
Organism: Callospermophilus lateralis; assembly: GCF_048772815.1. NCBI lineage: Eukaryota > Metazoa > Chordata > Mammalia > Rodentia > Sciuridae > Callospermophilus > Callospermophilus lateralis. The sequence continues at coordinate 69,168,480 of NC_135308.1, forward strand.
CATCAAGAAAGCAGATGATGTGCTGCCTCAGGTTGAACCCAGAGCAATGCAGTCAGCTGACCACAGACTGAGACTTTTGAAATCCTGAATCCCAAATAAACTCTTCCTCTTCTAAGTTGTTCTTTTTGACTAAAATAAGTGATAATTATAATATCAGTGAATTTTCATCAGTTGCAGTAAATGTACTTCTCTGGTGCAGGATGTAGATAGTGGGGAGGCTGCATTGGTGTGGGGGATAAGCAGTATATAGGAACTTTGTACTTTTCAGTTGGTTTTGATGTGAACCTAAAATTAAAATTTTTAGCTGGGAGTGGTGGCACATACCTGAAATCCAGTGACTTCGGAGGCTGAGGCAGGAGAATCACAAGTTTGAGGTCATCCTAGGTGATTTAATGAGATCCTGTTTCAAAACTTAAAAAAAAAAAAAAAGGATTGGGATGTATCTCAGTGATTATGTTAGCTTTTTGAATCCTTTGCATTTCCCTATATATCTTAGATTGTCCTTTTCTTGGGGGGGATTTGGAGTGGAACAGCTGAAATTTTCATAGGAATTATGAATTCATTTGGGGGAGAATAATGTTGAGTCTTATAATTAATGAACAAGAATATTGTATTAGTCATAGTTCTCTAGAGAAACAAAACCAATAGAGGGGAGCTGGGGTTGTAGCTCAGTGGTAGAGCACTTGCCTAGCATGTGTAAGGCACTGGGTTCAGTTCTCAGCACCACATATAAATAAATAAATAAACAAACAAACAGATAAATAAATAAATGCCCATTGACAACTTAAAAAATATTTTTAAAAAACTATAAAGGGCGTGGGCAGCGGGAGAAATTATGGAGACAGGCAGTTGGATGGTGTCTGGAGAACCTCGCATGCCAGGCAAGTGCGCCACCACTTGAGCCACATCCCCAGCCCCAATTATTTTCAAGGGCACATGGAACATTTACCAAACTAGATCATGGCTTCACTGGCTTCAATTATATCAAACATTTAATGAAGAAATACCATCGAGGGCTGGGGTCATGGCTCAGTTGTAGAGTGCTTGCTTAGCATGTGTGAGGCACTGGGTTGGATCCTCAGCACCACATAAATAAAATAAAGTTATTTTGTCCATCTACAATTAAAAATATTTATTAAAAAAGAAATACTATCTATCCTGTACAAACTTGTTGTTTTAGTCAGCTTTTTTCACTGAGGTGACTAAAAGACCTACCAGAACAATTGTAGAGGAAGAAAAGTTTATTTGGGGGCTCATGATTTCAGAGGTCTCAGTTCATAGACAGCTAGCTCCATTCCTCAGGGCTGGAGGAATCAATCAGAACATCATGGCAGAAGAGAGTAGATTAGGGAAGCAGCTCACTTGATGATCAGGAAGCAGAGAGAGACTACACTGCCAGATACAAAATATATACCCCAAAGCCACACCCTCAATGCCCACCTCCTCCACTACACCCTACCTGCCTCAGTTACCATTCAGTTATTAATTCAATGATTGGGTTAAGGCTCTCATAACCCAATCATTTCTCCTCTAAAACTCCTTGTATTGTCTCACACATGAGATTTTGGAGGATACCTCATAACCAAATAATAACAAAACCCTTCAGGAAATTGATGGAGAGGAACCACTCTCAGTTTGTTCTATGTGGCCAGCATTATCATTTATTGAAACCAGAGAAAGACATTAGAATTTTAAAAATAACGACATCAATAACTGAAATTATAGATCAATATTCCTCATAATCATAGATGTAATCATTCTTAACAATATTTTAGCAACTTAATTACAATAATATAAAAGAAGCATAATGCATCATGATTGTGGGAGTCTTCCTAGCAATGCAGTCTGAGTTTAACAGTCAAAAACCAATCAATAAAACCATTAAACATTATTCTGGAAGTTTCTGTGAGGGCATTTTGAGATGGGATTAACATTTAAATGGGTAAACTTTGAGTAAAGTTCCCATCTCCATAACATGGGTGGGCCTCAATCAGTTGAAGGCCAGTCTGTCCTGAGCAAGATGGAATTCTGCAGCAAACAGGCTTCATATTTGAATGATAACATTTGTTCCTTTCTGAGTTCCCATTCTGACAGCTATTAGACAGCAGCAGTAGCTCTTTTCTGGGTCTCCAGACACCCTCTAGATGTTGGAATTGCCAGTCTCCATAATTTCTCCCGCTGCCCACACCCTTTATAGTTTTTTTTTCTGTTTTTTTTTTAATTAATTTTTATTGTAGGTTGTTCAAAACATTACATAGTTCTTGATATATCATATTTCACACATTGATTCAAGTGGAATATGAACTCCCATTTTTACCCCATATACAGATTGCAAAATCACATCAGTTGCACAACCATTGATTTACATATTGCCATTCTGGTGTCTGTTGTATTCTGCTGCCTTTCCTATCCTCTCCTTTATAGTTTTTTAAAAATATTTTTTAAGTTGTCAATGGGTATTTATTTATTTATTTATTTATACGTGGTGCTGAGAACTGAACCCAGTGCCTTACACATGCTGGGCAAGTGCTCTACCACTGAGCTACAACCCAAGCTCCCCTCTATTGGTTTTGTTTCTCTAGAGAACTATGACTAATACAATATTCTTGTTCATTAATTATAAGACTCAATATTATTCTCCCCCAAATGAATTCATAATTCCTATGAAAATTTCAGCTGTTCCACTCCAAATCCCCCCCAAGAAAAGGACAATCTAAGATATATAGGGAAATGCAAAGGATTCAAAAAGCTAACATAATCTTGAAAAGATTAAAATCAGATGACATCTAATTTCAAAACTTACATCTTAATTGTAGTAGCTTTGTAGCAAGTTTTAAAATCCTTTGCATAAGGACAGACATACAGATCAATAAAACAGAATTGAAAGTCCAAAAATAAAGTCATATATTTATGGCCAATTGATTTTAGACAAAGGAACCAAAGAAATTCAATAAGGGAAAAGACAGTCTTTGCAACAAATGGTTTTAAGATGCGTGGAAGTCCACCTGCAAGCATTTGGATTTAGTCCCTTAATTCACACCATGCACCAAAATTAACTTTAAAATGTTGATAAATTGGACTTCATCACAAGTAAAACTTCTGTGTTTCAAAAGATATCATTAAGAAAGTAAAAGGAGTCACAGATTAGGAGAAAATGTTTGCAAATCATATAGTTAATGAAGGATTTATATTTAGAATATATAAAGAATTCTTACAACTCAATAATAAAAATTCCCAATTATAAAATTTGGACAAAAGACTTTATCAGATGTTTTACCAAAGGAGATATATGAATGACTAAAAAGGAAATGGAAGATGCTCAAAATCACTAGTTGTTAGAGAAATGAGAATTAAAACTACAGTGAGGTGCCCATTCACACCCATTAAGATGGCTCTTATAAGACAGTCACAAGATTTTGTGAGATTATGGAAAAATTGGAACTCTCTTATACTGCTGGCGGGAATGTAAAATGCTACAGCCTTGAAAAATACTTTAGTTTTTTAATGGTTTCTTTAAAATGTTAAAGATAAATTTACCATATGTCCCAGAAATATCACTCCTATATCTACCTAATAGAAATTAAGATAAATGTCCACACAAACACTTGTGTCTGAGGTGTTCATAGCAGCATCAGTGAGAGTGACCTAAAAGTAGAAATAATAATATGTCCATTAACTGGTAAATGGGTAAACAGAACATTGAATATTATGATAGAATATTATTTGGCAATAAACTGTTACAAAGTACGGATACATCTTTTATTATGAAAATAGTTCAAAAATATTATGCTAAAGGAAAGAAGCCATATCACTTCCCAAAATCATGTTATATGATTCTATTTACATAAAATATCCCTAAAAGACAAATCAATGGAGACAGAAAGTAGATAAGGGTTAGCTGATGACTTGAGGTAAGAAGGGGCAGTTACTGCAAATGGTTATGAAGAATCTTTTGGAGATGATAAAATGTTTTAAAATTGAACCCAGGGCTTCCCAAGTGCTAGGTAGCGCTCTACCACTGAGCCACAACCCCAGCTCTAGCTAAGACTCTTAAGTGAAATAAGTACTACTGTTTAAGCAATTTTAAGTTGAGTGTTCAACCAAATGCATTCTTTTTTTGTTTGTTTGTTCATTTGTTTTTTTGTGAGTACTGAGGACTGAAGGGTGCTTTACCACTGAGTTATACCTACCCAACCCTTTTTATTTTTTATTTTGAGACAGGGTCTTGCTAAATTGCTAAGGGTCTCACTAAATTGCTCTGGTTGCCCTTGAATTTGGGATCCTCCTGCCTCAACCTCCTGAGTTACTGGGATTTAGGCATATGGCCACTGTGCTCAGCCAGCCAAAATTTTTCTAACACATTTCTCAGGCCATACTAATATAGTTTTGAAACAAGAATTACATATTTTAACACTCTTTATCATCAGAGTGATAAGCAGCTATCCTCTGAGCCACACCTTTACCTCTTTTTATTATTAAGGCAGTAGGCGGCCAGCTTTATACTATGGCTACCCCATCCCCCATTCAGATTCAGGGCTGGAGTTTGTGACCAGTAGAATTTGGTGAAAATGATGATGTATGACTTCCAAGGGAAGTTCATGGAGGGTGCTGAAACTTCTACCTTGCTCTTGTGGATTACTTCTCTGGAGGAAGCCAGCAGCCATGTTATGGAGACAATGAAGCAGCTTGTACAGATGCCCACGTGGAGAGGCACCAGTAGCCACCAACAACTTATTAGTTAGGTGACACAGATCCTCCAGGTCCAAGCCAGGACTTCTGACCAAGTCATTCTTTCTGACCCACAGCTATTAGAGATAAAAAAAAAACATTTATTTTTGTTTTAAGTCACTGAGTTTTGGCTTAATTTGTTAAACGAAATAGAAAACTAATATAGGTAGCAGTTCTTTTTTTGCATTAGGACAAAAATTTTACTCATTTAGTTCTTGATCACAACTACTTTTCTTCTGAATAATCAAGATCCCTCTTGAGGTGTCCAAATTCATGCTTGAGTTACCCAAACAGGATTCTTATTCCTTGTGAACTGGGGCCGTAAACCCAGATGTTCCAAGTTGTCCTTAGTCTGAAAATAACTATACTCCTTCTTCATCTCCTTCTTCTCTTTATTCTCCATCCTTTATTTTGCACTTACTCAAAAAGTCTCAAGATTTTTCAAAACTAGGTCCTCATTATATTACACCACTTATAGTAGGGGTCAGTAAACTCTGGCCTGCCAGCCAAATCCAACTTTCTAATTTTGTAAATAAAGTCTTATTGGAACATAGTCAAGTCTGTTTGTTTACAAATTGTCTACATCTGCTTTTGCTATATAATGGCAGGGTTGAGTGGCAGTAATAGAAACAATAGGGATCACAAAACTTAAGTATGGCCCTATTTGGCCCTTTATAGAAACAGTTTGTAATCCCAGACTTAGGGTTCCTAATATTCCATGTGAAGCCCTAGATATATCCATGTGGCCTTATTCACCTTTAGAATCTAGGGAGTCTGTTATTTCAAGTTCTTATCTCCTGGCCTATGAGAACCATCAGTACATCACAGTACAACTCACTTCATTTTTTTTTTCTGATTTGTTCACACTGAAGTTTTAAAATCACATCTGAAGTTGTAGGATGGGGAACATAGTTTTTTATTTTTTCTTTCTTTCTTTTTTCTTTCCTTCATTTCTTCAAAAACAAAACAATAACAACAACAGAAGGTTGGTGAAATGAAAAAACCATTTAAATTCATTACTTGTGAGTTGCAAAAGAGATGGGAACGTTTTGGTTCTGGAAGCAGATACACATACACACTCATGTTTACAACACAAAACCAGAGCTAGGCAAGTTTGGCATGGAGATGTCACCCCCTGACACATAATCACAGAGTACTTCTCAGCTCTGGCCCTTCAAAGAGGAAGAGGAACAAGGGTAATTCCAGCTATTACAGGTTCTTGGGCACCAAATGAAACACTCTGCTGCAAATTGTATATAATTAGTGAGGAAGAATTTTATTTCTCTGTGGTTAAGAATGGGGCTTTTCCTTCCTCTTGTCTAGGAGGAAAAGAACTGGTTTAGATCAGTCTGGGGGAGTTTCATTTGGCTGAGATGACCAGAAGTCTCTCTATATCCTAACAAAGCCCTTGTCCTATAATCAGGATCTGTGTAATGGAAATTCTATGTCTTTTTTCTTATAATAAAATCTCCAGTTTCCCTACCACACAACTTTTGTCCTTAAGACCATGCGCATCAACTACAAGATGGTAGAAGTTTTCAGATGGTTGGTAATGATGAATACAGAATACAAACTCCTGTTCATTCTACAGCATTTTCACAACTCTACCCACATAGTCTCGGCCCTCTGGGAGTTTGTAATTTTTTAGGGGAGATCAATTATTTATAGAAAAATGCAGAATTAGGAGGGTCTGGACCCCAAAGAAGCACAGAGTGGGAGGGATCACCAGATATTGTGTGTGTGTATATATATATATATATACACACACATATATATATATATTTTTTTTAATATTTCATTTTATTTTTTTAGTTTTCTGTGGACACAACATCTTTGTTTTTTTTTTTTAATTAATTTTTATTGTAGGTTGTTCAAAACATAGTTCTTGATATATCATATTTCACACTTTGATTCAAGTGGGATATGAACTCCCATTTTTACCCCGTAACATCTTTGTTTGTATGTGGTGCTGAGGATCAAACCCCGGCCACATGCATGCCAGGCGAGCACGCTACCGCTTGAGCCACATCCCCAGCCCTATATATTTTTTGTGTGTGTGTGCCAAAGCAAGTTGGACAAGTTCTTTCTAAGTTATACTTTTGGAAATGACAACCCTAAGAGTGATTGGTGGTGTCCTACTGGGAGGTGACAATAGTAGTTGGAGATTGAAGTGTTCCTGCTAGTCCAGTCTCTATGCCATATGTTTTTCAACACATTTTCTTAGTTCTGCACTGGGTGCGATACTAAGAATAGAGTAATAGACCCACTTTCACCAGGGACAGAGTCTTCTGAAATGGAGACAAGAATTTCACACACAAAACAATGAGAAAACCAGACAGAAGAAAATAGATTTCAAAACTGTTGGAACAGAGAACAGGGAGTTCCTAAGTGGAGGAAGAGAGAAACTTGGTCTGGAGGTCAGAGAAGACAGAGTTGAGGTGTGGGGAATAGCATGGAAAGAGAGAAGGGGCAGGGCTAGTATAGCAGTCCCCACACCCCCTTTCACCCCAACCAAGACTGAAACCCATTTATTCCATCTGTTAGTTTTCCATTTCAGTGATGGAGAAAATCGACCATGCCTTAGGAAATCAACTTGAAGGAGGAAAAGATTTATTTTGGCTTACAGTTTCAGAGGTTTTAGCATGTGATCTGCTGGCTCCATCGCTTTTAACCCTGTGACAAAGCAGAACATAATGGCAGGGAGCACACAGTGGGAGAAAACCTGCTCAGTTTACCACAGCCAGGAAGGAGAGAGGGGGAGAGAAGAGACAAAAAGAGAGAGAAAGACAGAGAGAAAGGAATTGGGGACAAGATATTGCCTTCCAGGGCATGCCCCCTGGTACCTACTTCCTCCAACTAAGCTCCTCCTAAGTTTATACTACTTCCCAATTGGCCACTGAATTATGGATCCATCAATAAATTATTCCACTTATGAGGTTAGAGTCCTCATGATCCAATCAGCCTCCAAAGGCTCTGCCTCTAAACACTACTGTCTTTGGGGACCAAGCCTCCAAGATGGGAACTTCTGTAGGACATTTCAGATCCAAATCATAATACCATCCCTCCTGACCTAGTTCTCATCACCTCACTACCCTCTGTCTTTCCTTTACGCTTTTTTCCCATTTAGCATCTAATGCCAATTTTTTATATTTCATTCTGAGTTTATCATCTATCTCTATTAGTTGATCCCTCTCACATAATTCTATTAATTTGTCATTATATTTCTATCTCTATAATGTTTTCAGTATGTGATCTAATTCTCAATCTCTTTTTACTATCTCTCTCTCCATCTGTCTGCCAATTTCCTAAAATCTATTTTGATCCCTATTTATCATCATTTATGTTTTTACTTCCCTTTTTATATCTACTCTTTTCTTCTTTTATGTCCAAATGATATTTACCTTAAATTTTCTCTATTTGCAGATGACATGTTCTTATATAGGAAAACCTTAACAATTCTATAAAAAAATTATTAGAACAAATGAATTCAGTAAAGTTGTAGGGTACAAAATCAATAACAAAAATCAGTAGCATTTCTATATACTCATTATGAACTATCCAATAAAAGTAATAAAGAAAATAATCCCACTAATAATAGCATAAAAATTAAATATTTAGGAATAAATTTATCCAAATAATTGAAAGATCTGAACACTAAAAACTATAAAACATTGAAAAGAACCTGAAGAACACAAATAAATGGAAGATATCCTGTGTTTATGAATTGTAAGAATATCATTAAAATGTTTGCACTACACAAAGTGATCTACAGATCCAACAATTTCAATCCAATCCCTATTGAATTCCAATGGCACTTTCTACAGATAAAAAAGAATTCTAAATTCACTTGGAACTATAGAAATCCTAAATAGCCAAAGCCATTTTGAGCAAAAAGAACAAAGCTGGAGGTATCATAATTCTTGATCACAAAGTCTAATAATATAAAGTCATAGTAATGAAAACAGCATGGTATTAACATTTACATGTGCAAATGCACACACATACACACACACACACACGTAGACATAAAAACCAATGGAATACAATAGCCCAGAAATAAATCCACTTGTCTATTATGAATTGTTCTTCAACAGAGGTGCTATGAACATACAACAGGGAAAGGGCAGTCTTTTTAATAAACGGAGTTGTGAAAACAGGATTTTCATATGTGAAAGAATGAAATTGGACCCTTACCCCACCTAATATTCAAACATCAACTGAAAACAGATTAGAGACTTACATAAATGTAAGACCTGAAAGTAAAAATAATAGAAGAAAGCAAGGCAAAGTTTTTTGTTTTTTTTTTTTTTGTGATGGTGGTGGTGAACTTCTAAAATTGGTTCAGGCAAAGATTTGTTTGGCTATGACCCCACAGCAAAAATGACAAAAGCAAATATAGACAAATGTGATCATATCAAATTATAAAGCTTATGTATAGCATAGGAAACATCCTACAGAGTGAAGATGCAACCTAAAGAACAAGAGAACATATATGGAAACTATCTATCTGACAAGGGTAGGTTAATAACCCTGAAACATAAGGAACTCAACTCCATAGCAAGAAAACAAATAAACTGATTTAAAAATGGGCCAAGTAACTGAAGAGACATTTCTCAAAAAAAGACATACAAATGATCAACAAGTATATTTTAAAATGCTCAACATCATTAATAATTAGAGAAATGCAAATTAAAAACCACAATGAGATGTTACCTCACACCTTTTAAAATGGCTATTATTAAATAAGGTGACTGATTCATATTTGGGTAGGGAGAAGGAGCATGGGAGGAATTGACGAAGTCTAGATAGGGCAGAGTGGGGGGAGGGAAAGGAATGGGGCAGGGGGTTAGCAATGTTGGAGGAATGTGATGGACATCATTATCCAAAGTACATGTGTGAAGACATGAATTGATGTGAACATACTTTATATACAGAGTATGAGAAATTGTTCTATATGTGTAATAAGAATTGTGATGCATTCCACTGTCATGTATTTAAAAAATAAAACCAATAAAAATAAATAATAAAAAAATAAAATGGTTATTATCAGAAAGACAAATAAAAACAAGTGCTGGTGAAGATGCAGAGAAAAGACAACCCTTGCACGTAGTGGGTGGAAATGTTAATTATTAAAGCCATATGGAAAATAAGATGGAGGTTCCTAAAAAAAAAAATAGAACTATCATATGACAAACAATTCTGTTTCTGGGTATAGATCCAAATAATATCAGTATTGTGAAGAGATCTACACTATTAAGTTCATTGTAGCATTTTTCACAATAGCTGAAATATGGAATCAACCTAAGTGTCCATCTATGATACATGGATATAAAAATATGATATGGATATACACATATATGCATATATACACACACATACACTGAGATGTGTGTGTGTGTGTGTGTGTATGTATCTAAGAAAGAAGATATTCCTGTATTTTGTGTGTGAGTCTGGAAGGCATCATAAAAGTGAAATAAACTAGAAAGACAAATACTGCAAGATCCCATTTATATATGTAATCTAAAAACATGTTGCATTCATAGAAACGGCAAAATGGTGGTTTTCAGGGTCTAAAGGTGAAGGAAGGATTAGGGAGATGCTGAAGAAAGGAGACAAATTTCGAGTTAGAAGTAATAAGATCAGGAGATCTGATGATTATAATTAATAAAAATGCATTTTGGGGCTTGGGATGTAGCTCAATGGTAGAGCTCATACCTAGCATGCACAAGTCCGTGGCACAGTTTAAAAAAAAAAAAAAGAAAGCATTGTATACTTGAAATTTGCTTAGAAAGTAGATTTTAAATGTTCTCATCACAAAAAAAGGAGAATATGTGAAGTAACAGATAAGTAAATTAGCTTGATTTAGTCTTTCCATATGTATGCATATATCAAACCATCATGTTGTACACCATAAATGTACAAAATTTTGTCAATAAAAACAATTTTTAAAGTTTTTCATCCTTAATATTCCCCCTGTTATTCTACTTTTTCTTCTTCATTCCTCCTTATACATTTTCTCACCCTTATTTCCATCCAATAATTGTCCTGCTTTTTAGAATGACACTCTAACACCCCAATTTAATGAATTATTTTCCCCTCTCTAATTAATAATAATAATAAGCAAGCATTTATATAGCCCTTTTGTGATGGCAGTGTTGTTTGTTTTGTTTTTTTTTTTCTACACATGCTCATTAATTTAATCCTTGGAACAACACTAGGAGATAGCTGATTCTCATTATTACCATTTGGAGAAAACTCAGGTACAGACAGGTTAAGTAACATGCCCAAGGACCTACAGCTAAGAAATAGTAGAGTCAAGGCTCAATTATAGGCAATCAGGAGCCAGAATCCATCTACTAACCATTAATGTTCAGTGACCTCTCAAGAAACACTTAATAGTTCAACTTCTTTAAATGTAACATTATGCCCTATTTTGCCCAGCTGGAGGTTTAATGTAATTGCATTATTATCGGGGCTCCTCACCCCCTAGGACAGGGCAAAACTCTCCAGGTTTCATTCTTAGGACAGCCTCTTCTGAGCTTCAGTCCACTTAGAATTAATATGTGCACTCTCCAATGCCTGCGTTTGTTTGGGACTATAAGAAGAATTTTCTGCCTTATGTGGATGCAAAAGTTCTATTTAAGGTTTAGAGGCTAGAGTTCTGGGGTCTAGGTTCAAGCTTCTGAGGGGTAGCATGCTATCACTCCTTCTGAGGTCTCTGCTACTCTCCAAATCAGAAAGTACTGGTTCTTCAAAGTGTGGGCAAGTCTCCCTCTGCCCGGTCATCTGTTCTCTCAGCTTCAGTTCCTACTGCTCCCACATCATCCCTTTTCTCCTATCCCCCATTATAATTCCAGTGTTTAGTTCAGAATTCCTAAAACAGAAGTCAGGACTGTCCACAGGTGACTTGGTTTTAGCCAAGCTTCCAGTCCTGCTTAGGCTAGAGAACACAAATATCTGGCCATGTTCTCCGAATGGGGGAGGGAAAATCAAGGAGAAAACATACAGATTATTATCTCAATAAGTTATTCCACTATAAATTCCACTGTCGTGGATGGAGGGGAAGATGATAGAAAGCAGATGGCACTGTAACCCATTTTGGTCCAGGTCTTCAAGCCTCTGAGATGGTTAGCTTGCCTCCATGTCCAATTCTTTGTCCTCATAATCATTCCAGTTCTTGTCACTTAAGGTAATCTGCTTGAAATACAACTTTATAATATGAATTCCCTGGTCAGCAATATTCAGAAGTATGTTATTTGTGCTGGAGTTAAATTGTGGTGATGGTTACATAAGTTTGTGGATATATTAAAAACCATTGAATTCTTTAAAATTAGAAGTTTTATTTTTGTGAATTATAGCTCAACTTGAAAAAAAGAAAAAAGATATTATCATCCTTCCTCTTGGAGTTAAATTCTGGATCCTCAAGGTCTTCCATAGTATGATCTTTCGTTATCTTTCCAGCCTATCTCCCACTACTCAGCTCTCCACCCTTCACACCTCCAGTCATGTCATCTTATAACTGAAATTTTTTTCTCCTTCCATTCATCTCTGTCCCATACTTGCCTCGAGGCAGTTCAAGCCTCCTGCTCTATGAAAACTCTAGCCTTTATCAGCTTCATCAGACTCTAAACCCTTTTTGCATTTATAATATTCCTAATTTGGTATAACTTGAGTAGACACAGTCCCTTGAATGAAAGGACCCTCTTTTTAATCTATGTAACTCAGCATCCTGTACAGTGCCTGGCTCTGAATAGACCCTTAAATAAGAGAAAGAGTATCTGAATAAATTACAATTTATGGGGCTGGGGATGTGGCTCAAGTGGTGGCACGCTCGCCTGGCATGCGTGCGGCCCGGGTTCGATTCTCAGCACCACATACCAACAGGGATGTTGTGTCCGCCGAGAACTAAAAAATAAATATTAAAAAAAAATTCCCTCTCTCTCTCTCTCCTTCCTCGCTCACTCTCTCTTTAAAAAATAAAATAAAATAAATAAATTACAATTTTATTAACCTCTAAATAGTTCACATGTGCCTGTCTTGCTTTTTTCAACTAGATTGTAATGTCCTGAGGGAAGGGTCTAGGGCTTCAACTGAGGTTCAGCACTAGATCAGAAAAGGATGCATAGCTGATCCTTCAGCTGCTTGATTACCTAATGGCTTGGCCAAGAAATTTGTCCCTTGTACCCTTCATTGGTGATGGGCTGGAAAGGGAAGATGCCAAACAGGAGGGAGAGTCCCCAGGATGCTCGGCTGAATGGTGGTTGCTCCACCCTTAACCACAGCGGTTCAGTGTCCACCACTTTTGGCATTCACAACAGCATTTGGAAAAAGATATAGCAATTTCCCCCTTGGGGCTTATTTTTAAAGTTGGTGGCTGAGAGTGCTTGCCGGAAGTGGGGTCAGAGCTGAGCTGAGCTCTGTTGCTTGGTGGGTGAGATGGGTGCTACCCAAGAAGAGACACAGCAATTGGCCCTTAATTTGGACCTCTACTTCCTTGGGAGAAGAAGCCAGAGTGAAGGAAAGGGATGGGTCACTCAAAAACAGATCACAGCTTCTGCTAGACAGTAGGGATTAAAGTATGACTATGACAATTTCTGCCCTCCAAAAGCTTACAAATGGGGGTGGGGGCGTGGAGAGACAGACAAGTCAAATAGGTAAATACATTAGTGTGGTAAGGACAACATTGATGATAGACCAGTAGGGAGCACAGGGAAAAAGCTCTTGAAGACTCAGCATCCAAACTGAGACCTGGTCACGAATTGAAGGTAGCCAGATAAAATGAGGCAGGCACTGTAGAGTAGATAGTGCAGTAAGTACTCAAGAGATGAGGAAAGAGGCCATGTTCGTATGTTTGTAGTTAGGTCAGTTGTCTAAAGCACAGGTCACCAAATAATAAACTTTGAATTAAATCTAGCCAGCCACCTACTTTTGTAATTAAAGTTTTATTTGAACACAGTTCCACCTATCCATTTTCAACGTTGTCTACAGCTGTTTTTACACTAAGCTGCAGAACTGGGCAGTAGCAATGAGAACATTGGGACCTCAAAGCCTGAAATATTTCCTACGCTGATGTACTGAATATAGTTTGGGAAGAGAGGTTGGAGAATGACAAGAAATAAGGCCAGGGAACTAAGCAGGAGATAGATTAGAAAAGACTTTGTAAAAAGCTCACTTCATTTTAGAAGCAATAAAGGAATAATTGACATGTTTAAAGTAGGAACACAACATAAAATTTTTGTTAATTAAGGTGAGATTAAGAAAGGAGAAGAGGCAAAACTGGAGTTGGAAAGACCAATTGGGAGAAAGGTATATAAGCAAGAAATTAGGGCCTTGATTAGGAAGCAGTAGCAGAAGGGAAAGAAATAGATGTAAAAGATACTGAGGAGGATTTGATGAATGTTGAGGTAATGGAGTACGTGAGAGGGATGCTCATTTGAATTTTTCTAAGCTGAAGAAGCAGCAATAGTGACCTAATAGTCCTTCAGTACTGACTTCTTTAATTTCCTTGAGTACACTAGAGTCTCTTCATTCCTGCAGAATATTTCCATTGAGTATACAATTCTGGTTGACAGTCTTTAGTATTTTTAAAATGTTGTTTTTTTCTCTGGCTTCCATGGTTTCTGATGAGAAACCTGTGCTCATTCAAATTGGTGTTCTCCTATAAGCAATTCATTGGTTTTCTCTTGCTGTGCTTGAGATTTTTTCTTTGTCTTTAGCTTTCAACAATTTGATATGATGTTTATAGGTGTATCTGTCACTAAGTTTGTCTTGTTTAGGATCTGCTAAACTTAACTCTATAGGTTTATATCATTCACTAAATTTGTGAAGTTTTCAACTAGTAATACTTCAAAAGGATTTTAGCACCATGTTTTCTGTCCTTTTAGGTCTCTAAGTGACATGAATTTAGATTTTTTTGGTATTGTCCCACAGAAACCTGAGGCTTAAATCATTTTTCCCCCCAACCTTTTTTCTCTCTGCTGTTCAGCATGGAAAATTTCTATAGATCCATCTTCAAGTTCATTGACCACTGACTCTTTTACCATTTTAATTCTGCTTCTGATCTTATGGAGTGAGTTTTTAAAATTTTTTTTTATTTCAGGAATTCTGTTTTTTAGCTCTAATATTTTCATTAGGTCCTTTTTATCCATATTTATTTTTACTCATTTCAAATGTATTTGTACTTAAATAAATATTTTTGTAGTATCTGTTTTAAATCCTTGATTGTATAATTCCAACATCTCTGTCGTCTGAGAATTGGCATCTATTGGGTTTTTTTTTTTTTTTTGAGTTGAGATTTTTCTGGTTCTTTGTATGCAAGTGTTATGGTTTAGATATGAGGTGTCCGCCTAAAGCTCATATGTGAGACAAAACAAGAAGGTTTAGAGGGGAAATGATTGGGTTATGAGAGCCTTAACCCAGTCAGTGAATTAATCTTCTGATAGGGATTGATTGAGTGGTAATCTAAAGCAAGTAGGGTGTGGCTGGAGGAGGTGGATTATTGGGGGTGTGCCTTTGGGGTATATATGTTGTCCTTGTTGAGTTTCTCTCTCTCTCTCTCTGCTTCCTGGTGTGATGTCTTGAGACCCTTCCTCCACCACACCCTTCCACCATGATGTTCTACCTCACTTTGGCCCCTGAGGAATGGAGATGGTCATCTATGGACTGAGATCTCTGAAACTGTGAGCCCCCAAATAAACTTTTCCTCCATAATTGTTCTTATCAGGTCTTTTAGTCACAGCAGCAAAAAAGCTGACTAACACAGCATTAGATTATATCTAGGACACTTTTACTATTATGTTATCAGACTTCAGTAGTTTTGTTTCAATCCTATGGAGAATATTGATCTTTTTCTACTAATAGGCAATCAACTTAGTTTATGTCAGGCCACACATGCAGATCACCCTTTGGGGGATTATTGTTTCAATGTTAGTTCCATTTTCAAAGACTTGCAGTGCTACATGAATTGTTCTCACCTAAGTGCCACTCAGTGGAGTAGGCAGTCTAGGTGATGGTCTGTCCCATAGTTTAATTCTCAAAGTCTTTGGCAGGGTTTAGGATCAGACCACCCTGGCACACTTCTGGGGTGAGCACAGGAGTTCATAAACAACTTTAGGGGACAGCTTTCAAGATTTCCCCTGCTGATTCCTCTTGCCACTTTCCTTGGGTCTCTATTTTAGTTTTCTTGCCAAAAATATGGATCTTCAGCTTCTCCCACTCATTCATGTACATCCTATGGCTGTTATTGGTTTCGGTTTTGTTTATTGTTTTTGTTTTATTTTGTTTCCTCAGCCTGGGAAAGCATCTTTCTCTGCTAGTTGGCTAGTTACTACCAATTTTTCAGGTCTTAGATTAAATGTCATTCCTCCTAAATATTTTATTTTTATATCAGTTATATTCACTTGTTATTTTCCAATAGGACCCATCATAATTTACAACCACTTACTATCTTTTTGTTGATTTAATATATATCTCTCCTACTAAACAGAGGATGGGATCATATCTGTCAATGCTTTTAGTATCTGCTGCATTCATCATCACACAGTGTTTCTAGCATGGCACACAACAGATACTCAATGAATATTAATTTAATTCATAATATTATTCCTTCCTTCATCCATACATTTATTCATCCATGCCCTGTTTTAACCTCCCCCACCAAAATATGAATATTTTAGTACTCAACTATAATGTCATTCTCAAGAATCAAATTCAATCTTATCTTTTTGTAATATATTTATATTTTGTAAAACATTCTCACATGTTTTCCTTGTGTGATTCTATGAAGTAGAACATTAATCATTCTATGAAAAGAACATTAATCATACTTTATAGAAAAGTAAACTAAGATTCAAACAGTTAAATAATTTGTCCAAGGTCATAGTTAATGAGTCGATGGGTAGGAATCAAGAGACTCTTCAGCTGGGTAAAAATATGTTCGATTGACAGTTATTCTCCCTCAGCACTGACCTTTTTCTGTGTCTGTTGAGAAGAAATTGTTGCTTTTGAGACACCTATAGTCTTTGGAACTGTCATTCAAATCTCTTTCTTTGATCTAATAAAGAATTTTAGAGACTTTAAAGAATTTTTTGCTTTAGATTTTTTGTAGTTTTATCATAAAGGATCTATGTGTAGCTTTACTTTTCCTTTCCTGCTCAGATCTCAACTTACCTCCTTTATTTGAAGATTCATGTTCATTGGTTCCAGAAAATTTTTAGCTATAATGTCTTATTGTTTTCTCCCTGTTTCTCCCTGTTTCTATATCCAGGTAAAATGGGAGCTACTTCACAATACACAAAAGTGAATACCAGATGGATTAAGTCTAAATAATAATAAAAAAAGCATTAAAACTCTTAGGAGAAAACAGATGAGTATATAGTTATAGCTATGATCCTGAGAGTAAGAAAGGATATCTGAAATGAGATACAAAAAGTTAAAACTATAAAGGAAAAGAGTAATAAATTATATTACATTAAAATCTCAAACCTCTGTAAAAAATAAAATATAAGAAAAAGTGAAAAGATGGACTTAGAGGATAGTTCAGTGATAGTTTGTCTTGCATATGTGAGACCCTGGGTTTGATCCCCACCACAATATAGACAAAAAACAAAAACAAAAACAAAAACAAATGAAACACCCTAATTTAAAAAAAGAAAAATAAGCCATAAACTGTGAAAAAAATTGCAAGAAAAACTAGTAAAACTTTAATATTCAGAATACAGAAAAAAATCTGCACAACCCATATGAAACAGAAACAACTTAAGGAAAAAAAAATGGACCAAGAATTTAAACAGGATGCTCACAAATAAGGAAATCTAAATGGCCTATAAACAAATGTTATGCTAGCTGGGTGTGGTGGTGCACACCTGTTCTCCCACTTTGTTCTTTGATAAGTGTCAAAAGGCTGGAGCAGGAGGATCACAAGTTCAAAGCCAGCCTCAGTAACTTAGTGAGGCCTTAAGCAACAAGAACCTGTCTCAAAAAAAAAAAAAAAAAAAAAAAAAAAAAAGGGCTGGGTTCAGACAATACTGGAAAAAAAAAAAAGAACAAAACTACACATAAGCTGCTTGACATCACCAAAACCCAGGGAAATACAAAGCAATAATGATATACTGTAGAAGGGAAGTCTGGTATAACCACTTTGGGGCTACATTTAGAACATATCTATTAAATTTGAAGATGTCCATATTTCACATCCAGAAAACCAAGTCATACGCTCTAGAGAAGTTTGAACAAATATGCACAGTAATACATGTATAAGAATGTGGCTATTGCAGCATGGGACCAAATGATACAAAGGTGGAAGCCACCTCATTGTCAATAAATAGAATGGATAAATAAACAATTTGGGCTATATGCATATAATACAGAGTATTAAAAAATAACATGCTACAACCAAGATTAATAAAATTGCTATAAGTCTATCAGTATGGTTAAATCCCCAAAGCATGGTATTGGATTTTATAAAAGGAAGTTATTGAATGATATATAGAAAATATTTTTTTGATATAATACTTTATATATTTCATAGTTACACTATATAGATATGCATTAAAACTATGAATAAACCCATAAAACGAATAACAACAACATCAAGATAATGATTACTGGGCTGGGGATGTGGCTCAAGCGGTAGCGCGCTCGCCTGCCATGCGTGCGGCCCGGGTTCGATTCTCAGCACCACATACAAACAAAGATGTTGTGTCCGCCAAAAACTAAAAAATAAATATTAAAATATTAAAAAAAAAAAAGATAATGATTACTGCTAAGGAGAGAAAGACAGACACATGGATGGCATAAATATTCTCAATTCTTTTCTCTATCCTGTGCTCTTTGCAAAGTGACTCATGTAAGCACCTCTCATCAAAATGTGAAGTCTATTACCCTAACTCTTGATTCTTGGATGGTTTTCATATTTGCTTTAATCAACAGAATGTGGTAAAAATGATGTTAATTCTCTCTTTTTCAAACTGACTACCATTATGTGAAAAATTATGGGCTAGCATCCTGGGGGATAAGGCCCAGTGAAGGAAAGTCCAATTGTCCCAGCTGAGGTCATCTATTCCAGCCTGCAGCCAGCCAATGCTCAAACTTATGAGAGGATCTAGCCAAGATCACCAGAACTGCTTACCTGACCTTCAGCTGGCTGAAGACTCATGAATAATCCCAGGTGAAGAATTGTTGAGGTGACCCATAGAATCATGAAGAATGAAGGCTTATTTTCTCAGCCACTAAGTTTTAGAGTGGTTTGTTATTTGAAAAGCTCATACAAGGAAGAATAATAGATCTGGAGAGCATCAAAAGTAGAGCACTTCAACCTATAACTGTGATGTTTTATGTGTTAAAAATAAGAGACCCCTAAAGCAAATATGGCAAAATGTTAACAAATACAGGTAGCAAATATATGGATATGTATTACATATATAATTATCCTAACTTTTCTGTATATTTGAAATATTTCACAATAAAAGAAAATTCAGATAGGATAGAAAACGGGCTACACTAGTCATGACAGATGATTTTTTAAAAAGCAAAGAAAAGTATTGTCTCATTGCCCTACCCTGCTCGCCATCACCATGCACACAAAGTAGACTAAGTAGACTAGTCATTTCTGCATCCTAATCCTCTCCTCTCATCCAGGACATTTTCTCTATTTCTTCCTAGCATTTAATCTCTTGCTTCAGTTGGTCACCTGTAAGATAGGAAACATCTGATCAGCTCACTGACAAGAGAGTCATAAGAGGTGATACCAGGGAAGCACTATAGGGGCAATTGTAGGAGACCTTAAATCTTATAACTACTTCATACTATTGTTATGTCTAAAATCTAGGCTCACCTGACAAAAATGTTAGTCCTTCCTGTCCCACTCAAATATAAAGTTAGTCACCTACCCTGTGACTTCCTCCTGACATTCTTAACCTGCCTAGTCCTTTGTATTTGAAGCTGTTTCCATTACTGGCACAGGTGGCATTCTTTCTGACTGCCAGGAGGATTTGTGCTTGACCCACTGAGAGTGACAAGGGCTCTTAGAGGATACCCACTCAATGTCAGAGAAAGGCAGGGTTAAGCAGGCTGCTCTCAATGGACTTCGCATCTCTTTTGTTCTCACACATTTCTGGTGTGTCTATTTTGACTTCTATAGCACTTTGTTTATGCTTTATTCTGCACAGATTGTCTACTCTTAGTATATGTTGGCTGGTATTGTGAGTTACCATGTGTTCTCTTACCAATTCAATTAGGCCATAAACTCCTTGAGGACATGATGTTTTCAGTGACTTAGTATCCCTACTATCTACTGAGAGGAAGGAAGAAAAGGAGAAAGGTCAGACAGGAAGGAAGAAAGGAAGGAAGGGGAGACAGGAAGGAATGAAGTAAGAAGGATAATAGCAGCAAATATTTATAGAATGACTATATGCCAGGTAGTGTGTACTTTCTTATTTAATCCTTCCAACTACCCAGTGAGGTAGATCCTATTATTAATTTTTCCTAGCTTACGAATCAAAAAACATGCTTAGGAGGGTTAGGTAATATGCCTGATGTAACAAGTCACAGTGAATAAATTGGAGAGCCAGCATGTAAACCAGGCTTGTTGAATTCTAGGGACTATGCTCCTGACTGTTGCTGCTATATTATTGCTTAGAGGTAAGACATTTGAGCACAGATGAGCTGACAATAGGAAGCCAGGATTCAACACAAAGAAAGAAAAAAAGGAAAGAAAACTAGAAAGCAGGGAAGAAAGAGGGAGGGAGGGAGAGACCCACTACCACATTTCCTTCCTGTTAGCATCACACCTAACCTGTGACAGACAGCACAGTTTCTGTTTCATTCCTAATCATCTCCAGAAAGGATCTACTTGCTTTTTTGGGTAATGTGTTCCAGGTTCCAGTCTCCATGTGCTAAAGATATCCACAGACAGTTCTTACGCTCTCCTGCCTGTGAGAGAAGACACATACAGATGATTCTCATTTTTAATAGTAGTTATGTTCTAAAAAGTTGCTTTGAACACTGAATTAGTGAATTCTAAACTTCTGGGACAATACAGAGAGTTAGATTTCTACAATCCTCTGGCTGTATTTTCATTAGCTGGTGATCACATAACCTTATGCATGTTTCAAGACACCTTGTTTAATATATATTTTGATTCATTAACATTAAACTCTTGACTGACATCATTATATTGATATCCAGATGACATGTATTTCCTTCATAATGTACATCAGACCCTTGTTGCACTTAGGAACAGTAAGATAGCACTTCAGCACTATGCTGGGGGGCGGGGCACTTTACATAGACAATACCAACAAAAAGTACAAAAATGCAAAAAACATGGCACTAAATAGACCATAGAAAGAACATTTGTTTAACATTATGAGAGCTGAAGCAAGATGGCATAAGTGTCACTTTTCCCCATATGAACTGGGAAAGTGTGTATTGAACAACTTAAATTTTCTGCCACTGTATGAATATTCACTAATGATCCTGAAAATACTGTCCAAGGCCCTGCATTTCATTCCACTGATAATTTACAACACATATCTGACTTGGATTTGATGAAAATATTGCTTTTGTAAATGCCTCTATTAAGTGGAGTTAAAAATAGATTGTAGAAAGCAGGTGAATTAGAAAATGTGGAATCTGTGATATAATGAGAATTGACTGTGTGGCAAGAAGTTCAGTCAAGTCTTAATTTTGATGTATCAGGAACCATTACCCTGTGAGAAAACAGGAAAAATGGATCTTCAGTGTGTTGTAATAATCTTCATTGTTTATAGTTGAATAGGATGTCACAAGCACATGTTGGTCCTGCAGGGAATCTCAAAATTCATTCATTCATTCCCTAGTTTTAGGTGAGTTTTTATCTTGATCATTAGATTGTCAGCATCACAGATGCTGCCTGACAAGTCTTCTTGCTTTACAAGTCCCATGGCTTTTGCATAACCCTCTAGAGGCCAACTCTTACTTAAGCATTGTGTTCTTCTACTTGGAAGATTCTATTTACATTTGCTATTGTTGAATGTTATCCTTAGGGTGAACCAGTTACTCATATTGTCTTTATCTCTGCCTTTGGGTTGTAATAAACTCTCATGCACATACTTCTGTCTAAAGTTGTGATTCCCAACTTGGGGTTCTTGGAATTAGTGGTGCTTTAAGAGGTCATTGAGTTTTTAAACAATCTTTCAAAAAATACATGTCCCTTGGTTGAAGTCCCACAGGTCAGAATCAATTGTCAAGCTTTTGTTTCCATTTTTGCAAATCTGCATGGAATTATACAATAATTCTATGTGATAACACTACGTATCACTTGCCAATCAGCTTACTCCACAGACTTGTCTTTAATTAACAAAGGCCAGATTGCTCAAATAATTTAAATTGCTTGCTAAGTTTTCAAAAAACTTCAGAGAAATATGGGGAAGCTAATAAAAGATTTCTGGGTGGCAAAAGGACAAAAACACCACTAGTTTAAATGGTTCTGAAGACATGGTACTTTTTGTACAGATTGTAAAATAGTTTATTATTTCAAATTTAGGATAATTATTTTTACACTGCTGTTAGTCCTGTTGAGCAAGGCAGTCCTATTTTATCTCAATGAGAAAATGAAGTCACAAAAAAACCAACTATTTTCAACAAGAAACTGACACATATCTAGTCTCTAAGCTTTGTCCATTCTTTCTACACAGCTCTGTAGATTCTCTTTAGGGTCTCTAAAATAGGAATGTGTCTGTGAATTCATCTTTCCTTAGTGAAACATTTTTTCTTCTTATGAGAATTTGCCAGGCTCCAACTGATATGACATAAATAATGGCATGTGCTGTGTCAAGAGATCTGCCAGTTCACAGGCAAGTAATTTCTTTTCGTTGAAATTCTTTTTCATGCACGTCTCCAATTTTGGTCACACATGTTGGTGCCATACTTCCAGATCGATGGTGAGGTTATAGTCTAACTTGGTCTGGTGCTTTGACAGAAGACACAGAGGAGGAAAGAAAAGAACAGTACAGAATGGGGGCCAGTGAATACTTTTAAGGCCTTGAGGACCACATTGTCATCTGTCTTGGGAACAAGCAACTGTTTATACAAATGGAAAACTATGCTCATTGAGATACTTGTGCCTGCCCCGCCCCCCACCCCTCAAAGACGCTTGAGGTCAGCTTCTCTCAATATACTGCCCATTGGTCACAGTTCTTATCCGTACCTATACCTAGAATGCTTGAAAGCTTTTTCTATTCTCAGCCTGCTAAGGTTCCTTCTTCAG
This sequence comes from Callospermophilus lateralis, assembly GCF_048772815.1. Classification (NCBI taxonomy): domain Eukaryota; kingdom Metazoa; phylum Chordata; class Mammalia; order Rodentia; family Sciuridae; genus Callospermophilus; species Callospermophilus lateralis. The sequence continues at coordinate 69,191,455 of NC_135308.1, forward strand.
ATCTATCGATCGATGGTAAATGTCTTTCAAAGACCATGTGCTAAATGTCTGGCTTGTGGTGCTATAATAGGGAGGTGGTAGAATCCTCAGAAGGTGGGTCCTAGAAGGAAGTAAGTCACTGGGGACATGCCCTTGAAGGATATATTGGGACTCCAGACCATTCATGTCTGCTTTCTTCCAACTATGAGGTGAAGAGGACTGTTTGACCACACATTCTTACCATGATGTCCTGTGCTGCCACAAGCAACAAGGCCAACAACCATGGACTTAGATCTCTATATCCATGAGCCAAAATAAATCTTTCCTATTGTTGATTATTTCAGGTATTCTGTCATAGTGACAGAAAGAGGACTAGCACATCTTCACACAGTGCCTGAAACTACTTCCCTTTAAGAAGCCCTTCAGAACACTTAGATCATAATCTTACCCTTCTTAGCCTAAATACAAAATTCTAGCCTTAATTACTGTCTAATTAAATCCCCACAATTTAAATGCATATACTTAAATTATTTATTTATTTATTTATTTATTTATTTATTTATTTATTTATTTATTGTGGTGCTGAGGATCAAACCTAGTGCTTCACACATGCTAGGGAAGTGCTCTACCACTGAGCCACAACCACAGCCCCTGGTATTTTAAATTATATATTTGCTAATAGCTTGGTATTTCCATCAGTAGTATGTAATACCATAGGCATGATTTTCCCTAGCTTACTGCTTATGTATCTTATAATACAGTTCCAATTGAAAAATGGACTTAGAAAAAAATATCTTGATTTTATTAATAAAACAGTACTTTTAAACCTTCTTCAGTTGAAAGCCCCAGTTTAAAAGTAACTTAATAAAATATCCCAGAGGTGACAGAGTTGGTTAGTAACATTTACCAAATTTCCATGATTGAATCTTTCCTCCTGTACCTGGAAGTAACCTTCAAGCTGTTGGTTGTACCCTTAGATGACAGAATTCTGTGGAAAGATTATTAAGGTCTATTTTTCAATGTCTTTTATTGATCCCACTATAACCACTTCCATTTCAATTTAAGAACTAAAGTCTCTGACATTCATCTATTCACTCCTAGTTATAATGCTTCTTTTTCTTATATTCAAGATATAACACTTTCTGAGGACATCAAAGACCCTCCATTTCATTCGATTGGTCAGTTGCAACATTCACACAACTTGGGATGAAAACTATTGCTTTTGTAAATGTCTGCATGCTTTTGTTTAATGTAGTTATGGCAAAAATGTTATAGATGAGATAAATGACTCACAGTGTGGGAGAAAGACAATGGAAGAGGAGGGGATACAGTAAGACAGAAATGGGGACACTGTTATCTGCAAAGAAAATAAGGGATAGAGGAATGGGTAAGAAAGCTGAGAAATGTAGGAGGAAGAATAGAAAAATAAAAATGATCCTCATTTTCTGATTGTCACATCATTGTCACAATGTTGCTGAGCACTAAAATCGCACCAGGTGCTGGTTTGGACTAACTTTACATCAGGCTGGCAAAAAAGAACACTATTTTCTCAGCCCATGAAATGTTATTTATAGACAAGGGCAAGGTCACAGAGGGAAGATGAGACAGAAGTAAAGAATTCAAAGCCTTTTTTGACTCTTAACTTATACAAGCTTAGAAAGAGTAGATTAAAAGCAAGGCTTTGAAGGAAGAAACTTAAAAGAATAAGCACATATTTCTCATGTATTTGTATTTCTATAGAAAGATTTTCACAAGAAACCCATACTTGTAATGCATATTTCAGTGCTTTTTAATTTCGATTTGGCAAATAAAGTAATTATGGCTTGTACCTGGTAAGTAATTCAAGCCTTTTGGGAAAGTCAAAAGTGACCACAAAAATGTACTCAAGAGATTCCTATAGCAAATGTGTGATAAAAAGGAAGTATTAACTTACTAACATTCACTTTAGGACATAAAAGTAGAAAAAGGGAGATATTCTTTTATAAAAAGACTTTAAGAATGAATGTTTCATTTAGGGGCTGATCACTAGTTTGTTCAGTATAGAAATTTTTGGAATGTTTCACAGACATATATCATGATTTCACTTGTGGCTTAGGTTGCAGGTTCTCTTTCTGGACATCTTTTGCTTGACAGGATTCCAGCATAGCTCAAGTTCCTGGAGAGTTTAACAATCCGGTTCTGCCAGTGTGTCCATCTATAAGGGTTTAGTGCTTGGATGTCAGAGTGAGTGTTGATGAGACTCGGAAGATCTGGGGGAGCATGTTACTAAGTTGATAAAACATTTCTTCAGAAATACTCTGTAAAAGGTAAAAAAAAAAAAAAAGTTTGTGCTTGTTAAAGCATGGATAATTTAAATCTTTAGAAGTATTTTAAAATATGATCTTTTTCTAGAAACGGACTGCAAAACAGAAAAATTATCTTTCCTGACTGATTTAACTATATGGACTGGGCTGGTTTTCTGACTGTTCTCTGAGAACCTGTGTTGTTTCTATCAAATAATAAGTCTGATCACCAGAAACCCCCTATGTAACACCAATATAATCCATAATAAAATGCCACTAATTTTGGTAAGTTCTATTCAGAATCATTCATTCTCCGCTCATGCCCTTTTTTACAAACCCTTCATAGTCTGTATAACATAAATGTGGAAAAAAAACAGAGGACAGATAAGTCAAGTTTGGTTTTAGGGGTAAATAAAAGATCTCTTGAGTGGTAGAGGTTGACATCTTTGACAATAAGTGCCTTTATGGCATCCAAACTCTTCTCCCCTAAAAAAATTGGAAACTGTTAGCATTTTATTATATTTAGGAGTTTAAGGCCACATATCATATGTGTGAGGAATATTATAAAATAGATTAAACTGGAGTGAAATCTATTCAGATAACATACCTGTGGCACTAGAAATTGTACAGTCCTAGAAATTCCTCCATCCCATGAAGCCATTTCCATCATAAAACCTAAAATAGAACAACAGTCTTTGCTGTGTTATGAGTTTTGGCCTTCCAGTCTCCCAGTCACTTGTTGAGATAAACTGATTTTCACTGTATGGTTCCTGTCTTGACTTTGTAGGTAGACACTTGCCTATGGGAAATGCTAAGCCTAAAAGATGAACTTCTGCTATCCCTAATTCTCCATGCCAGAGAGGTTTAACACAGTTTTGTTAACACACTTGGACTTATTTTTTCTCAAGTCCTAGTTGGCCTCCATACAAGGAAGCTAAAACAGACTATTAAAGGTTAAACATATGGCTCTATTTTTTTTTTAAGGCAGTAGAGAACAAGTTAGAATTGAAGCAAAAATGTAAATAACATCCAAATGTCCTTGTATTCCAGGAGATTTTTTTTTTTTTGTGACTGGAAAAAGATAAATTACAAGTCTCTTAAGAAATATTTGATTAACTACATAACAAAGTCATCAAACAACAGAGGTAACTTTCATATCCTTTCTTCTGGGTTGCTCTGCTTTCAACATTTGGGAGGACATATGGTTGGTTGTTAAATGTGAGGTTCTGCTCACCTTTGACACACTTAAACACAAGTTCTGCTCTCCTTAAGCACCAGGGTATAGTCATTTCCTAAAAACAGAAACAAAACAAATCATTTGCTTTTAACAGAAGTTTGTAAAATAAAAAATACAGTCAGATCCTTATTTGTTTATAATGTTGAATGTCCATATTGTGAATAAATTCAGACAATTATTTGCTAATCCCAACTGGATTTCTTTTATTTTTTAGGAATAGAGCTTCTAGTCGTTAGACAATACTTGAGAAAGGCAAATTAATTTAAAAAGCCTAGCAAACATGATTTATAAAATGCGTAGATCCTTAACATATTCATGATAATTTTTTTTAAAATTTTTTTTCAGGTGTTGTTAGACCTTTATTTATTTATACATGGTGCTGAGAATCGAACCCAGTGCCTCACACATGCCAGGCAAGTGTGCTACCACTGAGCCACAGCCCCTATTCATGATAATTTTAAAGATAACTATGATGCAGAAATTCCACAACTACTGTCAATGTCTGCATGAATAATTATTATTGATCAAATGAATAATTATTATTAAATTGTATATTTACATAAGCAATAAAATTAAAACATTTTTATTATATAACATTATATTATTGCAAAAATAATGGAATAAACAAAGAGTGTATCCCAGCTACCTAATGAACCAAATCCATTCATTTTCTATTTTGCTTTCTAATTGCTGTCCAAATGCACATCTGAATCCCAGGTCTACAACTAATACATTTTACAATTTTTCACCATGGACTCAGTGAGCATGCCATTTTAAATTCTATTTCTTTTTACCAGAATTATTTTCTCATGTTGCAAGTCTTCATAACTACAAAACAAGTTTATTATTTAATTATGGTGATTCTAAAACTTTTTGGGTTTCAGGATCTTTAACACTCTGAAAAATACTAACTCCAATATGCCTTTGTTTATGTGGATTATTCATTGCATTAGAAATTAAAACTGATAAATATAAAAATATTTATTTAGTTTAAAAATAACAATGATAAGTCCATTTAATGTTAGCATAAATAACATTTTTAATGGAAAACCATTATATTTTCCAAAACAAAAAAAGATTTAGTGAAAAAAGTAGTAACGTATTCTTTAGACACAATGACCAACTATTTCATGATCCAAGTCTCATAATTCCTATGCCTCAAGGCTTTATGTATCAGTTTTTATGTTTCGTTGTTTCTGCTGATTCTCACTCATAGTGTCTTATTTTCCTTAAGAGCCTACTTATGTTAAACATTTTATTCAAGAATTATACGTAGAAATAAATACTAAAATATAACCAAGTATTAGCATTACTTTAAAACATTACTCTAAAATATAATGTTTTGAAATACCATAGTAATAATCAGAATCAAGGAATTAACTATTATTCATTTAGTTTTAATGACATATTCATTATATATATGAAACATATACATATATATATATACACACACATATAAAGCATTACTGACAGTAACTTATCTTATAATTTACTATTAGCTTTTTGACACCTTTGAATTATTTCAATAATTACTTGATTAGGATTGGGGTTGTAGCCCAGTGTTAAAGCGCTCGCCTCAAATGTGGAAGGCACTGGGTTTGATACTCAGCACCACATAAAAATAAAGGTATCATGTCTATCTACAATTAAAAATTTTAAAAAAATTACTTGATTAAGGCTAAGTCAAAGTACCACTACTCATATGAAGACAGTTAATGTGAATTTTAAACACAGAGCTTTGAAAACCAACATATAAAATTGATATTATCCAAATGCAGAAACTCAGGACAATATAGTGATGAAAGATTGCAGCACAAATTAGAAAAGGGATGGTAGATTGAGAAGAAAATAACCAAGTCCTCATTTGTCCAAAGATCATCCAATTTTATCCATTAATAACATGCTTTCTTGTTTTCTATATTTATGTGATTAATAGCATGGTCTATAACAAATATCTATGAGATAAATAAAGAACTTCACACTCTTGAAATGATATGAATTAACTACAAAGTTTTATAAACACTATTTGGAGAACATGACAAAATACAATAATGGCAAGACACTAGAGTAGCTTTGAAGTGACAGATATATTATAAAATCAATTTAATTTTCAGATGACATATGCCTTCATATGTGCTTTACTTTAATTTAATGCTGATTAGCAGTGTTAGGAATCTGAAGAAAATGCTATATGGCAGCATGTACATGCATGTGAAAACACATTCATTCACTTGAGTTGTTTTCAAATATTTCATATGCCTACAGAGACTCTACCCCAAGCTTAAGGTAGATGTTTGACTGTTTTTTTATCCTTTTTGTCTCTGATTAAAATCAGCATCTAAAAACAATGGCTTTGGATATCTGGAAAAGGCTAAATGGTAAGCTTTAGAAGACAATAAGATCAAGACAGGGCATGAATTATTGGATGTCATCATAGGATGTGGCCAGCAGTTTTATAAGGAGCTCACTTTTTGAAACAAAGCTTAGCATATATTGCACAGTAGGTACGATATGGAACCTGATGGATCAGCTAATGGCACATGAAGTTTTTGTTCATGAACTCTAGGTAATGGCAAAGTGACTAAATCTTGGTGACATGTCTGAGAGAATGCACTGTGAAAAAAATCTACTGAAGAAGCTGGGTGGGTAATGTGAAATACTTTAGAGTTTGGAACTAGGGCAGAAATTTGGTCCCAACAGTTATACTTTAGATGGTATGTGGAAATTGCACATAGAATAAATTTTAAATCTGTGAAACAAATTAAAATCTCAGTTTTAACTGAGACAATACCTTCTATCTATCTGAGGTTAATGGCCATATGTTGATTCTCAACTTGAATCCTTGGTTTAGGGTAAGGCTGAACTGTGGAGTTAGTATGTATTTTAAGGTCTTCATTGTACATCTTGGGAAATCAGATATAAGAATTACTTTCTGAGTTTATTCTAATGGGAAAGATTCCAGGATTTTTCTTTCCTTCTCAGGAATATGCTTATGAGGTACCTGAAACACTTGTATTAATCAGCTTCATAGCCATTATCAAAAGGTGAAAGTCTGGCTTTATTTTTTATTTTCTACATTAAAAAAACACCAGTGTAGGTATACTCCACTTTAGAAAACAATTTTGCTATTTTTATCAAAGAAAAACACATAGATTGCCTGAGAGTTAATAATTCCATAATTCCACCTTAAATGCCATTCCCAAGAGAAGTGTCAAAACATATGTACTAGATAGAATGTTTATAACAGTATCAGTCACAACAACCAAAATCTAGAAATTACCCAAATGTTCATAAATATTAGAAGGGCTAATAATTTTGGCCTAGTCACACACTGGAATAATATATAACATCAAAAAAGAGTAGGGGATAGGAAAGGTAGCAGAATACAACAATCACTAAAATGCCATTATGTAAAAAGGTGAGTGTGTAATCGATGTGATTCTGCAATATGTATTTGGGGTAAAAATGGGAGTTCATAATCCAATTGAGTCAAATGTATGAAAGATGGTTTATCATGAGCTTTGTAATGTTTTGAACAACCAATAAAAAAAAAGAACAATCCATAATCATACATAATAATCTGGATATCTCATAAACATAATATTGAATGAAAGAAGTCAGATATAAGATAAACCACAAAACAACTAACTCATCCATAATTTTTGAGGTGAAAATAGTGGTTGTCCTGTAGAGGGAGTGTTTTAAGTAATTTTAAGTAACTGTAAGGGAACATGAGGGTGGTTTCTGGGTTCTGGTAATGTTCTGGGTATATGCTTGCTCAGTTTGTGAAAATTTGAGGCGAGCACTTATGTATTATAAGTATTCCAATAAAAACAAACAAAATCTTCATTGACAAAAAATTAACAAAACTAAAATCCTTAAACCCCAAATTATTTCACAATTTATTAGTATACCCAAAATAGCCAGGAACTCAGGATTTCTGACTTGTAGACTCATTCCACATCTGTTAGGTTACATTGATCTTAATACGACAGTATTTTCTGATTACAAATACTTATAGAGATGAAACTGGTTTGTTCTTCTTCTTTTTAAACTGCAAGTAATTTTTATTGCCACTTTATAAATCATAGGACATGGACTATTTCAGACCTTATCATTACCTTGCACACACTAATATATAGTAACTGGGTGTCTAGCGGCTAATTTTGGGAAATAGCACCTGAAAATGCTTTGGGATCCTTGTACAAAAGCTAAAGTACATATTACTCCTATATCTTGTGAAGTGTTGTCTGAGTTTATAGGATAAACTTCTTGACCTTGAATGGATATTTAAATACAACAAATGAGAAGATCATGGCTCAATATACTTTTGTGAATTAAATTGGACACTTTGGAAACAAACTTAATGTTCTGCAGCTGGCTGTCCCAATTTAAAACATGTAACTTTTGTGACATTGTGGGAGAGGGCATGCTAGCAGTATCAAATGTCGGGAAGTAAATCTGAACTTAGTGACTTTTGGAAACACTGTTTTTGAGGTTGTTTCCCACCTACATACAACCATTTTTATAAACTGGTTAACCAGGAGTCCAGCTGCAGGAATATTTGGATGTTTCCTTGTGGCAGAAATTCATCATAAAGTTTGTTATTCCCCAAAGACTCTTTTATAGATGGGCTTGTTAGTGATGACAATTTAACAATAGCTAAAAAATCATGATGGAAGTAAAACTTTATAAAGCTACAGTGAAAACAGAAAAACATGTTTGTCCATCTCTCCTGATGCCATATTAGGTATGAGTGAGGCTACGGAAGTGGAATGAGAAGTGAGGAAGTCTACTGCAGCCTCCACAGGATGGTGCCAGTATCCTTTTCACCAAAAAAAAAAAAAAAAAAAAAAAAAGTATATTGTGAAGATCTACCAGACTAGACTATAAATGGGAAATAATTCAAAACATCCTGTCCTAGATGGAACCGGTTATCTTTAAATTATATTAAATTACAGCAGTTAATATAGAATTTAAAATGAAGTAAATTCATGAATGTAATATAATGAGTCTAAGTGGGACCTTAAACTAAAATGTAAAAAATTACATCTTTTATACTATCTTCTAAAATATAGCATTTCCACATTATTTACTTACTAGTAACATTCAGCAATCAAGATCAAATTTCCTTCTTGAAATTCACAGTCTGCACTTAGTAGTCATCAATTTTGCTTTTAAAAAATCTCTTCTTAAAATAAGCAAGCACAGAATTGCTGATATGAGCCTTTATCACCAGGTTGACAGCTAGCTTTCCTAGGACTCATAGCATCCTTTGGGCTTGAGGTTCCTTTCTTCCTCCAGACAATCTAAAGTTAAATTTTAGTCTTCGCATTATTTTTAACTTAGCCCTCTAACTATTTTTTTTTTTTTAATGTGGGTAAAGGAAGAAGGCAGAAGAGAAACAGAATGAGAATTTTTAAAACAGAAAGAGATTTTTAAAATTAAAAATGTCTCCCAGTGCAGTGGTGCACACCTTTAATCTGAGCTTGAGAGACTGAGGCAGGGGGACTACAAGTTCATCCTGGAAGAAATGTTAAACTGAGGCTGACTTCTTCCTGTCATCTAGCATCTCTTTCCATTACTTTTTAATGTCTTCTCAGAGAGTTCAAACTCAATGTAATTCTGGCATAAGCCAAACATTAATATGGAAGTAAATCTACTGCTAATTAAGACAAAAATGGAGGAGAAAGAGGAAATGAAGTAGGGGAAGAAAAGGAGAATAGGAAAATGTTATAATTTTCTGAACATAAATGGTGAAGTATTATTTACTGTTTTATATGTCAGTCAATTCTATTAACCTGATAGAAAATGTAAAGGTCTATTAGTTAAAAAAAAGGGGGGAGGGGGCTTTTAAAATGTAGATTATTAAATAATATGAATATGTATCATATTCATTGAAAAGATTTTTCTATCTGCTTACCTCTGACATATCATGAACCAGCAACAGAGGAATGCTTATTGTTGTGATGTCATGGGTGCAGCAAACCTTGAGTATATTTCTAAGTCCCATAATGGCAGGATCACGAGCAGTGATATTTCCTGATTTCACATTGTCATCCACACAAAGATGGAAAGCAACATGAATTTCTGAGAGATTAGAATGTCGTGTTATGTAAAATTCCCCTGTGAACAACAGATATAATCATGATTTTCAAATACATAAATCACATTCATCAATGGGCATTATAAATAATTGCAATGAGCAGTCAATATGTTGAGTTAGTTTGGATCAGGAATCTATGTGGGGCTCATGAAACTCCTTAATTCTTTTCTTTTTAGCAATGAAATTCTTTTATTTACACATATTATCATATATTATTTTTAAGAGACTATAGCTTATAGTCTATGACTATAGGATTTTGTCCACCTCATTTAATATTCTGTTTCTAGTACATAGATGGTCCTCAGTAAGTACTTGTTGAGTGAATCAATGAATGTTTCAGACTACATGCCGGAGCAGTAACATCTCTGCTCTCTACAATCATTTCTTTTCCTATGTAGCCACAATAGCAAAACAAAACAACAACAACAGAAGAAAACCTCATCAGCTTTTATTTTCTATGCATTCTGTCATTATAAAAAAATAAAATATAAAACATAAAAATGAGTTTTTACAAATGTATGTACCTGGAAGTCCTGATATGTCCTTCAAGGAAAGATTTGATCATGTCTATCCTTTTACATTAACCCTTGACCTCACAAATTTCACTTGTGCTTGTATTAAAGTAATTATCCAAGGGTTTTACTTTTAAAGATATAGTATATTTATATTTAAAAGTACTTAATATACTTTGGCATTATGTTCAATATTACTAGTTACTAGCATATATAAGCTGTACTCATAGATGTCTTTCATAGTCCTCAGGCAAAGGTCTTTTTCTTTTTCTTTTAACTTGAACAAGATATTAGAACAAGAAAAAAGAAATTAAAGAAGGGAATTTTAGAGACACCAAAATAAAATGGACAAAGAGAAAGTAAAAAGGAAATTGGTGAGGAATAAAGTAGTTATGATTTCCCAGAAAGGCACTGAAAGACATGGTCTGCTTATCAGAAATCTGGTGGACTATATGAGACAATATTGTTCTGGGCCCAATGAAGTGTGTAACCTCCTTAACTCTTACTATGAATTCAGATGATGGAAGTTACAGCATTAAATATGGGCTGTGGTCCAGCAGTGAGGTAGGATGACTTAGTGGACAAGTCAGGTGCTCCTAATCCCCAATCTGGCACTGCTTTATTCGACCTTAAATGACTTCCCTCTTGGTCTCATTTTACCCATTAATAAAATGGAGGCCAGTCCTAAAGCTGGCAATACTAACCAAATGAATATAATATAGGGGAAAAAACACTAGATTGGATGTTAAGGAGATTTGTTTTTAAGGACTTTTTGGGTGAGTGATCTTGGGAAAATCAATTCAATTTATTGATTATCATAAATCCTGTGTATGAAATATGAAAAGTAATGCCTTGCTGCTTTCCTTACAAGGTTGTTGTGAGAATTAATGATTTAAAATATAAAGACTTAGATCTTGATAAAGTAAGTAAGTTACTACTGACTTACAAATATATAAATACAACTGCTTTCCCTCACAATTTAAAAATCTTAAATGACTTGTGATTTAGCTCTTTTTTTTTTTTCCATCTGAAAATATCTTGGTTGTGTAGTCATCCTTTACCTCAATGGAAACTCCAGTGCTCCAGTGCTATTAGGACATCTAACTCAATAATTTAGTAGGATATTTTTTACATATATATATATATATATATATATATATATAAATTAATAATAATTCGGAGGATATACCATAAATCTGAGTTATCCTTTTCTAAATCAGACTTATGGTATATCCTCTTAATTTGGCAATAATATACCAATAAAGAATTGAGTTTAAAAAGTTAGAGATACTGATACCTCTGAACTAGTAATAAAATTGATAATATTTTAAGAAAACCAGAGAATATGAATGATTTAAATTATTATCTATGAGAAGGAATATGATAAATCTTCATGGGTTTTTTTCACCTGGAGAGAAGACTGGTTTCCTGTTCCATGAAGTGGAAGAAGCAGAATGTGGTGATTCTAACATTATCTATAGAGGTAGGATATCTGAAAGTGGAAGGAAACTCAGAGACTGATAACCACAAACTGACTGGACCTGACAAGATGAATACACAAAATGGGTATATTTCCTTAAAATAAATGTAATGTGACCCACATGTCAAAGATCTGGGGAAGGAAATGTAGGAAATGTAATACTACCTTAAAGAAGAATAGAATACTATCGTGAGATGGCTATTTCTGAAACTGTAAAATTTATCACTTAGTTTAAAAGACTTTTTGCTTATGAAGTACACAAATAGGACTTCTTTATTACACCCTGTCTTAAAAATGCCATTAAGCATATCAGAGTGAACTCAATCAGAAAGAGGAGGAGAGACTGAATTCCTGTTGTTAAAAAACAAAATTCAAGAACAACAAAGGAAACAAAAGAAGTGAAAAGCAGGAAAAGGTAAGGGGAAACGGAAATAAGATTCTACAGATGACCCATGTTCTCTCTACTAGCTCAACTATTTATATTTCTATGTATTATTATTTATACTTAACAGCAAAAATAATCTATTGGTTTATTTCTTAAGAAACAAAGACACAACATATAAATTTAAAATAGCAAATAATAATAAAATTATGGAACTTCTTGAACAATTTTTCTTGTACAAATTAAAAGTCATTACTAGTATAAAAAAGATTTACATTGGATAACATCTGAGAAAGTATGTAATATAGATAAAATAACATTTTAAAGTGATATACTGGAAAATGCTTTATAATGTATACCATGAGAACTTATTCTTCAGATCTATAATTTTAATGTATATGATTATAAGAAAATAGTAATTTAACACAAAATTATACTTACCAGGTAAAATATTTAAATAATTTCTCTCAGTATTTTTATTCTTATCATCACTTCCTCCATTTTGGTTTCCAGAATCTATTCATAAGATGATGCAACATGAGAGAACATAATAACATAGGAAACATGTTACCACCACTATTTTCACAAGCACAATAACAACAAAAATTTACTAAGCATCTCTATGTGCCAGGCATTCTATTACAAGTTTTACATGGATGGCCTCATTTAATTCTTACAAAATCCTTATAATCAGAAACCCTAAGATGGTGGTAAGATTACTATTTTCATTTCTTTCCTTTTGGTGCTGAGGATTGAACTCAGAGTCTTGTGAGTGCTAAGCATCTACCATTGTATTGAACTCCCGGATCAATCTTTATTCTATACCTGAGGAAATAGGCTTAGATTAAGTTAAGTACCTTAATCAAATATGCATAGATAAGAGGTAAAATTGGATCTTAACCCCTGCCATACTCATATCCTAAATCCTATAGTCTTAACCACATCAGACTTTCCAAAAGTTTATTTTTCATTTGGAAGGTTCAAGGCACTAGGTTAACTACACATAAAATAACTTCATTAGATAGCTGTGGAGTGGCCATCTGTATTTTTAGAACATGAGTCACTGTTGTTGGTATAACTTGTTCAGGACTACAAATAAATGGCTTGTAGCACCAGGAATCACTTTTACTCAGCCCATTCCTGAAATTTATTTTTATTTGACACTACACACAATTAACTTAAAAGAAATATGTGAGACTCTATTTCAAACAGAACTTCTTTTTTCAGACATTTAGTAGGTTTTTTGAAAGCCTGATACCAACAAAACTCCTATTAGGTAAATATGAAAACACTTCATACTCCAATCCCCTTTTCCTGTTTTAATGGGTAATATTTTGTTTAGTAATACTGAGAAGACGGCTATTTTTATTTTTTAAAATGCATATAAAATGTACATAAAAGAATTTTACCTATCATGGACTGTAGAATTATAAGGTTGATAATATATAATAACTACAGTAAGAAAAACAATGGAATGCCTTAGAATAAACAAGTATTTGTGTTATCAGGATGTAAACTTTTTTTTTCAATACTTTTTAAAATTGAGTTAAAAAAAATAAATGACAGCGGAATGCATTACAATTCTTATTACATGTATACAGCACAATTTTTCATATCTCTGGTTGTATATAAAGTATGTTGACACCAATTCGTGTCTTTATACATGTTCTTTGGATAATGATGTCTGTTGCATTCCACCACAGGATATAGGTAGGCATGGTCAGAAGAGTCAGAGGAAGTATTTTCACAAAGCTCTTCTATAACATGCAGGTTCCTTTAAGAAAGTTGTCTTTTATAAACCTACTTGCTTCACTGACTCACTTAAACCACAAAGTAGTTGCTTGAACAAGAACAAAATAATACCATGATATACATGCACTGCCTTAACCATAGGTGGTTTAAAAACTTCCTGTCATTTACTGCATATTTTCTATCTCTCATACTTAGAATCTTCCTCCTTTTCCCATACCTATCATGATCTCAATCTTTATGTTTTTAGTTTTACTAAGAATAATATTAAAATGTTTCCGATCACATCATTTCTGATTTGAATGAGACGGAGGAAGAAGATGACAGAAGAACCAGAAGACATTTTCTGAAAGGTCCTGTTTTAGGATACACTTCTATACTGACTTCCTAATATTTAGCCTGGCTTTGACACATAAAACACATATTGCTACAGCAAAGCCACAGTTACCATTAGTGGGAATATAAACTGATAGAGTTGCTATGGGGATTGCCAATGCTGTAAAAATTATGATTATATGTGCACTTTAACTCAAAAATTTTTCTTTAGGTATCTATTCTATAGATGTGCTTACTGCTTATACACATCATAATGATTCATATGCACAGTTATTTGTGCATTACTACTTACAATTTAAAAAGTAGGAATAAATGAAATGTCTACCAATAAGGGACTGGTTAATAATAGGATATCCTGCAATGGAATACTATGAAATAGCAAAAAGACATGAGAATAATCTTTATGGACTAATATGAATGAGCTCCAAAATTATTTAATACAAAAAGCAAATAACAGAATAGTGTGCATATAAAGCTACCATTTGTGTAAAAGAGGAAATTATTTAAATTATATAAAGCACACATACATGTGCTTATATATACATAAACATTAAGTCTGTATGTTACAAATAAGCTAGCCCTGGCTGCTTCTGGAGAGGGAAACTGGATGGCCGGGGGACAGAGTTAGGAAGACTTTCACTGCTCGCTCTCTCGCACAGTTTGAAATGTGAATCTTGTGAATGTTTATCTATTTAAAAAATGACTAAAACACTGCATAAGTATATTGAATAGATAAGGAAACTATAGTGAATGCAGATCAAGTTAAGACTAGATGCCCTATTCTAGCTTTAGGAGAAAAGAAGGAATTCCACATTTATAGGAAAGAAACAAAGACACCAAGCAAAGATATAATATACCTCTCTGCTTACTACAAAAATGCAAAATGTATGTACTTTAAGTATTGTAAGGGTTTCTTTTAAACACTTGAGGGACAAAAAAAAAAAAAAAATAACCAAAGTATCAGCAGGAGATTTAAAGGTTTGAGCAACCCCAACTTTAAAACTTACCATATTTTATTTCCTGAGCACCAATAATGAATTTTTATAAGAGATAATAAAATGTTGTACATGCAATAGAGTCAGAATGGAGTATGTGTTATAATTTTATGTGTGTGATATCATATGAAATGTCAGAGAAATAAGATAAACACACCTTACAAGTATTTTGAAATGACTATTATGTTAATATTCAGCTCCTAACAAAACAAACTTATGGCACCAATTTGTAAAAAAACTACTTTTTAAATTTTAATATTTCAATCAAAGAACAGCTGAACTGCTTTAATACCACTATATGAATTAATTCTTTGTAACTTAAGAGTTTTTTCCTTTAAGTATAACTATAGTACTGAAATTTAAAAAATGGTTTTCACTAAAGAAAATCATTTTTAAAAAAGAGAAAACTAAGAACAGAATTCAAACTTTTGAAGATCTTAAATTTGTTCTTAATTTTCTTCCTCCAACTTCTACCAATATCATTTTCTATATGATTTTACTGATAACCCCTGTGCCATTACAGTGACAAGGGACAAAGCACACTATGATCACTACTATCCAAAGTATATGTATGAAGACAGACACACACACACACACACACACACACACACACACACACACACACACACACAGTGAGTTCTAAAGATTTGAGTTCTACTGACCATGTGCTTCTTTCAACTTGCTCCTGCGCTGTGTTCTAGCATAAAGTGCCACCTGCTGGACAACTTCCAGTTGCTCTTCAATTCGGGGAAAATGGAAGTCGGTGCACTCTTGGCAAACTGTGGCAAAATCTAAAGGACCCCAAACATTGACAAACTTCTAAATGTGAACTATTAAATATTTAATATTTACTTATAGACAATTAGATCTAAGAAAAATAGAAAATAAAATTGCTGAGTATGATTTTTTGTAATTTCTTATTATAACCATAAAGTTATGGTATAGCAACTTTGTTTTAATCAGAAACTTAACCTCTCAGTCAAAAGAGTAAACAATTAGTAGATAAAGAAATTTTAATATAATTGCAAGTCTTCTTTAAATAACAGATACGTTGATCACAATCTACTCCAAAATGCTACAAAAATACAAGCAGGTTCTTCCATTTATGAACAATAAATTCTATTCAAGCCTCTTCCAAAAACAACTGTAAAATTCCATATATTTTATATATTCAAAAGTTTAGAAATAATTATAGAAGTGAGGTATACTACTAGGAAGAATTTCACATAGTACATTTAAGAGGTAGAATATTAAAAAGAGAAAGAAATGGATGAACTAAATTCCCTAAATATCTGCTTCTAAATTGAAAAATACATTTGTATCTTGATTATTATTCTTGTTTTACCCTGAAATAAGAATTCTAAAAGAGTATCATATACAGTAATAGAACTGTAAGAAAGAATAAATGTCAGGAGGCATTCCACCAGTGCTGGGTATGAAACAAATCTAAAATAGTTATGACTAGTTATGTTTATTGTTTGGTCTATTTGATTGTTGGGATTATTAAAAAGATACAGTTTTTCCAAAATTCCTTTCTTTATAAGAATTGTATTTAATGAAATAAATATGAAAATAATGTCAACTTACCTCTCTTAATACCACTATATGAATTAATTCGATTATCTACTAGTAAAACCAGACCACAGAGAGATGTAGAATAAAGTGACAGTGCTGTTTGGAGCCGATGGAGTTTCACACCACTTCGATGGTTTCTTTTATGCTTACAGAAGTCCAGCATGTCTGCTCTCAACAATCTCAAATTATGCATGGTCTTCAACTGGGCTCCTGGGGGTAGGCAACAGTCTCAGAAAGAAACTTAAATAACTACAGAAATTTAGTATAACAGGATGCAAATCTCTATGGCAAAAATAAGTCTTTGCTACAAATAATGATTAAAAATGGGCTTTGCAACTTCTCATTTTAATAACTACTGTAATTTAATCTATCTGAAAAAAATGTCTAGACTAAAACAAAAATCCTACAGCCAACAAACTACAGGCTTTCTTAGAGCAGGATACGATTTGGAATTGAAGATAGCATAGGTACACTAAGGATTTTTCTTTTAGAGTATAAGTAAAATTCAGAAGTATTAATAAATAATAACTGCAACGAATTTAAAATACTTACCTAAGTGAATAGTAAAACTTTCTTCTAACTTTCTCTGTTCCTCATAAATCCTTCCAACTGCTTCCACAGATTCTCTGAATTGATTTGGCTGAACTTTAATTTCCTCACTGAAATTAATAAAATTATTGATTTTCTTTCTTTAGGTATTTGTAAAAACTTTTCTTGAACTTTATGAGAAAAAAAGTGAACTGCTGAAAGTAGTGCTTAATTATTTCTCAACCATCTTTAACCAATGATGACAAGTAAGACTCTAAGAACTAACTGGTTCCAAAATTTCCACTTGTTCTTTCATTTCCTCACAGTAAGTAATTTAGAAAATTCTTATCAATCATTAAAATATCAACTGAACATATTACCACTTAAAATTTCTTAAGTGATTAGCTTATTAACATTCAAATCACATTATGCCTATTTTAAAATCCATGATATAACTTATACCAAGGTTAACTGTAGGCAAAATTAGAAAACAGGTGAAAGCTGGTTACAGTGGTGCACACCTGTAACCCCAGCTACTTTGGGAGACTGAGGCAGGAGGATCACAGGTTTGAGGTCAGCCTGGGAAACTTAGGGAGATCCTGTCTCAAAATAAAATACAAAGGGCTGGGGATGTAGCTCAGTGGTAGTGCCCTGGGTTTAATATTCAGTACTGCTGAAAAAAAAAAAAGGTGTTGGGAGGGGCAATGAAACATTGTGATGGCAATAAAAATTATAACACAGATAAGTAATAAAAAAGATGAAGCTTATTTTAATGTATCTGCATCCTCTATTTTTTAAATCATTTCCTGCCTTTTTTTAACCTCCAACATTTTATTCCCACAAAATGCTCTCTTTAGTCTGCTGTGTTCTTTATATTTCCTGAAAAGGTTTCCAAAAAGAAGTTAAACTTGTATAACTATTCAATTCAAATTTCAAGGGTAAATTATACATGAGTCATCTGCTCTACCGACTAAAATTTGGGGTTAATCCAAACTGCCTCATTAATCTTACTGACTGATTTCATTAATAAATACAGTAAAAACTAAGAAATAAATTTATATTAATAAATATTCCCATCTTAGAAGGTAGAAAGTCATAAGAAAATATTATCCCCACTGTAATATCAACAAAAAGTCAGATAATTTATGAAGCTTATCAGAGATTGGAAGTAACAACACATCCAAGAAAACTTAATTCCAAAATGTGACATGCCCCTCCAATGAGAGATGGGATACAGTTTCATCTTTGTCAGGACATGGTTGGAATAGGTTGCTGTCATACAAGGAAGTAAACAGAAATCAATAAAATTTTATAGCTTCTTAAAAGCCAACATGTTGATTTGTAATAGTTAGGAGCCACAGGCTTATGTATTTGCAAAAATTTTCCATCAAGTGCTTCCACAAAAAGACTTGCAGCAGGAGATAAGAGAACACTCCTGGGGGTAGAGTCAGAGTCATTAGAACATCCCATATCTAAGGCTGAAATATATATAATTTGCTCAAGACTAGAACTGGACAAAGATAACAGAATTGGACAACAAATGGACAAAGTGACTGCCCCTGTCCCCGAATTATGAGCCCAGTGCCAAGTAACAAGCAAAAACAATACATTGCTGAGAGGAAGAGCAATGGTACAGAGAAGGACTCCATTCTGTGGCACAGGCATGCAGACTGAGGATGGATCAGAATCACAGAAAAAATCTTCTAGAACCCCAACTTCCAATCCAAGCATAAAATAGCTTTAGACTATTACTATAGAAAAAGAAGCCCTTTGGGTATTAAAGGTACTGAGACACAATAAAACCCAAAATCTGTTCAACTGCTGATAAGATCTGTACAACCTTCATATTCATGGCCTGTTCATTTCTAAATGTAATACTATTTGCCTAGGTCTTACCCACATATCTAGCATTCAGAAAAAAAGGAAAAGGAAGAGAGAGTTAAGAAGAGGAGGAAGAAGATGTTGAAGAGGAGGAGGTGGACTAGCAGGAGGAGGAAAGACACCCTGAAAAGCAAGGGGGAAAAGAAACTCCCTGTCAAGAAATAAAGCAATCAACAGAAACAAATTTAGAGATAACACAGATATTGAGTTTAAAAGAAAGAGATTTTCAAATACCTATGATTAATTTGTTAAAAGATCTAGTGGAAGAAGTAGATGAAATATAAGGACAGACAGGGTATTTTAGCAAAAAAGAGAAAACTTGAAAATACTTGAAATAACATATTTGATTATCACAGATAACTCATTTTATAATTCCATCATTACTCTGAAAACAACATCAAATGAAGATATTATAATAAAAAACTATAGACCAATATACATACATACAGATACATATATACTGGTGGATATATGTCATACATGTATATAACATATATAATGAAATAATGTATCATGACCTATATGTAAATCCTAAATCTACAAAACTGCTAGAAGAAAACATAGGAAAAAATCTTTGTGATCTTGGATTAGGCAAAAATATCTTAGATAAGACAAATTACTTAAAAACTGATAAATTGGCAGAGTACAAAAGATTCTGATACTGCCATGTGGCTTGAGGTCACTATACATTTGTCGAAATGCATTGAATATACAACAGGAATGTTCATTGTTTACAAATGTAAATGATGAACTTTGGTTGATTATGATATGTCAAAATAGGTTCTCAATTACAACAAGCACACCACTCTTCTGGGGAATATTGACATGAAGAAAGATACATATATGTGGATTGGGGATAAATCTCTGTGCCTTCCTCTTAATTTTGTTGTTCCTTAGTATTACCCTGAAAAACTAAAGTGTTTAATTTAAAATAAAAGTGATAAACTGCACTGATAAACTGTAAAATGAAAAACGTTGGCTGAGGAAATGGCTCAGAAGCAGAGTGCTTGCTTAGCATGCAAAAGGCTCTAGATTTGATCCCCAGCACTGCAAAAAAGATAAATAAATAAAAAATGTAAATTTTTTTTAAATGTGCTCAAGAAAATGAAAAAAAGACAAGCCATAGAATAGGAGAGAATATTTATAAAATATCTGTTTGAAGATAGACTTGTATCCAGAATATTTAAAGAACTCTTAGACTCAATAAGAAAACAAAAAGGAGATTGAAAAAATGTTCAACAACATTAGCCACCAGGAATATGCAAGTAAAATTATAATGAGATACAACTACTAGAATGGTGAATAGTAATTCCAAGTATTGACAAATATGTGGAGTATCTAGAATGCTCATTCATTAGTGGGAGAAATGCACAACCACACAAACACTTTGGAAAACAGTCTGGCAGTTGTTTATGAAGATAAACAAACACCATATGACCTAGAAATCACACTCCTAGATAGTTATGTAAGGGAAATAAAAACATATGTCTATACAAAGACCTGTACATGACTGGTTTTAGTGGCTTTATTTTATAATTGCCCCAACCTATGCCCTAAATGTCTACCACAGAGTAAATACATAAATAAATGAACAGAAGACTAAAAGATAATAAAAAGTAAAGAACTGGTTGTGGTTCAGAGGTAGAATGCTCACCTTGAATGTGTGAGGCACTGGGTTCGATCCTCAGCACCACATAAAAATAAAATAAAAGTATTTGTCTATATACAATTAAAAATATTTTTTTAAAAGGAAAGAAACACTAATACCCAGAACGACATAAATGAATCCCCAAAATACTATGCCAAATGAAAGAAGCAAGGTAAAAATGGCTACATACAGTTTGATTCCATTTATATGACATGCTGGAAAAAAAAAAAACCTATAAGGGCAGAAATCTAACAGGTTGACAGGGGCTGGGATGAGGAAAGGGGGTTGTCAATGAAGGTGTAAAAGAAAAATGAAGGTGCAAAAGCAACAGTTAGAGGCTAATACACAATGAAATTGATCCTATGCATTGAATTTCAGAAACTACAGTAGCTAAGTAAGGGATAACTTGTAGCAAGGGGCTTTTTTGGCTTCCTTAAATCAGTTGCTTTCAACTTCTTTGTCTATAATATACTGTATAGGTTTTATATTTTAGCTCAATATATACATTCATTTACATAAAGTTTCATGCATATGCACTCTGGCATTTTTTCCTTTCTCAACTCTATTCTAGTCTATTTAATTGTTGTTTTTAAAAGGTTGGTTGGAGAGTGAGGATCTAGGATTGTTCCTAGAAGACTGCAACCAAGAGTTTGGGAAAAACAATAAAGCAAATGAGAGTATAACATAGTTTTAGTACGTAAGAAGTGATATAGGGACCAGGGAAGAGTTCATTGATAATCTATCCATCTGTCAATTTATACATTCCATAAATATTTACTGAGCATGTCCTATGTGCTAGTGCCAAAAAGCTAAATACTTGGCAAGGGGTTGGTATATAGTGGTTTAACAAACAGTCAAACAAAACAGACATAATTCTTGCTTTCAAGCCAAGTGTTTTAGTTAGTTCCTGTTACCAAAGTACCTGACAAGAACAACTTACAGGAGGAAGTTAGTTTGGGGCTCAGGGTTTCAGAGGTCTGAGTCCATACATAGTCAACTCCATTGCTCTAGGTCCAAGTAAGGCAACATATCATGGGGGAAAGGCACACTGAAGGAAAGCTGCTCAGCTCATAGTAGTGTCAGGAAGTAGACTGGGGAAGAAGGGGGCCACAGGGAAGATGCACCCTTCCAGGGCACATACCCAATGACATACCTCTTCTAGCCATGCCCCACATTCCTAGAATTTCCATCCAGACAGTCCATTCAAATTAGGATAGACTAATTAGTCTCAGATCTCACAATCCAATCATTTTACTTCTGAATATTCCTGCATTAACAGGAGCTTTCAGGTGACACTCATTACCAAACCATAACAGCAAAACTAGTGGGAGACTGACATCACATAAATAAAATGCTATTTTTAAATGTTTACAACATATACTAGCATGTTCTGTAAATAGGTTTATTGTATTTTTCTTAATGTATTTCTAGCTTAATGTACTTTAGGATTTCAAAGAATAAAGAAATTTTCAAAAATACGTACATACAACTAGTAAGTAATTTAGGCATGGTTAAGTTCTAGGGCAATACGTGATACAGTTTATTTAGGCCACATGAGACATACAAGATATAAATTATGAAAAACCCCCCTAACATCTCTGTACCTTGTACGTGCTTCTATTTCTGCACATCTTAATCTACATGGTGTTGTTTAATTTACAGGTCAGTCTCTCTTTTTAGAATATAAGTGAAACATAGGCAAGCTAATTGCACTGAGCAAAACCAATTTAAAAAAAATAAAAGATAGTAGTATTTAGGTATACACAATTAAAAGGTTTAGAAGGCTAAAGTTCTAGAGGTGAAATCACTATTTTAGACCAATTAGTTACCACTCACCTGGCTCCAAAATAATCTACATTTAGTGTCTATATAAAAGATGGAGAATAACAGCATAAAATTATCTTGAATGTGGTTAACTTAAAATATATACAAGTAACAAGGCTCAACTTTATAGTAAATATAAACTATTACTAACAATAGACTTTTATATGAATAAGAACAACACATGACTAATACCTGAGTGAACTGTTGTTGGGGTTTTTTAGATCTTGATGAAGTTTTATTACCCATTCCTGATATTCTTGCTTTTGGATGGCCGTTGATTGTTTTAATTCATTTGACCATTTATTTTCTAAGTCCTAAAAGAGAAAATGTGCCAACTGGTTAATTTTTTTATGTAAAAAATAAATAGGGGGCAGGGGATAAGCAAGGATGGTGGAATGTGATGGCCATCATTATCCAAAGTACATGTATGAATACAAGAATTGGGTGTTAATATACTTTATATACAAACAGAGATATGAAAAATTGTGGTATATATTTGTAATAAGAATTGTAATACAAAAAAAGAATGGGAAGTTATACTCCATGTATGTATAATATTTCAAAATGCATTCTATTTTTATGTATAACTAAAAAGAACAAATAAAAAATTTAAAAAAATAAAATTGCTATACTACAGTGACTAAATAAATAAATAAAAAGTAAGCTGGGCACAGTGATGCATGCCTGTAATCCTAGTGGCTTGTGAAGCTAAGGCAGGAGGATCATGAATTCAAAGCTGGCTATAGAAATTTAGCGAAGTGAAGTCAGCCAATCCCAAAAAACCAAATGCCCAATGTTTTCTTTGATATAAGGAGGCTGATCCATAGTGGGATAGGGAGCAGGAGCATGGGAGGAATAGACAAACTCTAGATAGGGCAAGGGGTTGGAGGGGAAGGGAGGGAGAATGGGATTAGAAATGATGGTGGAATGTGATGATCCTTATTATTCAAAGTACATGTATGAAGACATGAATTGGTGTGAATATACTTTGTATACAACCAGAGATATGAAAAATTGTGCTCTATATGTGTAATATGAATTGTAATGTATTCCACTGTCATATATAAATAAAAAAAAGAAAAAAAAAGAATTTGTGGAAAAACCTTAACAAAGTAGAACACTGTCGGAAGCCATTCTCACACGTGACTGGGTGACTCCCGGTTAGGGTCTGAGGCGCTCTGGCTGTGTCGGAGCTTTCCCGGCCCTCTCCAGATGAGAGAACCTGTCCGTGTGGGGGTGTAACTGACCACTGACCCCGGAGGCCCAATCACTGACCCTGACCTTGGAGTGCGGCCCCCCCTTCAACCTTCATTGGATGGAATTATCCCCTGAATTTCTTGCTCCCCAATAAAAGGCTACTCCCTGGGGTGCTCTCTCTCTCTCTCTCCTGCTAGCCCTGAGTAATCCTTGCTGCCCTGCCGGGCGGTTAGAGGAGGGAACCAGAGAGGGGAGCCGTCTCGGACCTGGTCATAGAAAAAGGTAACTGAGTCTGTGTGTTTATTTCGATCTCGCTAGCTAACTTTTATGCCAAGAACCTCATTAATGAAACCATTGCGCTGGCCGCATGGTAGAATTGGCGCCCACGAGGGGGGCATTCTAGATTAGCTAGATTGAGTGGAAGAGCGTGCTATAAAGATAAAGAAAAAAGTAAAAGATAAAGGAAGTGGTGACAATTTGGGTCACAAAAGGAAGTGGTGACAATTTGGGTCACAAAAGTACCTTAAGATATTGAAGGAAAGAGACGTTAAATTAATTAAAATAAAAATTTCAACTTCTACCTATAAGGAAATGTAACTATTTTAGACAGTATAATTAATCAGAAAGGAAAACAGATAAAGAAAGCTCAGTTATTACAATTCTTAGAGATTGTAGGTAAATATTGTCCTTGGTTTTGTGAACAAGAATCTCCAAATTTACTTACTTGGGAGAAATTAGGAAGAAAGTTACAAAAGGTCTGTCTTTCAAATGAATTACCTGGAGGCATAGATAATATTCAGAGAACCTGGACAGCTTTGGAAGTTTGTCTTTTTAAATATACGGGCCAGAATTCGTGGCCCCCTGAGGACCTGCTAAAAGACATTCAATGGGCCATCAAGTCTATTCAAATGGAAAATCCGCCTGAGGCTAAGTTAATTCCTTTTCCCTTAAGCCACTTAAAAACAAAGGCGCTAGGAGCCAGGCCCAAAGTTAAAAATGTAAATTTACACTTGCAAAATCAGGCTACTCCGCAGGGAGAGTATGGAGAGCAATATCAGAAAGGAGATACCTCCGAGGTCCTAGAGAGTCCTCCAGAGGAGGTAAACGATCTTCCTGGAGAGGAAAATGTGGAAGAGGTTCCTAGAGGGGCTCAGAGTTCTTCTCAGCCACGTGACTTAAAAGCCCAATTTCAAAATGGCGATAACACAGAACCTTTACCAGCTAATCTATGGGGAAGAGATATTTTTACCAAAATGGGATTATTATTAGTTACTCCTAACTCTATGAGATCAGTTGAGGAAGTTAGTCAGAGGTATTTTCCTGGAGATGATAAGGAGACCCTTCAGGAAGAGTATCTGTTTACACACCAGTCTCCACGACAAAGATTAGTAAATGCTCCAAGCCAAAATTTTTATTAGGGGCCCTGAGTACTTCCCCGATCCCTAAGACAGCTGAAAAAATCACTTGGCTCACAGAGGAGCCTATATGGATTTCTCAGTGGCCCATCTCAGGGGAAAAGCTTAAAATAATTCATAGGTTAGTTGAGGAACAACTTCAGGCTGGTCATATAGAGCCAACGCTTAGTCCTTGGAACACACCTATTTTTGTTATTAAGAAAAAGTCAGGAAATTGGAGATTGCTACAGGATTTAAGGGCAATAAATCATGCAATTCAGCCTATGGGATCCTTACAGCTAGGACTTCCCTCTCCCACAGCCATTCCTTTAGATTATAGCTTGATGATAATAGATTTAAAAGACTGTTTTTTCTCTATAAGGTTACATCCTGGAGATTGTGAGAGATTTGCTTTCACTGTCCCAACAATTAATTTTAAGGAACCTGTTAAAAGATATTGCTGGAAAGTACTTCCACAGGGAATGCGTAATAGTCCTACTCTGTGCCAAAAATACGTAGACCAGGCGATAGATCCCATAAGAAGTAGCTTTCCTGATGCATATATTATTCATTTTATGGATGATATATTATTGGCTCATGCTAATCCGGAGGTACTTTCAGAAATTTTTACTCAGTTAGAGACTTCGCTTACAGCAGTGGGTTTATGCATAGCTCCTCAAAAAATTCAAAAAGTGTCTCCTTTTCAATATCTAGGTCAGATAATTCAAGGACATACAATCCGTCCTCAAAATCTTCAGATAAGAATTAAGAAGTTACATACCCTTAATGATTTTCAAAAGCTATTAGGAGATATTAATTGGCTGAGGCCATTCTTAAAACTAACTACTTCTGAGTTAAGTCCTTTATTTCAGATATTACAAGGAAATCCTTCTCCAACCTCTCCACGTCAGCTAACTTTAGAGGCTAAAACAGCTTTAAGGAAAGTTGAAAATGCAATTAAAAAAACACAGCTTACTAGAGTTGATCCTAAGGAAATGGTGTATTTATTAATATTTCCAACTGAGCATACACCAACAGGAGCTATATGGCAAAAATTAGGAGTTATTGAGTGGATTTATTTATCCCACTCCCCTCAAAAAACATTAATTCCTTTTCATGATTCTACAGCTCAATTAGTAATTAAGGGTAGAACTAGGATTTTACAATTAATTGGATCTGAACCTGATATCATAATTATTCCATTTTCTGTTCAACAGATTAATTGGCTTTTTCAAACTTGTAGCTCATGGCAAATAGCTTTTGCTGATTTTCCTGGCCAGATAGATAGTCACTATCCTCGTGATTATACAATTTGCATCATTAACGTCACTTATTTTTCCAAAGATTGTACGTGCCCATCCTATAGATGAAGCCTTATCAGTGTTCACTGATGGATCAAGTTCAGGTAAAACAGGTTTTCATAGTCGTGTTCACACAGAGGTAATACAAACTTCTTATACTTCTGCCCAAAGAGCAGAGCTTCAAGCTCTGATTTGTGCCTTAACTTACTTTACAAATGAACCTATTAATATTTATTCTGACAGCTTATATGCAGTTGGAGTTACTAAAAATATTGAAACTTCAGTTATTGGGTATACTTCATCACAAGAGTTATTTAAATTATTTCATAATTTACAAAAGGCAGTGCTAATGCGAAAATATCCATGTTTCATAGGACA
This sequence comes from Callospermophilus lateralis, assembly GCF_048772815.1. Classification (NCBI taxonomy): domain Eukaryota; kingdom Metazoa; phylum Chordata; class Mammalia; order Rodentia; family Sciuridae; genus Callospermophilus; species Callospermophilus lateralis. The sequence goes on from NC_135308.1 coordinate 69,218,239, forward strand.
TATACAAGCTCATACTAATCTTCCAGGACCTTTAGCCTCAGGTAATAACAAAATTGACAGACTCGTAGCTTTTTGTCAACAGATGTCTTCATATGACTGTGCACTAGCTTCCCATTCCTTGCATCATCAAAATGCTTCTAACTTACGTAAAAAATTTAATATTACTAGAGAACAAGCTCGTCAGATTGTAAGCCAATGCCCTAAGTGTGTTATTCACACTCCATCTCTGCCATCAGGGGTAAATCCCCGTGGATTAAAACCAAATCAAATCTGGCAAATGGACTTAACTCATATTCCTCAATTTGGTAAGCAGTGTTATGTGCATGTCATAGTGGACACTTATTCTAGATTTATTTTTGCCACAGCACGTACTAAGAAAAATTCTCAAAATGTAATTTCTCATTGCCTAGCAGCTTTTTCTGTTTTAGGATGCCCTATGCAGATTAAAACAGATAATGCTCCAGCTTATGTGAGCTCTTCTTTTCAACAATTTTGTCAAGAGTTTAAAATTAATCATAAAACAGAAATTCCTTATAACCCCCAAGGTCAAGCCATTGTAAAACGAGCTCATTTATCTATTAAACTTCAATTACAAAAATTAAAAAGGGGGGATAGGCTTATGACTCCCCAAAATAGCCTTAATCATGCTATTTTTGTTCTAAATTTTTTAAACTGACGCAGAAGGTCACACTGCTGCTGAGAGACAAATGTCTCCCTCAGTAACAGGCCCTTTAGGCAGAATTTTGTGGAAAGATTTACAAACCGGTCAGTGGAAGGGCCCAGACCCGGTGCTTATATGGGGCAGAGGGCATGCTTGTATTTTCCCAGAAAATTCTTCTCGTCCTATTTGGGTGCCTGAACGTACTATCAGACATGGAAGAGATAGAACCCAGATTCAAGTGACTGAGGATCAACCCAGAGGAGCCCCCATCCAGAAGGAGGAGATATCGGAAAAGGATGAAGAAAGACCAGATTGACCCAGCCAAAAAGCTGATTTCATGGAAAGACGTAAAGAAGCTAACAACCCAGGCTTCCCGAATACTTCGAGACCTGGGAGAAAACAGGACCCCAATGATGATGGTAGCAACAGTAATTGCCCTACTGGGCTGTCAGGTAAAGGGGGATCAAGTAGACACTGGACATATTTCCCAGATCCACCCCTGGTACACCCAGCTGTGTGGACTGGAGAATCTATTCCAGTATTTACTAATGACTCATTCATGATGGGAGGATTTACAGATACTCATATTACTCCCAATCATGTGACTAGATTTAATTATTCTGGCTATAGTGCCCAATTACCCTTGTGTTGGTCCCACGATAAACATGCTGGCTGTCTGAAAGTATCATTCGAAGAAAAGACAGCAATTGGTAGACCTAGACTGACAAATAATTCTATTTATGGAGATTTAAAACCTAATACTAGATCAGTAATTAAGATGGGACTTTCCCATAATAAGCCAGTCATTTCTGCAAAACCTCCACAGATACACCACTGTCCAAATAGTTCTACAATTGAGATTGGCACCTTTCCTAAATGGATGGATTGTATAAATCCCTTTCCTGTACAACATAAGGTGTCTAAAAATAGTGGGTATATTTTAGACTGGTCTCCAAAAATTGATAAGAGACAATTACGAAGAAATTCTGCTATGACACCTGCAGGATTTGTTAGTAATATTTTGACTTATAGTAAAGGTGGTGTTCAAAAGGATATTTGGCGTTTAATTGCTGCCTCAGAATTCTTACATTTTACAGACAAACCCTTACCAAGATTTATTGGCAAGAACTGTAAAGAGGGATCTTGCTATGGCTTACGAGCTTGTGTCCAATCTCCTTATGTTTTAATTATTGGAAATGTAAAAGTTAAATGGATAGATGACAGATACATTGTTACTTGTAAAAAATGTAACCTAACCAATTGTATTACTAGGTATAATGGAGGAAAAGGAGTGCTGATACTTCATCAGCCCTCTTTTGTTTTATTACCTGCTAATATTTCAGAGCCATGGTATGCTGATGCTGGTTTACAAGTCTTACAGCAAATTCATGCCCAGCTGGCAAGACCTAAACGTGCTATTGGAGTTATAATTGTTGGTGTTTTGGCGCTAGTCTCTTTTATTGCATCAACTGTCTCTGCGTCTCTGACATTGTCTCAGAATATTCAGCATGCAAAATTTCTTAATAATTTAGCTCAAAATACTTCCAAGGCTCTGCGTAATCAAGTAAATATTGATGAAAAGATTGAAACTAAATTAAACGCCTTAGAGGCAACTGTTATTGACATAGGTAATAAACTTTCAGCCTTAAAATTTAAAGAAAGGCTTAAATGCCATGCTAATTATAAGTATGTGTGTGTTACAGCTGCCAAGTACAATGCTTCTCTCTGGGATTGGGAGAAGGTTAAAAACCATTTGTTAGGTATTTGGCAAAATAGTAATAATAGCTTGGATATTCTGGAACTTCATCACCATATCCAAGATATTCAAAATAATAGAGCTGATTTTTCAGATCCTTCTTCTTTGGCTAACCAAATATTAAAGGAGTTAAATGGATTCAACCCTGGAAATATTCTTAAACACTCGGCCTGGTACATTATTGGATTATTCTCTTTGCTGCTAATTCTTTATTGCGTTGTAATTGTAGGATGGAGAGTCTTCAGAACAAGAATGCAGAAACTCCAGAGAGTGAACCGCCGCCTCATTTTTGCAAAAAGAAAGGGGGAATATGTCGGAAGCCATTCTCACACGTGACTGGGTGACTCCCGGTTAGGGTCTGAGGCGCTCTGGCTGTGTCGGAGCTTTCCCGGCCCTCTCCTGATGAGAGAACCTGTCCGTGTGGGGGTGTAACTGACCACTGACCCCGGAGGCCCAATCACTGACCCTGACCTTGGAGTGCGGCCCCCCCTTCAACCTTCATTGGATGGAATTATCCCCTGAATTTCTTGCTCCCCAATAAAAGGCTACTCCCTGGGGTGCTCTCTCTCTCTCTCTCCTGCTAGCCCTGAGTAATCCTTGCTGCCCTGCCGGGCGGTTAGTGGAGGGAACCAGAGAGGGGAGCCGTCTTGGACCTGGTCATAGAAAAAGGTAACTGAGTCTGTGTGTTTATTTCGATCTCGCTAGCTAACTTTTATGCCAAGAACCTCATTAATGAAACCATTGCGCTGGCCGCATGGTAGAGAACATGAATAAGAAAATTGCCTTTCTGTGTTAATAAAATAATTCAACTCTTAAAAAAATAAAATGTTAAAAAAAAAGAAATTTAGTGAGGCACTAAGCAATTCAGCAAAACCCTGTCTCTAAATAAAATATAAAAAAGGGCTGGAAATGTGATTAAATGGTTAAGTTCCTCTGGGTTCAATCCCTGGAAGGAAGGAAGGAAGGAAGGAAAAAAAATACAACTACATATCTAAAAGCTCTTATATTTCACTCACCTGCTGGGATTCAAAATGCTGAGCAGCCAGTGAATTTACATCCTGATCTGTCAGTGATTTTCCCAATTCCTGCATTACTTTTTCCATTTCAATACCTTGTCTAAAACATAAATTAGCAAATCAGGTAAGTATATTCATCAAATTTCAAGACCACTCCTGATTCACAAAGTGAAAATAAAACTTTTATTTTATAGGATTATGTCCAAGAATGGGAATTATAATACCTGAAAGTGCCCTGAATGCTTGGAAATCCTCAAAGAAATAGTATGCAATTCTAGCTTAAATAGATTTTCTTTTTATTTGTTTATGAACTAAAATGACTTCAAGTTCTGAAAGTTTGCCTATATTATATCCAGAAACTGCCAATTAGGTTCTAAGAGTCAAACTGTTAAGTCACAAAATTACCTTTAAAAAGGCATGTAATGTAGTTATCTAATGATAATTTAAGAATGTAGAAATTAAGATTGATTTTTCTTAGAGGAAAAGTTAATCAATGGTTTAAGTAAACTGATTTAATTTAAATAAACTGTGATAAATTACATTCAACCATATTATATATTTATATAAAAATATGTATTTCTATCTATACCTTCTAGAATTTAATGTCACTCAATATTATCATTAGATTATTAGGTTTAATATTGGTGACCCTACTATGTTTTTAATAATTATTATAGATGAGGTAAAGATCATGCTTGCAAGTGAGATTTTTATTTAAAAACAGAAATAACTGCTAAATGGTTTATAAACACAAACTGATAGGTTTTACATTAATATTTTACCACTACACATGTTCCCTCTAGTGGATAAAATATATCACTACTATTTTTTTTTTAAGTTGAAAGACGTATCTAGAATTTGGTTTGCTGAAAGAAAAAAAAAAGCAAATTTCTTGTAAGAAAAAAAGTTAAGAATTATTCAACAAATAAAATGTCATGAATATTTATTTCATCCTAAGTGTGTTCAAACTTCAAGTAGCTAATAATGTAGTAAATGATACAAATATATATCTATATTCTATGATAAAAACCAAAGGAAATTTTATTGTATTTCAGATAAAATACTAAATATAGATTGGTTTAGTATATCAGATGTGACAACTCGGCGACCTGCACATTATTTGAAAGGCATTTAAGAAAAAAACTCCTTAAAATTCTAATGAGGTTATACTGAGAAAAGATCTTTTAAATATTGAAAGTGCATTAAAATTAAAGGACAAATAAGAAAACATGTCACTTCTGCTCATGAACAGGATAATAAATGACTTAAGTACCAAAATTCTGGGTGAGCCTCCATAGCCTCCATAATGAACTTCAATTTGCCTTAAGTCATACTGTTCACCTTTGCAATAAATATTACTGTTCTAGCAGAAGATAACTTATTTTTCTTTGTCAAGCTAACAGTTTGGACATATGAAAATAAACTACAAAATTGCTTTTAAAATAGATGCATCCCAAAATGGGATGGGGAGGAAGAGCATGAGAAGAAGACTACCACTAAATAGGGAAAAGAGGTGGGAGGGAAAAAGAGGGAGAAGGGGAGTTGCACGGAAGATAGAGATTGAAAGCCTAGATTCATATTCTGATATATTATGTGGAAGTTATGATCTCTTAAGCCATTAATCACATGATGATCATCATCCATAGCTTCTAAATGACTTCTCTATGGGCTAAAATTTTCTATCACAATATGAAAAATCCCAAGGATCCTGGGTACCAGACAGAGATTATACAGGGAGGACAGGAGAAAGCAAGAACAAATCTAGACTTATATGCAGGAAATGCACAAAGTGATCGTAACATAAGACACTTCTTGTTAAAAAGTTATTATTAAATTGTAGTATAAAGGTGTATTAAGAATTGTAATGCAAAAAATTATGAATGTAATGCACTCCACTATTGTCATGTATGTAAGAAGTAATAAAAAATAAAATAAAATAGATGCATCTAAATATTATTTATATGTTTAAAATAAAAGTAAAAGGCAAAGCCCCACCAAAAAGTCTCTTCAAAGGACAGTCAAACAATAAAATAAAACAAATTCCTGCTTAAAAAACTTCCATTATAGAAAAAGTATAAAGTTTTGATAAAGGAAAATAATTAGTAGGTTAATTCAGCTTCCCAAAATGTGAAGAATCATGTGGGGTAGGAATAGTCTTCTGATTTAGATTATAAGAATAATTATAAACTGTGGATGGCCAGATACAGAGTTTTCTGGGACGTGTGGTGAGTAGGCAGCAAAGTGTGTTGCAATTTAGGGTAATTTACCAGCTGAAAGAAAGTACTAGTAATAGGTAGCCAAGACAGAGTTTGCCAATATTTAGTTATCCCCTGAGGTCCAGGGGAGATTAGTTCCAGATACCAAAATGTTCAAGACCCTTATATATATAAAATGGTGTAGTATTTGTACGTAAGCTATGTACATCCTCCAGTATACTTTAAATTATCTCTAGAAAACTTGTACCTACTATAAAGTAAGGCTATGCAAATAGTTGTCATACTCAATTGTTTATAGAATCATGACAAAATATAAAAGACTGTTCATGTTCAGTATGGGTGCAATTTTTTCCTCTGAATATTTTTGATCAACTGTTGGCTGAAACCATAGACACAGAGGGCCAACTAAAATATGTAGAATGAGTGCTGTCTCAGAAAACCTGAGATCTAAGAACCATTTCAAAATGAACTGAAGGTTATATTGTTTGAAGGCCTTAGTAGAAAAATTCAAACATGAATGTCACATGGACATCAACAATGGGATTGATATTTGATAATTTTTATATGTTCAAAAATTTAGTTCTAGATGGGTACAGTGGCACATACCTATAATCCCAGGGACTTGGGAGACTGAGGCAGGAGGATAAAGTTTAAGGGTAACTTTAGCAACTGTGAGAGGCCCTAAGCAACTTAGCTAAACCTTGTCTCAAGATAAAAAATACAAAAAACTGTGGATGTAGCTCAGTGGTAAATCACCCCTGGATTTAATACCCACTACCAAAAAATATATTCACAAATTTTATTGGCTACATAATAAGAAACTAGAAAAAAATAAAATTTTTGTCTTCCCCAGGGACAAAGCTTCAACTGCTTACCGGACAGCAACTACCCATACTGCAGCTATACCATCTAGAAAGGAATAAACTGCCTTGACCTAGCTAGTCAACAAACTGAAACCCATAAAGGAGTACAAATATCTCAAAATATCATGTTGTTCTCAAAAAAGAGATCATTCTAATATTTTATGGTATAGGAAAATAAATAGTTCACAGAAACAGAACTGCCATAAAAACTTACAAATCTATGCAAGAAAATAAAATTGCCAATCTGGAATCCAGAAGAGAGTATCCCCTGTGATCAATATTAAATCCATTTGCCTAATATGTTTTTTGCATTTCAAATGTTCTTACTTATGATAACCTTCAAAATAAAAGATTATTCTATTCCTCATTTTAATGCTTTTTAGTGGGAAGCTAATGGGAAACAGAAGCAAATCAGCACATAATTTTAAATTTACTTCTTCGGGATTAATTATTATATCAGTCACAAAAAATAAATGTGATTTTTGTCCTAACATGCTTTCATAACCAAAGACATTTTACCTCAGTAACATTAAAAATTTATCCAATGTCTGAAATAAATGTTTTAAGGTAATGCTATTAGTCTGCTAAATTAAAATGATTATCTAGGAAGAGTGTGTCCTGACTCATATCACAATATATAGAATTATGAGGAGGTAGTCTGGAAAGCCATGATTTAAAATTAATAATACTAGCAGGTTTATACTCACTCTGAAGAAACAGTGGTCCATAAAGGCATCATTTCCTACTGTATTAAGTATCCCTACAGAATGGATTCAAGTCTGACTAAAATTTCTTTGAATAACGTGAGAATTATTTTTTTCTTCTTAATGTAAATAAGATTATAAAGTGAACTAAAAGACCATGCACTTAGATCAGGGCAATGAAGAGAAAGTTCTGACTAGGATACAAGGTACAGTGATTACTAGCTTTGGAGTTAAAGATTCCTTGGTTTAAAATTCTATCCTGTCCTTGGACAAGTTACTTACTGCATTTAAGCCAAGATTTTTCTCATCTTTAACAATAGGGTTGAGGTAAAGATAAAGGTAAAGACAGGGCACAGTGCTCAGAGTAAAGCAAGCCTTCACTAGCGAGCCTTCAATCTATTCCTCTTGTTGCAAATAAGAATATATAATGCCAGCACATTTTATTTATATAAATCACTTGAGAAGTTCTCTAAGTCTATAAGGATAGTCCCAATTGAAATTACACATTTAAATATACAAGAAAATTGATTTCTAATATTAAAGCATTTTTCTACTTTATCCTTTAATTTTATAAAATATGAAAACAAGTTGTTCTGTAGGTCATCATATATGACATTATAATATTCAATTATGATAATGCAAGAAATGTGAAATACCTTTCTCTTAATTTTTTCAGCTCCACATCTCTTTCACCAATCAGTTCTGAGATACTAACAAAGTAATTATGTTCCAGATTTAGAAGAGTTTCAGAAGCAGGAGAATGTATTAGATCATGATATACATCTGCAAAATCTTCATCCCAGCTGGGCTCTTCAGGTCTTGCATGCTCTAATGTACTCTAAAGATGATAAACAGACATTCCTCAATCATGACTCAGAATTTTTATTTAACACAGTTCTACAAAGTATGTATATTACAGCTCCATTTTTGTATATCAGACAAGAACAGAAAGACCCTCTATTTATATATGTGTAGATATATAAATAGACTGAGAACAGAAAGAACATGGAGAAATTTAAACTAAGTTGAGCTATCTGGGAACAGAAATGAGGCACTAAAAGGGAGGAAGGTACACAAGTTTCCAAAATTGTATGCTATAATCCCATTTCTATGAAATCACAAACACATACACACACACACACACATACACACACACACACACATCAAAGAGATGACCAACAAAATGATAATAGTGACTATTTCAGGACAGTGGGACTTTTGGTGACCTTTATTTTATTTTTTATGATATAATAATTTTCATGTACTAATCATATAGTGAGAAAAGCTTTTTATTATTAAAAAATGTGCTCTACAGGGCTGGGATTGTGGCTCAGTGGTAGAGCACTTGTCTCACACAGGTGAGACCCTTAGTTTGATTCTCAGCTCCACATATAAATAAATGAATAAAATAAAGGTCCATCAACAACTAAAAAAATTTTTTTAAAATGTGCTCTACAAAGTATTTACAGGTTGTATATTTAGAAAATGAAGTTACCTATGTAGTCAGCTGTGATACATTAACCTTTAGTAACCTTCAATACCTAATTCACCCATGCCTATGTAAAGATAAAGGTCTTGTTTTGATCTTTTCATTTATGTTCATTTTAAAAACAGTAATATGCTTTCTTTTATATACTTAAAATGATGCCCATCACAAAAAGACAGTCACCTCAATACATGCAAGACACAATGCAGAAGCTTATAGGTTGAGAAGTACCTTGTCAAATACCATACAATTTAATGGCAAAGTAAGAATAAAACAGTTTGGTGTTTTTTCCATCATTGATCTGTGCAAACAGATATCTGTTTTTAAAAAATCAAAATTCTTCCCTTTTCTTATCAATGAATATACTAAAACTGAAATGTAAGATGACTGAGAATCATAACTTAACTTAAAGCAAATGAATAGATCATAGAAATAGGTATAGAAATAGGTATCTTGAACTTTGCCAATTAATGGGTAAACTTTATCCTTTGTTCTCATTCACTTATCCCTCAGACAAAGGCCTCAGCAGACAGGAGGAGTTCAAGAGGATTAGCTGAACCTAGAACTCAGATTTCATCTCCTCTATGCCTCTTTCCACCAGGCTCTGATCTAGGAATTATAACCAGCCCATGTGACTCATCCTCTGGTCAAAATTCACTTCAGGCTCAGGCTGAAACTGTACAGGAAGGAGCCAGTGCAAGATCATTGGGATCTGACTGGCCACACATAACACCAGATATTTGGTGATTCTATTAACCCAGTCATCTAACTACAAAAAACTGCAATACCTATTTTAAACCCGGCCTAGCACAAGCCTGAATCAGAAGTTGCCTACACATGAAACACTACACAGTCTTTCCTTGATCTAATTTATGGCCTTCCCTCAAGAGAGGTGATACCAGGAATTGGAATGTGATTGCTGAGAGGAATGAAGCACTGAGTACCTGCAGAAAGAAAACTATTCACTGCCAATCTCAACCTCCACCCTCAGGCACAAAACCTGGCTTCTTTGAGGTTTACACCATTCAGCACTGATTAACTTTCTTGGTCATTATTATAAAAACAATCCACCTGTCTCTTATTAATTTACTCTTATTAATTTAAAGCTTTGGCACTAAGTTCATAGTCTTCCTCTCTGTCTCAAATCCTGTATCAACCTGGCCCACTTGGATGTCCTTATGGACAACCTACTCAATGTTCCATCTTCTTATACCCTGAACTCTTATCTTTCTTAAGTTCTCCACTCCACCTCAGCCACCCTTCAGTAACTGCTTTAGTTTGAATCTTGAGCATCCTCCAAAAGCCCACATGTTAAAGGCTTGACTCAAGGTGGTGCTATGGGAAGGGGGTGGAACTTTTAATAGGTGGGCCCTAATGGGAGGTCCTGGGGTCATTTGGAGTATTCTTGAAGGGGACTGTGGAATACCTATCTCTTCCTCTTCCTTTTCTATTTTGCCTCTTCCTTTTCTTCCTTGCCATGAGGTGAGGAGATTTGCTCTACCATATTCTCTTGCCTTGGTATGCTGCTTCATCACAGGCCCAAAGCAATGGGGCCAACAATCTTGGACTGGAACCTCTAAAACTGTGAGCACAAACTTTTTCTCTTCATAAGTTGATTATCTCAGAAATTTGTTAATAGTAATGGAAAGCTGACTAACATAGTCTTCTCATCAATAATAGATTAACTTTAAAAATTCAAACACTCAAGTCTCTGATTATATGCTCTGACCAAGATTTTTCACTCAATTATTCCCAAGTAATTGAATATTAAACCTCATCAGGACCTTTACTCCATAAACTCTCCTACCAGCTCATTTTATCAGTCATCAGTTCTCATTTAGATTCTCTTCATTCTCTATATAGCTTACATTCTGTGCTCAGCATTTAACCACTGTCTTACCAATATCCTCAACTCTCTTCATTGATATTGTCTTTCTTACCCATCTAATAAAACCCTAATCTTCTTCTTCTCTCTGCATGCAACAAGGCTTAGAAAGCCACAGCAGAAAAATCATGAAACTCCAAAGTTCATGTTGGCAAACAGACTACTCTAACTTGCCCTTCAATTATTCTTGACAATTCCACCATTCCTTGGAGAAATCTGTCTCAAAAACCCAATTCTCTCATTACTCCCTACCTCATCTAAACAAATGATCTGTCTTTTCTATTTCTCAGATAAAGTTGAAGCAGTCAGAAGAGACTATCATCAACTTCCTATTACAATTAGTAAAATTTTCGGAATTTATATCTTTCCTGCTTCACATCTGCATTAATGAAAGATATATATTTCTTCTCAGTTAAGGTTAATTCTCCATTTGAGTTCTGGATTCTATTTTCTAGACTTCAACTCTACCATCTTAAAAACAAAACAAAAACAACAAACCTCTGACTCTGTATTCCCATTTAGCAAGTGCCTCAAACAGCCAAACTTCTAGAGCTATTGATTCCTATTCTTCCTTCTTTCTACTTCCTTATTCTTAAAGTCACTGAAATCTAGTTCCTGCTCTCACCAATTCACTGAAATGACCTTTCCATTGACAAGATTACTTGATAAATCTAATGTTATATTTGAGTCTTTTCTTTACATCATATTCAGTGGCATCTTGGCTTTTTATCATAGTTTAACTGATAGTGGTTTCTTTCTAAGTAAATAAAATAATGACGTGTTTGGCATCTTAGACTTTATGAAATGGTGTATGTTAATTAAATAGAAAAGCAATGGCATTATATAGCTACACAACAACAATAAAGTAAGAAGACAAAAGTAAATCAAAGTGAACCACTACTGTTTTAGAGTCAGATGAAAGCCAAGATATACAGTTAATTAACCCACTTGAATCAAATGTATGAAATATGATATGTCAAGAGCTATGTAATGTTTTGAACAACAAATAATAAAAATTAAAAAAAAGGAAAAAAATTTAGAATTTCAGATAAAGAGTAAATCATTTTTCAGTATAAATATGCTCCATGTAATATTTGGGATAGTTATACTAAAATTATTCATTGATCTGAAATTCTGTCTTCAATAGGTATTTCATATCTTTAATTACTAAACCTGGTGACCCCACATTGGCTGGATATGGAAAAGTAGCTTCTATTTTACAAAAGTATTCTACAAAACATATTTTTTTATGTGCTCATACTGATAAATGAAGGAGCACAAAAGCAGCAACATATACTGAATATTATTGGTATTCAGATAAAAAAGGATTCCACAAACTGTTTAAGTATTATGTTAGCAATTTAAAAATTCTCACTGAATCCCAGAATATCCTTGAAATATACAATTTGACTTATTTTCTTACCTCAGCATATGCTTTGGCCCATGTATTTGCCAGCTGATGTAGATCTACTTCACCTGATTTCACAGCCTCCAAGCATGCTTCAGCATCTCTATCATAATCCCTGAGGGATTCTTCCTCTATAAAGCAGCTCAGAGCTTCTTTTAAGTCTGAAAGAGGAACAATAAATGCCATCATCAGCAAAATCCATATACAGAAAGGGAATATTTTACTTGGCCAAGCATTCCAGTGCAAAATTTTTATTTTATCAAACATGCTTAATATCATCTTCAATTAAAATAAAATCAGTAGTAGAGTGCTTGTATCACAAGCACAAGGCCCTGGTTCAATCCCCAGCATAGAAAAAAAAATTAGTTTAGGGAATTATTTCACAACAATTTTTTTATTATATTCTGTCCTCAAAAACTCAACTCTCTCATTACTCCTTACCTCATCTAAACAAATGATGTGTGTGGCATCTTAGACTTTGTTGCAGAAAAGTCAAAATTCTTAGTTTTTCTGTATCCTTGATACTAACTAAATAATGTTAATTTCTTTTTTTTAAAGCGAGAGAGGAGAGAGAGAGAGAATTTTTAAATATTTATTTTTTTAATTTTCGGCGGACACAACATCTTTATTTGTACGTGGTGCTGAGGATCGAACCCAGCGCCGTGCGCATGACAGACGAGCACGCTAACACTTGAGCCACATCGCCAGCCCTAAATAATGTTAATTTCTTAAACCAATAATTCAGTTTGAAGCAGAACAGGTATATGCATATAAAGAAAGATCCACAGATTTTGAGAGTCTAAAGTCACTGTATATAAGTGAAAAACAGTTTCTTATATCAGTTTAAAGAGTATATTAGAGCTTTTGAATCTGCAAAAAGAAACTGATTATATTAAAACCAGTTTAATGCAGATACGCTAAGGTTTCAATTTGAGAAACACTATTGAGGGACTGCCATAATGGAAAGAGTAGTGGAATAGGAGTTAGAACACATGGATTCTGGCCTTGGTTTTGTCACTATGTTGGTGACTTTAGACCAGGATACACAATCTTGAATCCCTCAGAGGACTAGCTGAAACCAACTGCTTCAGGGCTACCCCTAGAGTTTCTGATTCAGCAGGAATAGCATAGAGCCAAGATTTTACATTTGTAACAAGTTCCCAGGTTGTTGCTGATTAGGTACCACACTTTGAGAATTACTGCCTGAGGTAAATTATTTATTTATTTATTTATTCATGTTGTTTCTTTATTTATATGATATGATTGTGCTAGAAAGTTTCTAGGTTGCCTTATAATTCTAGCATTCTGTGATTCAATATATTTTTAATTTGAAAATTTTTCTTAGTCTGTGAAATAGAAAAGAGAGACCTTTTTAAATGGCTTAATACAGATCACTTTATGAAACAAATTTAGGTAAAAGATTAGAACTTCTGTTCCATGGAATCTTAATAATTGATTATCAGATTATTAAAAGGCCAACCAATTTACCAATATAATTCTATAATCATAATATTGTAATTAATGATGGATGAAATACCATATGAATCAACTCAACTAAATTTAAATGTGAAAGTTTTCATTAAGACCTCTTTTCATGATGTAATTTTTTAATTAAATTTCTTTATAACAGTTACACAGGTAATAGGGGAAACACTTAATAAAGCAAAGATGTGAGGAATCTTTTATTCTTGGAAGCAGTTAATTCATATTTTATTTCCATTGCTTCTTAGGTTTATGCTTTCTAGCATGAAACTTCTAATGAGAGAGTCCATAAGAAAATAATTAAGTGGCATTACTTTAAAAAAATCAGTCCTTACCATTTTCTATAAAGCATGGCAAGCTGTGAAGTAGCATCAGACGTCCATGCAAATGACTGGCATCTTCCTGAACAGGAAATTTGAGGGGTACTCTCAATTCTAAGCACTCAGTTCCTATTTTGAATTTATACACAAACTCCCTTTCTTTGTTGCAGAATCTTTCTAGGTTTTTCTTCATATTCTTTGACAGGCTCTCTGTAGAATAACAACAAAAAAGCAACAAGTTATATTATAAAACCATAATGTTTCATTATTGCTGTAGCACTTCTAAATATATTCCATCACTCAAAAGTTTTTATTTGTGTGACTCTGAGCCAACTATTCCAGTTTTTTTTCAAGTGTTTATCCCTGCCCATTTTTTGTTTTCATGATGAAAATGAAGTTCTTCCTCTATTTTTTAAAATGAAAACAGTTTCTTTTAAACTTCATAAAGGAAAAAATTATACTTATACATTGTATTTTTAGACAGGGTTCTCAATACTAGGTAAAGGATTCTTAGGAAGGGATACCTAGATGTGTAGATGAAGAGCTAGTAAACAGTTGGTGAAAACAAAGTGAAACAGATCAGGGACCAAGTAGTGATCCAGGTGACCTTAGAGGTTGTAATTTTTGAGATCTGATAGGAGAAAGGGATAAGAAAGTATTAGATCTCCATGTGGCAAGTCTATTGCTCTCTTGATAATATTCAAACCCTTTATTTCAGTTTACACCTCTAGACTCTTCTCTAGGATGCACCTACACCCTTACTCATCAATAAGCCAATTTGCAAATTTGTTTTCCTATCATTCTGAACTTCTGTTAATATCAAATTTCTCTTTCCACTCCTAAGCTTTCTGAATTAAGTTTTCCTGAGGGTAGTCTCACTAGTTTAAATTTTCTTGGATAATAACTACTCATTCTTTGGGTCGTAGTTCAGCTAGCCCCCAGAAGCCTAAACCAACTCCCCCAAAGTATACTGGGTCCCTATTACAAGCTCTCATACTACTAGTCTGTACTTATCTGAATCATGCTATTTTCTTATTCTCACTAGAATAGTTTACTTCAAGTGAGAGAAAATGTATTCCATGTACCAGGTAGAATGCTGGGAACATAATAGCAAGGCTAACAATTGTTAAATTATATGGTATTTTTATTATATGGTGCTCTCTGCAAAAATAAAGAAGACAACAAATAGTTACTCGTATTGTGCTTTAAAAAGAGGTCACCTGCTTGAAAGTAGAACGATTACTAGGGACTAGGAAGGATGCAAGGGACAAGGTGGGGGTAAGGGTGAAAGAAGGATGGCTGGATATGATCAACACATGCTATATGCATGTCTGGAAAACACTATGATTCCATTAATATGCACAATTAGCATGTTAATAAAAGAGTCACTTGACATTTAAAAATAATTCAAAGGACTTTTTTGGTGTTTGTGTGTGGGTGTGCTGATGACTTGAATTATCCAGCCTATATTTTCAAATCTGTATGAAGGGTGTATATAAAAATTTCAGTCTATTTCATCCTAATGCAAAGAAAGAGGATACTGGGCTGGGGGTACAGCTCAGTGGTAGGGTGCTTGCCTAGAATGTGCAAGGTCCTGGATTTGATTCCAGCACTGCCAGAAAAGGAAAAGAGAGAGAGAGGGAGGGAGGAAAGGGGGGGGGGAGAGAGAACAAAAACCTATGTTTACTCATGGAATTGAATGACTAATATTCATTAAGTGTAAATTAATGTAAATTTGTACAACAGTTTTAGAAAACTGGCAATAATTACCAAAACTACAAAAAGGTCTGTTCTATGATGCAGAAATTCCATTCCTAAGAATATATTCAAATACACACACATACACACATGCATGCACATGCACATATATTCACTAAAAGACATCCAGAAGACTTTGTGTATGGTATCATCATCTCTGGATAATTGATGGTTTCCTTGCCACCAATGGACCACCCCTTCTCACTCTTCTACATTTTAGGCTCCCTTCACTTAAACTTCCCACTACATCTTTCCAAAACTTTTTAGCATGGCATTCAAGGACCTTCATAATCTAAACTCTATTTACATCTCCAACTTCACCTCTACTGTGAGTATCCTGAAGGTCGTATCTTATCTATAGTTGAATGATAGCTCCTAACATGACATACAGACCTTTCACCAATATTTGCATTAAGAAAGTGGTACGGTAATAAGAGAATTCCCCCTTTGATTTTGTCACTCAAATGGTTCAAATTCTGGTTGTGCAATTTAATTGCTACCTGAACAATTGGGGATAGTGCCATTTAACAGTGAGTCATAAGGATTAATCAAAAATAAATAGGAGGGCTGGAGTTGTGGCTCAGAAGTACAGGCCTCTCCTAGCACGTGAGAGGCCCTGGGTTCGAACCACAGCACCATATAAAATAAATAAAATAAAGGTATTGTGTCCAACTACAACTAAAAAATAAATATTTTTTTGAAAAATAAATATGAAACATCTGACAAACATAAGATGATCAATAAAAGGAAGCCAGAAATAAAATATCCAAGAATATATCAACATAGAAATCATATGCTACTGAGAAGACACGATAAAATCAGAGGCAGTAAATGTGTTAACATCGTAGCAAGGAATTGAACGTTGCAGAAATACGAGTTATACGGTCTAATCAGTTGTTAAATTATATGGTATTTTTATTTATTCCGTAATAAAATTATCAGCTCTGGTTTCAATCGGTTCAACATCTTAGATATGTTTCAATACACTAATAATTTAGTTCCATTTCCTTCCACTTTTTTTTTTTTAAATAATAGATTTGCTTCAGTTTTACTGTCTGTGAAATCAAACATGGGATGGGAAAAGGACTGGACTGAACTCACAGAACCAACAGCGGAGGCTCTGGGGCTCACATTAGGGAAAGGGCGGGGAACTGCGGGGCCAAGAAGCTCCAGCCGAGCGACAGGACCAACCCCTTCATTAGGAGATTTCAATTTTAAGTGGTTTCCTTAAGTGGTTCAGAGCTCACCTCGCTTGGTCCCGAAGCAGCCAGCACCCTGGAAGCTGTCAAGGAGCCGGGGCACCGGGATTATCAGCTGACTTGCCGGCTTGTTTTTACCGCCAGCAGATCCCTCACGGCAGATTCACCCACCTTTTCCTGTTTTCTGTCACTTCATAGAAAACTATTTGATTAAGATAACACCTTCTCAAGTATATATTAATCTCATAATTTAAAAAGCGCAACATGGTGTGTTTCTAAGCAGTTATTAAGTATTTCAGAGACGAAGCTATAACCTCTGTCGTGACGAAAGCGCAGCGAAAGAGCACAAACTGAGTTCTGGCCGACCGGATGCGGAAAGGCGTACCTTGAGACCCGCGTCAGCAAGCCAGCTCTTGAAGCGCAGGCTCCGCCGCAGGCTGGCTGCTCATGATTGGAGGACCCGGAGGCAGCGGAGGCGGAGAGCGCGATGTCCGGTTTTTGGGCGGGAATTGAAACCGCCACTGCTACCAGCTGAAACTTGAGCGCTGCAATTTTCCAGCCTTGACCGCGAACATGGTGCGGCCTGTTAGGTAAGTAGTTCGTTGGATTCGGCAGTAGTAGGGATAAAGAGCAGGAGAACACCGTAGGCAACTTGTATGCAGGATTGAGGGAAAAGAGCGTTTAAGACAGACAACTGTGGGAGGGGTGGGATGAACAGTTACCGGGAAACATTCCAGTCAGCAATGAGAGACACCCGTCGCTAAGAGGTGTCCCAGGTTCTTAGCTCTCACCCACTCCTTACTTTGCTTCTCAGCTGTTGCCGTTTCTTTTACCTCGACTCCATTCAAGTAAGATCTTGTTGTATGTTGCATTTAAACGACGTTTTGCACTTCAGCGAGCACGTACTTATTTGTCGTTTTCGTTTGTTCACCGCTAATCCTTTGGTATAGAAAAAGAAGGCATTCCTGTTTATGGATTTAAAGCTTCTAGACATAAAAGCCGATTTTCTTGAGTCACTCAGCTAGAAAATCGCAGGACAATACTCACCCTAGATCCTTTACTTTCCATTAATACCACCAGAAATTATTCCTCAACTTAATCACAGTTGAATATCATCGTAAGCCTAGGATAAGTCATTCATATAGTACAGTCATCGAATATATTTATTTCTGTACTATATTAAGTACTGGAGGTTACATTCTAGTATAAGGTGAGTATAGGGTCCCCAAAATAAACATGACAATGTCATACAGTAGAAAGGAAACCCTTAACTGTAAGGAAGGAAGGATGGACTTTTCTGATGTATGTCCGGAGATATGAATTATGAGAAGTTAGCCAGGCAAAAATATGGGGCAATCCAGGTAGCCGGAATAAGAGTCAAGGCCATCAGCTTGACCGTATTAAGGGATAGATTGAAGCTGTAGCATTAGCAAGCAGTGGGGAGAATTGTTGGGGATTAGGTCAGACAAGTAGGGCCAAAGAGGGGCTGGGGATGTGGCTCAAGCGGTGGCGCGCTCGCCTGGCATGCGTGCGGCCCAGGTTCGATCCTCAGCACCACATACAAACAAAGATGTTGTGTCTGCCGAAAACTGAAAAATAAATATTAAAAAAAAATTCTCTCTCTCTTTCTCTCTCTCTCTCTCTCTCTTTAAAAAAAAAAGTAGGGCCAAAGAAGGTAGGGCCTTTTAGGCCATCTAAAGGAATTTGGATTTTATTCTAAGTACAATGGGAAACCAATGGTAGAGTTTAAATATGGGAGAGAAATCTAATTTTGCTTTTATAAAGGTCACAAGTGGAGATTGAATGGGGGATGGTGCTATAATGGAAACAGGAAAATCACTCTATTATATCATTGGGTAGTGGTTTGGAGTAGGATGTTATTAGGGGACATGGAATAGATCAGATGAATTTGGGATAGATATAGATATATTAGAACTATAGAAGTGGATGTGGAAATAAGAGAAAAAGGGAATCAAGAATGACTAATATTTTTGATCTGAACTACTAAATGGACAATCTTGCATTAACTGAGATGAGGAAATCATCAGGAAGGCAGGGAAGAAGCGTCACAAGAAAGCAAGGGAGCTAAAATGCCAAACTCCCTTATGTTCTGACTAAAGAAAATTTAAAGTCAGACACCAAAAGTCATGCAAGAGCAATTTACTATAAGTGAAAGTAAAGTCAAAGCAAAGTGAGACTAAAGCAGTGAACACGACACACACATACAAACACACACACAGAGGATATGATGGCATCTCCAAATTTGTCGTTTGATGTTTACCAGGAGAACTGGGGACCTACACTCTTTGCCAAACAGGTGTTCAACTCCTCCTTCACTTTGGGCAAGGGAGTATTTGATTTTAGTCTGTCCTCTTTGTAACTGTCATGGTGTCCATCCTATTTAGGGGCTTCATTTACAAGTCAATCCCATGTTCATGTGGGCCCTGGGTTCATAGCTGGTAAGCAGTTAACCTTAGTGCCCTGTGCTGCTAAAGGAATCCTCCTTCCCAGACAGATGGAGACACCTATACCCATAATTTCTAGCTTTACATCAACCTTTGTGGATCCTGTCAAAAGTTAGTCCCATTGATCCTTTTCTTTTGAGGTGTTTTCCAAATAGCTCCCTTGCTTCTGTTTATTTTCTATAGATTAACTGCCACCACTTGATTTTTCATCTGCTCTGGTGATAGTTTAAAGAAAACCCTAAAGTAATTTAAAGAACACTTGTGATCTTACCTTGCTTTTCACCACTCATTGCTAGCTACTTGCAAACATTGGGAAAGGAACTGGGGAGTCAAGATTTCTGTTTTCAACATGTTAAATTTGAAATGGATTTTAAACATCCAAGTAGTGAAGATGTAATCAGTTTGTTAGGAATAGCTCTAAGGATAGACTGCAAACCTCTGTAGGGTCTCTAAAACCTTCTCAGGAGGTCCATGAGGTCAGTACTGTTTTGATAATAATATTTACTATTATTATTTACTTTTTTCACTCCTTTGTCATTTGTACTACAGTGATGATTTGGCACAAATCAATGCAGTGGCACCAGACTTTTAGAAGTCATTGCATTCTTAACTGCTGTGTACTCAGTGAAAAACAAAATCCAAGTTTCACTTAAAAATGTGCTTGAAATAAGACATATTATATTTATTATAGCTCAACCCTTGGGTGTACTTCTCTTTTTAATAGTCTTTTGGTTTTATTTTACTATTTTTCAACCTCAGAATTTCTTTTTTATTGGTTGTTCAAAATATTACAAAGCTCTTGACATATCATATTTCATATATTAGATTCAAGTGGATTATGAACTCCCATTTTTACCCCAAATACAGATTGCAGAATCACATCGGCTACAGATCCACATTTTTACATAATGCCCTATTAGTAACTGTTGTATTCTGCTACCTTTCCTATCCTCTACTATCCTCCCTCCCCTCCCCTCCCCTCCCCTCCCTTCTTCTCTCTCTACCCCATCTACTGTAATTCATTTCCCTCCTTGTTTATTTTCCCCTTCCCCTCACAACTTCTTATATGTAATTTTGTATAACATTGAGGGTCTCCCTCCATTTCCATGCAATTTCCCTTTTCTCTCCCTTTCCCTCCCACCTCATGTCTCTGTTTAATGTTAATCTTTTCTTCCTGCTCTTTCTCCCTGCTCTGTTCTTAGTTGCTCTCATTATATCAAAGAAGACATTTGGTATTTGTTTTTTAGGGATTGGCTAGCTTCACTAAGCATAATCTGCTCTAGTGCCATCCATTTCCCTGCAAATTCCATGATTTTGTCATTTTTTAGTGCTGTGTAATACTCCATGGTGTATAAATGCCACTTTTTTTTTTTTTTTATCCATTCATCTATTGAAGGGCATCTGGGTTGGTTCCACAGTCTAGCAATTGTGAATTGTGCTGCTATGAACATCGATGTGGCAGTATCTCTGTAGTACGCTCTTTTAAGGTCTTCAGGGAATAGTCCGAGAAGGGCAATAGCTGGGTCAAATGGTGGTTCCATTCCCAGCTTTCCCAGGAATCTCCATACTGCTTTCCAAAGTGGCCGCACCAGTTTGCAGTCCCACCAGCAATGTACAAGAGTACCCTTTTCCCCACATCCTCGCCAGCACTTGTTGTTGTTTGACTTCAGAAAGGCTGCCAATCTTACTGGAGTGGGATGGTATCTTAGGGTGGTTTTGATTTGCATTTCTCTGACTGCTAGAGATGGTGAGCATTTTTTCATTGAACTTGTTGATTGATTGTATGTCCTCCTCTGAGAAGTGTCTGTTCAGGTCCTTGGCCCATTTGTTGATTGGGTTATTTGTTATCTTATTGTCTAATTTTTTGAGTTCTTTGTATATTCTGAATATTAGGGTTCTATCTGAAGTGTGAAGAGTAAATATTTGTTCCCATGATGTAGGCTCCCTATTTACCTCTCTTATTGTTTCTCTTGCTGAGAAAAAACTTTTCAGTTTAAGTAAGTCCCATTTGTTGATTCTTGTTATTAACTCTTGTGCTATGGGTGTCCTATTAAGGAATTTGGAGCCTGACCCCACAGTATGTAGATCGTAGCCAACTTTTTCTTCTATCAGACGCAGTGTCTCTGATTTGATATCTAGCTCCTTGATCCACTTTGAGTTAACTTTTGTGCATGGCGAAAGGAGGGGATTCAGTTTCATTTTGTTGCATATGGATTTCCAGTTTTCCCAACACCATTTGTTGAAGATGCTATCCTTCCTCCATTGCATGCTTTTAGCTCCTTTATCAAATATAAGATAGTTGTAGCTTTGTGGATTAGTCTCTGTGTCCTCTATTCTGTACCATTGGTCCACCCGCCTGTTTTGGTACCAGTACCATGCTGTTTTTGTTACTATTGCTCTGTAATATAGTTTGAAATGTGGTATCGCTATACCGCCTGATTCACACTTCCTGCTTAGAATTGCTTTTGCTATTCTGGGTCTTTTATTTTTCCATATGAATTTCATGATTGCTTTATCTATTTCTACAAGAAATGCCTTTGGGATTTTGATTGGCATTGCATTAAACCTATAGAGAACTTTTGGTAATATCGCCATTTTGATGATGTTAGTTCTGCCTATCCATGAACAGGGTATATTTTTCCATCTTCTAAGATCTTGCTTCTACTTCTCTTTTTAAGGTTCTGTAGTTTTCATTGTATAAATCTTTCACCTCTTTTGTTAGGTTGATTCCCAAGTATTTTATTTTTTTTTTTGAGGATATTGTGAATGGAGTGTTTTTCCTCATTTCCGTTTCAGAAGTTTTGTCGCTGATATACACAAATGCCTTTGATTTATGCGTGTTGATTTTATATCCTGCCACTTTGCTGAATTCATTTATTAGTTCTAGTAGTTTT
Source organism: Callospermophilus lateralis (assembly GCF_048772815.1). Lineage (NCBI taxonomy): Eukaryota > Metazoa > Chordata > Mammalia > Rodentia > Sciuridae > Callospermophilus > Callospermophilus lateralis. The sequence continues at coordinate 69,240,352 of NC_135308.1, forward strand.
TGTAGACCCTTTTGGGTCTTCTAGGTATAAAATCATGTCATCCGCAAACAGTGATAATTTAAGTTCTTCTTTTCCTATTTTTATGCCTTTAATTTCTTTCGTCTGTCTAATTGCTCTGGCCAGTGTTTTGAGAACTATATTGAATAGAAGTGGTGATAGAGGGCATCCCTGTCTTGTTCCAGATTTTAGAGGGAATGCCTTCAATTTTTCTCCATTCAGAATGATGCTAGCCTGAGGCTTAGCATAGATAGCTTTTACAATGTCGAGGAAAGTTCCTGTTATCCCTAGTTTTTCTAATGTTTTGAACATAAAGGGATGCTGTACTTTGTCGAATGCTTTTTCTGCGTCTATCGAGATGATCATATGGTTCTTATCTTTAAGCCTATTTATGTGGTGAATAACATTTATTGATTTCCGTATATTGAACCATCCTTGCATCCCAGGGATGAATCCTACTTGATCATGGTGCACAATTTTTTTGATGTGCCTTTGTATCCGATTCGCCAGAATTTTATTGAGGATTTTTGCATCTAGGTTCATCAGAGATATTGGTCTGTAGTTTTCTTTCTTTGAGGGGTCTTTGTCTGGTTTCGGAATCAGGGTGATGTTGGCCTCATAGAATGAATTTGGCAGAGCTCCGTCTTTTTCTATTTCCTGAAATAACTTGAAAAGTATTGGTATTAATTCTTCTTTAAAGGTTTTGTAAAACTCCGCTGTATACCCATCCGGTCCTGGGCTTTTCTTGGTTGGTAGTCTTTTGATTGCTTCTTCTATTTCATCCATTGAAATTGGTCTGTTTAAATTGTGTGTATCCTCCTGACCCTCAGAATTTCTAAAGAGCTTTCCATAATTTTATCAGCTCTCAAATTCTTTAACTCTGAAGGAGAGTAACATAAGTATTCTTCTTTTTAATATTGTATGTGAGGATATGGGAAGTATACATAAAGTACTTTACCTACTGAAGAATATTGGTTTTCTGAAGGAATAGCACTTGTGGGATTATAAGATGAACTAACCTTTTTTTATTCCTCTTTTTATTTTAAAGAAAACCAATTGGTTAACTAGATTTCCACACTTGGGCATTTGGCAGAAGACAAAGATTTGGAGACATTTCAGTTAGTACAAAGAGGAGGAAAGAAGGAAGTGACTTTTTTCCACTTTGAATATAATTTTCTTCTAATGCTTTCTGAAGTAGTTAAAGATTCATTTCAGATCACAGGAACAAAGTCACCATTTTTGTAAGAGTCCCTTGCATAAAAAATATTATGAGATATTTTATAAAGAATGACTTTTGGTGTTGTTTATAGTGTAATAAGGAAGATGTAATGCACATGAAAAACAATAAAACACCTACAAAAGGAATTTATAAATGCCCAGTAACAACTAAACAGTATATAAATTGTAACTGTTAATTACATAGATTGTCTTTATTTTGTGAGCTATGTAGATTAATTTCTATATCAGGTATAGTTTTAACTATATCAGCTAAGTCCCTACTTTAAAGTGCAAATCATGTTTTAGTTAAGAATTTAAAAAAATATAAACACAGTTTCCTTTATTCAAGACTATTAATAGCCTTTGTGAGTGAAGGTAAGAAATTAATATTTGTATTAATGAAAAATTTCTGTCTTGGCCATAGACATAAGAAACCAGTCAATTACTCACAGTTTGAGGACTCTGATAGTGATGGTAAGTAGAATTTCTTATTTTTGCTTAAAAGATTTGGACATTTATTTCATCAGTATTATATAATACATATAGCTCAAATATTAAATATTCCCCAATTGTCTTATGAGGTAGGTCTGAAAAAAATAAGGCCTTTAAGAAAGGTTAGGCTTGAACTCTGCTGTATTTATTATATGTTTACTTGTCCCTGCCTTAAGAGAACTTTGATTCAAAAGTTTGAGAAACATTAGAGTATAGTATACTTTGAAGTAGGCTTTGCCCCTCTTTTTCTTTTCATGGTGCTTGGTCTCAAACATAGGACCTCACAGATGCCAGGTAGGTGCTATACCACTGAGCTGTATCCCAAGTCTAGAAATAGATTTTATATTTCTTTCCCAAACCATCCAAGTTTTCTGTAAATATTTTAGTAATTCCAAGGTTTGATGGGAACTGTTTGGCTTTGGGCATAGCCTTCAGTGCTTACAACTTGAGAAAAAAATAGTATAGAATATAACTTTGAGATTTTTGTTACAGTCATTGGTCAGCAGATATTTATAAATTGCCAGTCGTGTTCTGCATACTGGGTGGGGTGGAGGTACCAAAAGTTGTAAATTACTGTATTCCTATGTAGGGAAGCATAAACAAGACAGCATATGTTAATAATTGCTAAAGTATGTGATTAAGACTGCATGGACCCTGAAGGTACACATACATGTGTTTAAAAGCCACAGTAGCAGTTTTATAAGTGTCAAGAGAAGAACAACAGTTCTGAGGTGTGACTGGACAGAAAAATCTGAGAAACAATATTGGATTGGAAAAGAACATTCCTTTTGTAGGAATTATGAAGTTACTTTGGTAGGCTCATAGGAAGCTTATTATGGTAATGGAAAGAAAACTAAACAAAACAAAAAACTGCTACTTCTAGAAAAATTCTCTTCCCTTGTGATACTTCTTACTTTCCTTAGCTTGGTTAATGTACTAGGAATAGGTAATGTGTCTTTGGAAAAATATTTGCCTACCTTGTGAAGTTTCATTAAAAATCATTAATAACCCCAAGCTACTTGGAAAACTGAGATGGGGGATCACAAGTTTGAGTCCAGCCTGGACAACTTAGTGAGTCCTTGTCTCAAAATTAAATAAAAAAGCCTGAGGATATAACTTAGCATTGTGGTAGACTTCTTTCCTATTATGTGCAACGACCTGGGTTTAATCCTTAGTATGACATAAAAATACATTTCCACTTTTCAATGTAATAAAAGTTTACAGTTTTTCTAATGGTCTTACAGGTTTTTAATTAATAATTTTTTCCTTGAAACCCTTTGCAATTTATTTATTTTTTAGTGAACTGGTTTTTTATAGATTAATATTTTAAAAAATAAAGGCCACCTAAACAATAGGAGTTGGGTGAGAATAAAGACAAACAATATCAATGAAGATTTTTTAAAAATTTTTATACCTTTATTTTATTCATTTATTTTTATGTGGTGTTGAGGATCGAACCCAAGGCCTTGCATGTGCTAGGTGAGTGTTCTACCACTGAGCTACAACCCTAGCCCCACCAATGAAGATTTTTAAACTATAGAAATTAAATAACTTGCTTACCTATAAAACTTGAATTCCAACTAAAAAATAATTTTATTTCTTTTCTTTTTCATTTACACATAAATAGATGATTTTGTTTCTGCAACTATACCTTTAAACAAGAAATCCAGAACAACATCAAATGAGTCAAAACAAGATAAACCAAAACCTATGAAGAATCCCCAGAAAGAAAACATTCAACTACAAGACAAGACCCCTAAAAAAAGGTGAGAGGTAAGACAGAAAATATATGACATTAGATGTGTTTATTTAAGAGACACAGTTTCAAATTCTCAGTTTAAATTAGAATTTGAGCAGAGTTATAGATCTTCTTTAGTGACTGTCAGAGGATAGGGACATTAAAGACTATTAAACTCTCTTCTTATTTTAAAAAGGAATTCATAAACATGTGTCCTGTTAAATATTGAGACAATAATAATTATGGACCTGTGCCTGCGTCTGGAGTCCTCAGATCTTACAAGACTACTTTTTAAAAAGTTACACTTTTACAAAAAGTTGAAAAATTTTTAAACCATGTATTTTTCTGCAGATAAATGATACTTTTCCTTTCCTGTGACTTGTCCAACAGTGAAGAGATCTTATAATTCCTAGACTAAATCTGGAATTCCATTAATTGGTATCAAGAGGGAAGGGAGAGTGCTGGAAAGAAGTTCTGAGAGACCCAAAACTTGTCATATGGGGAGGAGATGGGGCAAAGAGAACTATTAACTGGTACTGAGGATATTTTACTGCTAGAAGTTTCTCTATGAAAAGTTAGTTAGCATAGACAAATTCATCCCATGTCACGATCTACATTTTTCATTCATTATTCGTTTTTGAGTTTCTCGTATATTAAACATAGTGAAACAATAGCCCATAGATGGGAGAGAATATTTGCAAATGTATAACTTAGAGACACTTGCATCCAAAGTACATTAAGAACTCAAACTCAATAGTAAAAAAGCCAGTAACCCAATTAAAATGTGCAAAAATTTGAATAAGCATTTCTCTAAGGAAGATACACAAATAACCAATAAACACATAAAAAGATGCTTAACATCATTAACTGTCAGGGAAATACAAATGAAAACCATAGTATGATACTACTTCATACCCTCTAAATAACACTATTATTCGTAATAGCCAATAAATAGAAGCAATCCAAATGACTATCAATTACTTAGTGGAGAAATAGGACATATCTAGACAATGTGTTATTTGGCCATAAAAATAAATAAACTATTGATATATGCTGCAACATGAATGAACCTTGAAAACATTATGAATGAAAAAAAAAACAGACACAAAAGATCACATATTATATGATTCCATTTATATAAAATGCCTAGAATAAGTAAATACATGGAAATAAAGTAGATTTGAGGTTGCCAGCGACTAGGGGAGGGATAAGTGGATATGGGGTTTCTTTTTCAGGTTCTGAAACTATTCTAAAATTAGGTAGTGATGATGGTTTCACAACTTTGATTATACTAAAATTTGCTGAATTGGATACTTTAGGAGGGTGAATTTTATGGTATGTGAATTATGTCTCAATAATATTTATTGTAAAAATAATAATCCTTCAAGGTAAACTTTAGTACTTCTTTCTTTTTATAATCTTTCCTCATCTGTCTCTGATTTTTCTTCCTCTTGTGCTTCATAGCACTTTTGACCAACTTGAATAGGAGACTTACTGCTTTATATGAGATAATAAGTTGTATGTCTTCTGTCCCCACCTTTCTCATTACCATTACAGACTCTTGAGGGTACTTTTAGTATTCTCGGTAATGCAGTGTCTATTTAAGTCTAGATTGGGAGGAACATATGTAAAAACAATTTTTTTTTTAAATATAAGAACTGTAATGTCTATTAAAGGGGTGTGGATGAGGTCAAGGAAGCTATCTAAGTGGAAGTGACCTTGAAACTAAGTCTGTCTTAGGTTGCGCAGGTGCTTCCTGGATAGAGCTTATGTTAAAGAGAGACATTACAATTATAAGGAACAGTAAGTTCAAAGGCACACAATGTTCCTTCAAACCTGTTAGGATATATATATGTATGTATGTATGTATATATATATATATATATATATATGTATATATATATATATATATATATATATATGTATATATATATATATATATAGTTATACTTAGGTTATATATGTTATATTATGTAACAAACAGGTTTGAAGGAACTCTGTGTGTGTGTGTTTATGCATAAAACATTTTAGAAGTCTTATCTTCCAAGGTCAATTGATGATGGTTATTACTTAAAAACATTTTTGTTAGGTTAGGAGCTCTTAAATAGTAATGTAAGAAAATCTCAAACTTTGCTCTTTTGTTGAGATTGATACTTTTAGAAACTCTTTATTTGCTTGTCTATTTCAGGATGACCTTAGATGACAAGCTCTTCCAGAGAGGCTTAGAAGTGGCTCTAGCTTTGTCAGTGAAGGAACTTGCAACAGTCCCCAATGATGTACAGAAGTCTCAAAATAAAAGTAACTTTGTTTTTTGTATATTTATTATTAAAAGCTTATTGTTTTAATAATCATTACTTGGGGTGGGCCTTCATAGTTGAAAGAATAAAATTTGAATACTTTGAACTATAGATAGAACAAAATACAGAGGGTATAATTAGATTCATTTCTTGATTCAGCAGTGTCAATTTCATACAAATGTATACATCTCTGCCTAGAACCCAAGGTAAGATTGGAGACATACACTATGAACCTGGAAGGTCAATTACAACTTGATATACAATGAAAATTTAATTTCTTGATCAAACGACCTATATACTTCTAGTAGTCTACCCCTCTTTCTCCCAACCCAAATTAGTTAAACATGACCTAATCATGGTAATTTTTATTATTGCCAAAGGTTTAAAGGTACTAATTTGGTTTGCGGGTTCCATAGATTTAAGAGAATGACTTCTGAATCTCTCTGTGGGTTTTCTTCATTGATTTTTTTTTTTTCCTGGTAATATTGACATTCTAGAGAGATGGAAAAGATACTTGAATTCCTAAAATGCTTTTTGGGTTAAATTGTTTTGGATTAAATTCTTTTATTTAGGGGGATAAGTGAAGTGTTTTTTAAATCAGTATTGCCTCTTATTTAAACAAAGCAGTTTGATTAGGGAGATTTTTAGGAATTAGAAATCAAAAAACTTCAAAAGAGAATTGTTATGTATTATATCTAAAATGGAGAAAATGAAATTTATCTCTTAAAAGACATTATAGAATGCGGTAGGAGTTTCTTACAATTACCACTTCCATTGAATGATACAATTTTTAGCATTGGGATTTAAAAGTACCTGTTATGACTTAAAAGCCTCTTAAAATGTTTCATTTAAAGGTTATTGTAATGATTGGAGAGAATGAAAGTTAGTAAAAGCGTGTCTTTGCCTACACAGAAGTGATAGTTAATATTTATTGACTATTTCCTATGTGTTGTGCAACATAAATTTACATCTAATCTCCCATACTAATCCTATGATACACAATTTTTATCTTCCTGTTATCGATGAGGAAATTAAGTCTAAGGATAAGCCCATTAATGAGCCTGAATTTGAACCTAAGTCTTTTTGATTTCAGAGCCCAAACTCCTAACTATATGCTAGCCTCTCCAAGTAAAATCATTGTGCTAGTTTGGGTTTCAGATCATTTATCAGTATCTAGATGCTATTACATTTTAGCACTAATCTTCCTGTAGATATCAGTTTATTAAGATGCATCTGAATTTTTTCTTATTCCTAATATTTAGGCATTGAAAAACACGGCAACAGTGAAATAGAAATAATGAATAAATCTCATATATCTAATTGTAGTGTAACCAGTGATTATTTAGGTAAGTTTTTGATGGTACATTTTTTTCATCCGCAATGCTATTTTTCTAACGTTTATTTAAATTCCTGAAACTGTGACTAGAATCAGATCTTTAAATGGTCAAGACTCTCTTATCTCTTGATTTTTGTTTCTCTAAGTTTTAGTCTTGTCCTCTTAACTACTACATACCCACTTTCTTCTCTGTTGGAGTGTCATGACTACCCATAGCTTTTAGTCCTCAGCAGTTGACCACTGAAGATAGGGACTGTATCTTCTCAGTTCCATTTTGAAAATTCTTGGGGAAAGACTATTGAATTCATCTTTAAAACTGGAGTCTGTTGCCAGTGTACTGATGTGCTGTGAGTGACCCATCTTGGATGATGTAGTCTATTACTAGGAACAGGGGAGGGATGAACCTGAGCAAGTAAGACGGTTGTCAAGTCTACTTTGCTGTTCTTGAAATATTAGCTACAACAAAGTTTTCCATTGATGTTTATGCCTCTCCTGAAGATTTGGACAAGATCACAGAGGAAGATGATGCTCGTGATATTCAAGGGAAAAGAAAAGCAGCATCTAAAGCTGTGGCTCAGCAGAGGAAGATGCTTTTGGAAGGCAGTGATGGTGATAGTGCTGATGACACTGAGCCAGACATTGCAACTGGTAAGTTACACTTTGCTTCAAAATTAACTCTTCTGAAATTCAGTAAAAGTTCTTGGAGGCCATTAATGTGTGCAGAACACTGTGCTAAATATTTAGGGTATGCAAACTTGAGGAACAAATAGGACAGCTAAATGCAGTTGTGGCATTTTGGGGAAAAGCTTTGGATAAGAGATCATCTTTTAGCCATGCCTTGAAAAATGAGGATCTTTTAGACCAACTAAAGGGATAAAATTGTATTTCTGAATAATGAAAAAGCATGCAGAATGGAGTAGACAAGTGTACATACCAGAGTTTAGGCAGTGCTTTTTTTCTAGAACCACTACCGTACTTTCCATATTACATCACTGGCTTATATTATCTCATGCAGTACAGGAAAGAGCATGTGGGAAATGAGGGTTAATAAGATTGTTGTAGTATAGTCTCTTCTCTATTCCAGAATGTTGAAGCATATGTAATTAAGTGAAGGTATTTTGTTACTTTCATTAATGTCATGATTTTGAAAAACTAGCTTTTATACTCTACCCTTCTTTTTAAAAATTATTGAGAATTGGATGGAAGTGGTGGTGCGTGCTGAGGCAGGAAGATTGTAAGTTTGAGGCAGCCTCAGTAACTTAGCAAGAACCTCTCTCCAAATAAATAATAAAAAGGGTTGAGACTGTGGCTCATCCCCTAGTCCAATCCCTAGGATCAAACAAAAAGTTAGTGAGTTAAACTAGTAAAATCTGAAGTAAAAATTCCTGATGGAAAATTATAGTGATAATGGTAATAGATAACAGTTGTGTTTGATATATGTCAGAAGTTGTTGTCATAAAATTGGCACAATGTCCCCATTTTCAAGAAGAGGAATCTGTAGCGCTGTAAAGTTAGTAACCTGTCTGAGTCAGACGACATGTATAAGGGGTTGGGGGAAAAGGATTCCAAGCCGCCTGTTTCTCAGTTTCAACACTGCAGTGTTCTGCTGCTGGAAATAGTAGAGCACAGCGGTGCCCAGGAATCTGATGCAAAAGCTGCAAATAAAGTGGATTCACCAGAAGCTTCATTTTTTTTAGAACAAAGTATATATAATTTTCTGTTATATATTTTACATATATAATCTTCTGTTTTAGGTGATGATTCTGAGGAGGATTCTGATTTTGATGAGAGTGAAGATAATGATGAAGACTTTACTGTGAGAAAAAGTAAAGTTAAAGAAATTAAAAAGAAAGAAGTGAAGGTAAAATCCCCAGTAGAAAAGAAAGAGAAGAAATCTAAATCCAAATGTAATACTTTGGGTAAGCTTGGTCCCAAATACTTAATTTTATAAAGGAATGTATTGGGTTTGATTGCTGCAAATTTCTTGTCTTTGCCTTTGCTCACCTTAATATTTTATTTTTAGTTAAAATATAAAAGAAAGCAGCGTAAGAGGAGGTGGGAGAAAAGCAGATGATGATTCTGAGTCCCCCCTAACTGTGCTAGCACTAAATATGTATTTTCATGCTTTAGTACAGCCACCTGCTGTGAACTCCATCATCACCTGTATCTTATGATGAGAAGACTGAGGATCAGAGGTTAAATATTCTTTGAAAGTCTTTTTTTTTTAGAGAGAGAGAATTTTTTAATATTTATTTTTCAGTTTTCGGTGGACACAACATCTTTATTTTATTTTATATGGTGCTGAGGATCGAACCCAGTGCCTCGTGCATGCCAGGCGAGCGGGCTACCGCTTGAGCCACATCCCCAGCCCCTCTTTGAAAGTCTTACATCTAATAAGTGAGGGGCTGGAATTTGAATGTAGTTTGTCAGTTCAGAAGTTGAACTCATCTCCTAGATCACATTTTCTCTGGGCAATTAAGCGGGGCAGCTTGAATGGTTCTAATTTCTTGCTTTTGTGCTTGGCCTACTCTTCTATTTGAGAGATCTTTGTCCAGATGTTTAGGGCACTTTTGATTTTTGTTTTCCCAAAACAAATCCACTTAGAAACCATTTTTATAGTGAAACTTGGAATTTGTGATGACTTGAACATGGAATACCTGTTTCTTGTGTTAAAAAAGTTAGGATGTTTTTTAATTCATCATGTTATAATAATTATTGTAAAAGATAACATTCTTTAAGTAAATTTGTTTTATTATTGCTATCAACTTTTCTGCCTTAGTTTTTGTATGCATATCTATATTTATTATTTGAAACTACAGTTTCTACTGGTCAGACTTTAGGAGTTGCTCTCACATTAAATAGCATGGTGCTAAGTACTTACTAAGAATTAAATAAAAATTAAATACCAGTTGAGTCATATTCTTCCCTCTGTTCTATTTTGAATTAGTAACCTTTAGATTAGAATGTTTTTTAAATTGACAAATTCATCTGGTTTCCACATGTTAAAATTTAAATGTAGGAGCTTTTAGAGATAAAACTGTTAGTTTCCTAATACTGTTATAACAGATTACCCCAAACTTCCTTGCTTCAAACAACACAGTAATTATTTTACAGTTCAGAAGTCCAAAGTGTTCCTCAGAGGGCTAGAATCAAGCTGTCAGCAGGACTGTGTTCCTTTGTGGAACTCTAGGGGAGAATATACCTTTTGCCTTTTCCAGCTTCTGGAGGGTCTGTGATCCTTGGCTTGTAGCTCTGTTCCATCTGGACTTTCTCACATCATGTCAATCTAATGTTGACTCTCTTAAGGACCCTAGTGATTACACTGTCCAGATTCAAGATAATATCCTCCACGGGTCCTAACTTAATCACATGTGTACATAAGGTAGCATATTCACATGTTCTGGAACTTAGAATATAGTCATCTTTGAGGGGCCATTATTTTGTGTACTACTAGCTATAGTAAGAAAAAATGATTAGGTATTTGTGCTTTTTCACCAACCCACACTAAAAACTAAAATTTCAGTTTTCCTTGGGATTTACCATTTAAAGTCTTTTCTGTATATCTTGTAGCAAGTTACTTTGCAAGGGACATTAGTATATAATGTTGAAAATAAATTGTATTTGTTAAGTAAGAATGAGGAAAAGTGGATTATATTTCTAGTCCTATTAATGCATTGCTTAATTTTTGAGAAATTTTTATTGATTTTTTAAAAAAATGAATGACAGCGGAATGCATTACAATTCTTATGACATATATACAGCACAATTTTTCATATCTCTGGTTTTATATAAAGTATATTGACACCAATTTGTACTTTGGATAATGATGTCTATCACATTCCACCATCCTTGCTAATCCCCTGCCCCCTCCTTTTCCTTCCCACCCCTCTGCCCTATCTAGAATTCATATATTCCTCCCATGCTCCCCCTCCCTATCCCACTATGAGTCAGCCTCCTTAAAATCAGAGAAAACATTGGGCATTTGTTTTTTTGGGATTGGCTAACTTCACTTAGCATTATCTTCTCCAATGCCATCCATTTACTGCAAATGCCATGATTTTATTCTCTTTTGTTGCTGAGTAAAATTCCATTTTGTATATATGCCACATTATTTTTTATCCAATTATCTATTGAAGGGCATCTAGGTTGGTTCCACAGTTTAGCTATTGTGAATTGTGCTGCTATAAACATTGATGTGGCTATGTCCTATAGTATGCTGTTTTTAAGTCTTTTGCGTATAGACCGAGGAGAGGGATAGCTAGGTCAAATGGTGGTTCCATTCCCAGATTTCCATACTGCTTTCCATTAATGGCTGCGCCAATTTGCAGTCCCACCAGCAATGTATGAGTGTGCCTTTCTCCCCACATCCTCGCCAACACTTATTGTTGTTTGTCTTCATAATAGCTGCCATTCTGACTGGAGTGAGATGATATCTTAAGAGTATTTTGATTTGCATTTCTCTAATTGCTAGAGATGATGAACATTTTTTCATATATTTGAACATATTCATATATTCTCTTCTGAGAAGTGCCTGTTCAGGTCCTTGGCCCATTTGTAGATTGGGTTATTTGGTTTTTTTGGTGCTTAGCTTTTTGAGTTCTTTATATTTGCTAGAGATTAGTGCTTTATCTGATGTGTGAGGGGTAAAAATTTGCTCCCAGGATGTAGGCTCTCTGTTCACCTCAGATTGTTTCTTTTGCTGAGAAAAAACTTTTTAGTTTGATTCCATCCCATTTATTGATTCTTGGTTTTAATTCTTGTGCTATAGGAGTCTTATTAAGGAAGTTGGGACCTAATCCCACATGATGAAGATTAGGGCCTATTTTTTCTTCTATTAGACGCAGAGTCTCTGGTTTAATTCCTAGCTCCTTGATCCACTTTGAGTTGAGTTTTGTGCATGGTGAGAGTAGGGGTTTAATTTCATTTTGTTGCATATGGATTTCCAGCACCATTTGTTGAAGATGCTATCTTTTCTCCAATACATGTTTTTGGCACCTTTGTCTAACATAAGTTAGCCACTAGCTACATGTAGGGTTATATTATATTTAAGTTAATTAAAATTAAATAACATTTGAAAGCCAATTTCTCAGTTTTGCTAGCCACATTTCAAGTATTCAAAAATAGTATGTGGCTAGCAGTTATCATCTCTGATAACACAAAATATAGAAAATTTCTACCATAGAAACTTATGCTGGACAGTCAGGGGTTATGGATGTAACATTGGGAAGAATATGTAGTGAATGTGTTCATATTTGTATACATTTAGAAACCCCTTAGGTATCTTAAAGCAAGCATTGTCTCAAAGTGAGATTCTGTTCTACTTCTCTTTTTTTCCTCCTCCCTCACCTCCCACCCCAGCAAAAAGAACACAAACCTGCTCCCATTCTTACATTCATTCTCAAAGTAAACAATGGCCTCAAAGCCGTTCCCCATGAAAGGAATTTGCAAGTTATAGATTATTCTTCATCTCCATCACCACCTCCCCACATCTAATTACTAAAACATGTTTAATTGCTACTATCCCCTCCCTTCTCCACCTTAGCTCAGGCTCTCATCACTTCTGGATTACCATAATAGCTTGTTGAGTGGTCTATTTGCCTTACATTACCACCAGGAAGATGCTTTCAAAATGCAAGTTACTCCTCAGAAAATTTAATACATGATTGTGGACCAATCAGACTCCTTTATATGGCTTGTAAAGCTCTTCATAAGTGATTGTACCTTGATTGTGTCTCTCACCTTTCCTATTCTTAAGATTCCTGCTCCAGACATACTGAACCAGTACTGGTCCTGGAACTTGTTATACTTTACAGCTTTGCATTATGCTGTACTCCCTCTGCCTAGAAAATTTCCCTCAATTCATCTTTACCCTTTAGCCTTTAGTTCAGCCCAGCCTCATCCCCCTCCTGTGACTTCTAAACACATACCAGGTTGTAAGTTCCCTTCCTACTGGGCATTCTTCTAGAGAGTGACATGTTCCTTTGCACACTGCATTAGACACAGCTCTTTCCTGTCTTTCCTAGGCCAGTGACAGAACCACAAATTCCTTGGGAGTAGGATTCATGAGTTATATAAACTTTTTGTAATCCTAGAGCCTATTGACTCCCTGACACAAACTGATGAGACACTATTATATAATGGTTACAAGAATGAACTTCTGGTTCAAACCTGGTTTCTAATCCCAATTCAGCATGTAGTAGGTGTCAAACTACAAGCAAATTGCTTAACCTCTGTTTCCTTTTCTGTATTATAGTTGCTGTAAAAACTGAAGGGTAGTGTGTATGAGACCACATTGCCTGGCATAAAAATTTTCTTAGAAGATGCCAGTCCTAGCCAGGAGTGGTGGCTCACACCTGGCATCCCAGCAACTCGGGAAGCTGAAACAGGAAGATTGCAAATTTGAGTTCAGTCTCAGCAATTCATCGAGGCCCTAAGCAAGTTAACTAGACTATCTCAAAATAAAAAAGGCAAAGGCTGGGGATGTGGCTCAGTAGTAAAGTGCCTCTGAGTTTAATCCCCCGTACCAAAAAAAAAAAAAGAAGGCAATCTTGAAGCTTTCAGTAAAAATTTCTTGACTTGTTTTTCGAATTTGATATTGCCTTTTTAATTTTATATGGTTATGAAACTTATAATTTTTATGCATACATGCTAGACTTGAACTATCTTCCCATATGACAAGCTTCTTTGTGTGTATTTTTCAAATAAGTGACTTCAGTAGACTCTGCTGGAGCTGCTATCAAATCAGAATCTCAGACTTCACCCAAGGAGGCTTATCATTCTTTGGAGGTCACTAGGAAACCATTGCAAATACACAGTCCTTCAGCTGAAGTCAAGAGACCGAAGTGGGTCCCACCAGGTATGGTATATTTGCAATCAAGGGCAAGGGGTTTAGAAAATTGCCAGTGGTAGATTCTTTTCTCCCTAGTTCTAAATGTTATATGTGAGCTTTTTCCCATATTACTGTATAGTCTTCAAAACCATTGTTTTTAATTACTGCATTTTTATATCTATTAGGCATCCAGGTCATATATGATTTTTTTTTCATTGTTATAAATAAGTTTGCCATAAGCACAGACATTCTTATTGTAGAAATCTGGCACATCCCTGATTATTTTCTTAGGGTAAAAGTTCCACTAGTAGAATTATAGGGTCAGCAAGTGTAAACATTTGAGATTCCTGATATTTATATTTCTGATAACAAAAGTCTTTTGTGCTCAGTACCTGCTGACCTCTGCATTCTTATCAAAGCTTTGGGGTTTGTAAATGGGAATTCCAGCATTTAACAAATGCCTTAGTAAACTCAGCCTCTGGCTCTTACAAATTTGACTTCTCTTTGTTTTCTTTTGCTATCCAGCCAAATCTTACTGATCCTTTAAGAATTTCCTGGACCTAGCTGGGTGTGGTGGTGCACACCTGTGATCCCAGTGGCTCTTGAGGCTGAGGCAGGAGGATCACAAGTTCAAAGCCAGTCTCAGCAAAAGTGAGGTGCTAAGCAACTCAGTGAGATCTGGTCTCTAAGTAAAATACAAAACAGGGCTGGGGATGTGACTCAGTGGTTGAGTGCCCCTGAGTTCAGTCCCCAGTACAAAAAAAAAAAAAAGAATTCCCTGGACTGGACTTCAACTTCATCTAGGTGGAAAATATTGCTGTGGCCCAACCAGTCCTGTGTCCACTTTCATCCAATTACATGAACCTTCTACTTTAGTCAAATTGATCCATTTTCTATCCCTTAAACACATTGTATGTATTCTTCTACTGAGGTCTCTATCATATTCCTGTCCCCTCTCCCTTTTCGAGTCCTTCCAAACCTACTCAAGGTTCACATCTTTTGAATGATCTTTTTTGATTGGCCCATGCTGGTCTCTTTCTGAATGATGGCTAGGTATTAACATACAGAGTTAGGGCTCAACTATGAGGCTGCATGATTACTTGGTTTACCTGAGACTTCATTTTATTATCAGAATTATCAAGAACTAATATAATTTTTAAAGTTCTTTCTGGTTAAGATTTTCAATGAGGACTTCAAAGTTTTTAGAGAAGGAAAGGTGGGAAAGTTAGTTACTGAAATAATGATACCATATCATTCAAAAAGTAATACTAAATATATTTTTTTTTCTGTAAATAATTAGTGATTCCTCAATGGAAGAAATTTTTTTAATGGTATGACTATATAAATTAAAAAGTAGCATGATCAAAAAAATTAAAAGGAGATAGTGAAATGATGGGTAAAGAGTTAATATCATATAGCACACAGTGCTGACAGATTGAGTATGTGATAGGGCAGACAAATGATAATGGGTGAACAGGACCCCTTGGACTTGAGAGCTTCTGCCCCTCTTGAAGGAAGCAGAGCTACTCAGCTCCATCAGATTGTTTTTATGCAGGGAGATAGGTTGGTACATACAGATCTGATATTTTCAAGAGAAGCCAGAAATTCAGATTTTAATATGAAATCTCCTCATTTTTAAATATGACCTTTTAAAAAACCATTTAGACCAAAAAGCATTTTTTTTTTTTTTTTTTGTACTGAGATTGAACCCAGGGGTGCTCAACCACTGAGCCACATCCTCAGCTCTTTTTGTTTTATTTAGAGACAGGGTCTCACTGAGTTGCTAAGTACCTCACTAGATTGCTAAAGCTGGCTTTGAACTCTTCAATCCTCCTGGCTCAGTCTCCCTGAAATAGCGTATCTGAAAGCTAGATTTGGCCCTAGGTTGCCAATTTGTTGCCTGTCTTATTCAATTTGAGAAAACCATCTAGAACCCAAAGGAAAAATGAGACAGGTATATAAAAATCCCAGTTCTTCCAAGAAATACAACAATGAAAAAATGAAGAGTTTTACTCATTAGTAATTAAAGAAGATCTATTTACGATTTTAAAACTTGTTTAATACTTGAAAAATAGATTCTTTTCAAGTAGTACTTATAAAAATTGTAAACTTTAAAAATACATGAGTTTTTTTTCATTACTTTAGAAATTATAGTTGTTTCTATTTCTTTATGCCTTTACAACCGAATTATTTTTCATTTCAGTTTTGGTGGTTTCAGTTTTGGTTCATTACCTTGCCTTCTGAGGATAATTGAAAATGGGCAATACATTGAATTTCTCTTATCCGAGGTGCTTGGACCAGATTGTTTCAGATTTTGAAGTTTTTCAAAGTTTGGATTTTCACATTAGGGGTGCTCTCCCTATACTCTATTCTTTTTGTCATTTAGTACTTGCCATTATTTTGAATGTTTATTTTATTGCTTGATAGACCGTGGAAAGCAGAACAATGCTTAATTATTTTTTTATTTTGTTTTGTTTTAAGAATTAATCTTTGTTAAGAGATTTCTGACATGATTTGTGTTACATCTTGTGTTTTCTTTTAGCTGCATCCGGAAGTAGCAGCAACAGCAACAGTCCAATGACTGGAGTTTCCATTAGGTCCCCAAATCAGAGTCTCCGCCTTGGCTTATCCAGATTAGCAAGAGTTAAGCCTTTGCATCCGAATGCCACTAGTAGCCGAGTGTGGTAGCAAAGAAATGTTTGATAGAATACAGTTTAAAAGTGTGTTTATATTTGACTTGTGTTTAAGATTAAGGAGGGTATTGTAATATAGAAGAATCCTTTAACATGTCACATAAATGATCTTTATCTGTTTTGTGATTATGTGCTCTAAAGAGCTCTTCAAGACTTCAAAAAGAGGTTTGTTCATAAGAAATACCTTCTCATGTCATTCCTTCTGAAGAGCTGTTCTGTTTTCTTATGTATCGTAAGTCATTGTCTTTTTTAGTGGTTGTCAGTTTAATGTGGAGGAAGTGTATATCATGCGCTGTACTTTTCTAGTCACATGATGTTCCTTTGTGACACTTAAACTATTCAGAGTATATCTGACAAAGGGAAACATTCGCATTTCTTTCAAGAGATAGTTTGAAATCTTATAAGCTACTTACTTTATATTATCAGTTTTACTGCAAGGATGTTTGGTATTTTAACCAAATCTTATTAATAGTAAGAATAAAGAATCATTTTACATATTACAATGGATACTGTACTATGGCATATGACTCCTACTTGGAATTTGATGATTATTGTATAGCAAATATAATGACATTTTATGAACTCTTCATTGTCAAAACCTTAAATAAAAGTGAAAAAGTTTTGAAGTGCTCTTTTCTTGATACCATTGCATTTATCGGTCTCTAATTATCTACATTTCTTAATAAAATAAAATAAAAATAAGCTCTGTTGAAAACACAAAAAAGGGGAAGCTGTTTCTTAATCACTTTATATGAAGCTAGTACTTTAAGGAGTAGCTGTCAAGTTCTTAATCATCCCTATTTTGATATTAGAGCTTTTCAGGAACTTAGGTTTGAGTTTATTGTGAATAAAAATGGTGATGATGCGGGCTGGGGTTGCAGCTCAGTGGCAGAATGCTTTCCTAGCATATGTGAGGCACTGGGTTCAATTCTCAGCACCACATACAAATAAATAAATGAAATAAAGGTCCATAGACAACTAAAAATAATTTTTAAGAATAGTAATGATTATATTTTATGGT
The DNA here is from genome assembly GCF_048772815.1 of Callospermophilus lateralis. Classification (NCBI taxonomy): domain Eukaryota; kingdom Metazoa; phylum Chordata; class Mammalia; order Rodentia; family Sciuridae; genus Callospermophilus; species Callospermophilus lateralis. Next base: position 69,257,973 of record NC_135308.1, read on the forward strand.
GAGAATTTCAACCTACTCCTGTTCACTGTTTAATAATAATTTTCAATCATGTTAAACATTAAAAAAGTGTGTAATACCTATCAGTTCACATGGAACTTTCTATATTAACATGAAAAGAAGTAATTTTGAATTTATGATTAAAGTGAGCATTCGCCCTGTTGTACATTTTTTCTTACCTAGTATATTTTTTTTTTACTATCTATACCACCTCACCTATCCTATCCCACTTTTTAAACATTATTTTCCAGTTAACATAATATTGAGTTATTCTATAGTGCATGCACTTCAACAGTAAACATTAAGGGCCTGCTCTGGTTTAGGTATTGATATCATTGATTACTCATCGCCCCTAGCTTGAGATCTACTTTGTTTTGTTATTCATATTAATAGTTTCTATTTGAAATTTACCCTAAAGTATGTGAAAACACTTGCCTGGCTGAAAACACTACTAACCTTTAGTTGCCAAATCCAATGTACATTTTTTCTCACCTTGTCTTATATACACTATTTAACACACCCCAATCAAAATATTTTATGCCATTAGTTCATGTGACACCTTTCTTTTGTCATTTTCTCCCCACCTCCCGCTTACTCTTCATTATTTTGTAGCTTTCTAATCCTTTGTGTCACCTATACCGTCTCTCACCACACTTCACCACACTATCATGTTCTGTGCAATTCCACTACACCCTCCCCGCTCTTCAAGTTTAGATGTTTTCAGACTCCAGTGATCACTACTTGTGACAGTGACTTCCAAATTACGATCATTATTCTACATCTTGATCTTGACACCAGACCTGCTGCTTGATGTTTGGAAACTGGCCGTGAGTCAATCTGGATCCATCCCTCAACAACTTCCTTTCTGTAGAATTTTCTGTTGATACATGACACCACTATCAAGGCTGTCTAAGGTGTAATCCTGGGATTCAGTCTTATATTTTGCATCTGGCTACCAAGCTTTATTTCATTTTCTAAATTTCTTGAAACTGCTTTTCCATTTGCTCTTACCCTGAAATAAAATCACTTATTAATTCTAAGCAGCATCCTTGCCTTGATTTTTTTTGGGGGGCTGGGGGTGGACACTGAGGATACATCCCCAGCCCCCACCCTACCCTTTTTATTTTAAAATTTAATACAGGGTCTAAGTTGCTTAGGGGGTCTGGCCATGTGGCTGAGGCTGAGGCCTCGAACTCTAGATCCCCCTGCTGTGGTCTCCAGAGTCGCTGGGATTACAGCGTGCCCCATCGCACTCAGCATCTTGATTCTCAATCTACTTTCCCTAACTTCCATAATGTGACTGGGGAATTTCCTAAAATCTGAACATGCACCTTTCTGCTTTACAGTCCTCACACTCCTTAGCCCACCTAATTCCAAGCCACTGGAATATGACTGGTTGCCATCTGCCTTTTCAATCTTGTTTCATTTGCCCCTGTATACCTTTGACCCTGCCTCACAAAACTGAGTGCTGGTACCCAGAACCAAGCTTCCACATGGGTTTGGACCTTCAGACTTGTGGGGACTTACTTGCCTTCTTTACAGGGCTATATAATATTTGTTCTTAAAGCTCAAGTTCAACTTAGCTTTCATTTGCATGTCTATTTTCTCCATGCACCAGACATTGTACTCCAGCATAAACTTCTGTCATTCAACTATAACTTTCCTTTTCATGCGTTCCTAAAACCTGGTGTAGACTAAATGCTCAAGAAAGTGTTCATTTGATGAGTACATAGAACTTTTGCTATGTACTTCCACATGCTTTTTTTGAAGAAGGCGAGGAAAGGGTTACTTTCACGTGTCTGGTGTGCTTAACCTACTTTAATCTCTCTACCCTGGATTTTGTTCAAATGTTGCCTGGTCCGTTAAAAAAAAAAAAAAAAAAAAACTGGGGCAAAAGAAGGGGAGGAGGGGAAAGATGTGTTCTTTAGGTTGATGTAAAAGGTGATTTGGGACTGGACCAGAGAGCCTAAGCTCATTCAGCTGGAGTCACAAAAAGGGCAGATGTCGTTCCTATAGCGACGGAAGGAGGGTGTGGTCCTCCCCTTCACTCTGCAGGCCACTCACCCGATCCTCTGCAGCCCCCAGGGCAGTCTGCGCCAGCCGGATGCAGCTCCTCCCACCTCTTACCCTCACCCGGACCAAGAAAGGGCCGAGGAGGCAGAAAGGCGCGAGCCTGAGCCCCCTAGGGTCGGCTAAGTCTTTCCAGGGAAGAAGATCCGCGGCGGGAGCGGGTGGACGAAAGGTGTACCGAATGCAAAAAAGTAGACCGGCAAGTGTGGTCCGAGGAGACAGTGGGGCGGGTGTGGGTGTGCGGAGAAGGAAAATGCCTTTTTAGACCTTGCTCGCGGCAGCCTTGTCCTCAGGACGCTACTTCTGTATATTTTGCTGTTAACAGAACTTTGCAACACCAACTCCAGCGGAGTGCGGGAAAGGGAGCGGGAGATTCTAGGGAATTTATAAGACCTACCCTGAAACTGCTTCCAACACTCACCCCAACAACTAGGCATTGAAATTTTCTTCCTCTTCACGGCAGTTTCGCTCGGAAGTAATTAGGAGTCTGCAACCACACGACTTGCATTGATGAGGCTGTGGCTGGCATTAGCATATTCCAGCCCGCCCCTTATTCCTGGTCGCCCCTGTGCTCAGCTGGAGCTCAACCCCTTGACACTAGAGTGTGTTATTGTACTCTAGAGTGTGTTATTCATACATCTGAAGCAAGCTTTGCTTCTGAGTGGTGCTTGCTTCGGCTCTTAGGAGGTCCCCAATATTAGCAAGTTTTTCCTTTAAAAAGATGATGAACTATGCAAACAGAATTTCAAAGTCTAGTTATTTTGTGACATTTGCTATGTTTGAAATATCCACAAGCCCGTCAGGGCTTGAGAAACTGACCCCTCTAACATGTTTTAAATAACTGCCAGCATCATTAATCATAATTCAAATTTCACTGTTCAGCTTATATTGATATAGAAAAATTCAAACCGCCTGAGAAACAACTAATATAAATGTCTTTTGTCTTGTTTGAATGATTTCATCACCTGTATGTGGTAGGTGTGTAAATCTAGGGGTTCTAAGAAATTCTTCAAATACGGATGATACCTAATTGGTTCAGAGATTTAAACCTTCTCTGCTTTAGTCCTTATTCATGGGGGAAAAGCTAAACCTGAAGGGGATCTCTAGCAGTGCCAGCCACTGAACTTGACCCTCTCCAACTCCATGTTGCTGTCTACAACTTGGCTAGAATGCATGCTTCTCAAACTTGTGGAGGACCAGGAGCTGAAAGTTGTGGCTTTAGGTGACTCCAACCCCCATGTGAGTGTGGCATGACAGCTACATTAATAAAAATACAACAACCACATCAAGGGATGTAATGGTTTCCCTTCCTGATTTAGTAATGACTAGAACACACATTAGGCTCCAGAAAACTGTAGCCACTTTAAGAGATCATAAAAAACTAGAAAATAGAGGGGGAACAATCACAATGCAGGCTCTGTCAGGCTTAGATCATGCTCTATCATAGGAAAAGGCATTTAAGACAACCCCCTACAATGCCAGGAGATGGGTAAAGTGCACAGGAGAGTAAAAAATAATAATAATAATAATAATAATAATAATAATAATAATAATATTTTTCTATTTAAGGTTTGAACACTTGAGAACTCTTGAGTAGGAAGGAAGGCAGATTTGTTCTTTGTTGCTTCACAGAGAATAGCAAAGGATCAGTAGAAGATATTTTGCTCAATATCAATTATTCTTCCCACAGATTTTTATTGAGCCAACCATATGTAAATTAACAGCTAAATGTGAAATGAGTTTCCTGGAAAAACAGTGGGCTGTGTCTGAGGAATGTTCCAGTACAGACACATGATTGTCAAGGAAACCATAGAGAGGATTCCTGCCCAGGCAGGAAAAATGAACAGGATGGTTTTTAAAGTCTGTTACACCTCTTAAGAGTCTGGGGTCACTGAACCATGAAGAATTTCAAGGACAATGCAGAGGGGCAGAAGTGAGTGACACTTAAATACATTAAACACATTGTTTCCATTTCAAAGAGATGCAAAGGGGCGGGGTCACTCCTACCCCTTCACTGCCACAATTTATTTTTCTTTTTTTTCCCAGTTTTTGGGAGTAGTCAGGTTTTTTAAAATTATAATTATTGGCAAATATTGTACAAATTGAAGGATTCACTGCAATATTTCCATGCCTATATACATGCTGCATTATTTATGTCCAGCCGCCCTTCTTCCATTCAAGCCCCCCTCCCTTACCCCTTCCTTTTAGCACCCTTCCCAGTACCTAAAAGTCCCTCTTAATTCCTCAGTGTTCCCACTCCCTGTTGTCCTTCCCCATCTCTAGTGACCACTATTCTGTTCTGTACTTCTACAAGGCTGAATTTTTGGTCTCCTTAAATGAATGAGAACATGTGGTATTTATCTTTTCAGTGTCTGGGTTATTTCACTCCAAAATAATGTTACCCAGATGCATCCATTTTTACTACAAATAACAGGAATTTCATTTGTGTGTGTGTGTGTGTGTGGCTGAGTAGTAATCCAATATGTAAATATACCATATTTTCTTTATCCATTCATCTGCTAAGGGCATATTTTGGCTATTGTGAATGGTGCTGCAACAAACATGGGGGTGAAAGTATCTTTGGTACCAAGATTTCAACTCCTCTGGGTATATGCCCAGTCGTGGCATTGCTGGGTCCTATGGTAATTTTATTTTTAGTTTTTTGAAGCATCTTTTATTGTGTTCCACAATGACTGTATTAATTTACATTCCCATAAGCACACTGCCACATTTTTTTGCCCCAGGGAATAAAGATTAAGCCACTAACAATGGCTATGGAAATACTGAAATCATAAATCATAACAGGTAAATCTCAGAAGACATTTTCTTTGTGGACATTGAAATACTCTACACACAGATAATACATATGTATAAGATGCTGTGCAATGTTGCTTGTATCCTTGTTTGTGGGGCAGTCTTGCTCTACAGACTCCCAAATCCTTGAAAACAGGATTCTGTTTTCTTTATCTTTAATTCCCCACGCTTAACATAGTTGCTGACCCACAGTTGATGCTCTGAACATTTTTGATGAATTATCTAAACTATTTCAAATTTCTATTCTTCCAGAAAATTGGCACTAAGAATTTTCAATGGACAAGCCACTGATCTCGCTTGTTCCTATGAGGAATTGAAGTAAATAAAAACAAGCTCATCATCCATGCCCCCAAGAGGCACACAATGGAGATGAGATAAAAAACAAATATACATCTAAGATAATTAAGTAGTAACATTAAAACTATTGATCAGGTGACAAAATGAGAAAAAAAAAATACTGTTGAATTCCAGAAGAAAGAGAGTGGTGTGGAGAGGTAGGGAAATTCCAATCTACATATAAGAAAATAACAAATTTTTTTGATTCATTTTTTTTAGATCATTTCTCAAAAGAACATTCACTCCAAGCCAGGTGCTGTGGCGCAAGCCTATAATCCCAGTGGTTTGGGAGGCAGGAGAACCATGAGTTCAAAGCCAGCCTCAGCAATTTAGTGAGGCCCTAAGCAATTCAGTGAGACCCTGTCTCTAAATAAATACAACAGGGGCTGGGGATGTGGCTCAGTGGTTAGGTGCCCCTGGGTTCAATACCTGGCTCCAAAAAAAAAAGGAACATTGTTTACTCTAGCTCTGAACTAAATAAGTTTGTTTTCTTCAATCCTTCATGCAACAAGATACAAACAAATATAGACATTTTAATTCTTTTTCTTCATCATTTGCCATATATTTTGAGGATTTAAAAAGTGGCATTTTCAAAGTTTTGAGTAGGGAGCAAGTGTTATTTTTGGAAGTCAGATTGAATGCATAGAAAGGCACAAAATAGTCTGTGATAACTACAGAATCATGAAAGGGAGGGAAATAATGGGATAAGTCATAAAAGTGTGTGTCAGGAAGGGGCAAAATTGTGACGTATGCAGTCAAGGGGAGAAATAAAAAAATGTCCATGCATTTCTGCCCCTTTCAATACTTTATTCACACAAATTACTCAATACAGTTTCACTCTATAGGTTCTTAATCAAGAAAACGACAATCCTTAATGCTAGACTCTGCAATAGACATAATCAATTCACAGCAAACGATTCTAGATTAATTGACTCACAGCACACAATTCTAGATGAATTCTAAGCACTGCAAAACACATTTAATCATGATAGGCTAATGACAGACATTTCCTCTGCAGGCTAAGTTCAAAAGTCTTAAGCCTTAGGCTTTATGTCCAGCAGATGCACACTCACTCAGACCACAGTGATCAGGTCTGGAACCAAGGAAGGCTTTTCCTGGCGTGGAGTGGACAACCGGTTGAGGAGTGGGGAGGAGGGAGAAGTTTCGGCTCTCACCAAGGTCCAGATGAGGCGGTAGAGTTTGAGAGCAGTGAGGATCACACAGAGGATCAGGAAACGATGACAAGTGATGGGATGTCCGATTCTCATCAGGCTCTCCAGCTCAAGTGCATCCTTGTTTCGGCTGGCTGAATCCCTGTTCATTTGCTCTATCTTTTATACTAAATTTTGAGGCTTTTAATCCCCCTTTCAATCCTTATCAGCTACCACCGGATTTCTCAGTGACATCATTTACCTTGGGGTCAGAAACATCTAGTCTGGTGGTCTCCACCCTGATCTTCTCGCCTTTTCCTTTATCAGGGGAGGACAGCCTGCCAGGGACTTCACTCTGTTTAATCAGGGTGAGGGGAAGAAACTTGTTTGTGACCATACTGGAGGGCTCTGTGGGTGTGCCTAGTGAGACTGCAGGTTTCAAACTGGAGTTTTTAAAATGGAGTTGCTGAAGTTTAGGACTAAGGCCATCCTAACTGTGTGTGTGTGTGTGTGTGTGTGAGAGAGAGAGAGAGAGAGAGAGAGAGAGAGAATCTGACAGTGTTTTTATATAATTAGAATTTTAGGAGATTATCTGGTTCATCTGGTCATCTTGTTTCCTTGTTTTAGACAAGGAAAGTGAAAATCTAGAGAAGACATAGGGCTCATTCAGAATCATGGCAGCATCAAGGCTAGACTCCAAGTCACCACGTTGTCTTTAGGGCTTTCTTCTCTTTATGTATAGAGCTGCCACAGCTGGACAGAGAAAAGAGCTTCAGTTGTTTGGAAAGATGAACATTTACTTCCACAGTCTCCATTCCCCTGGGAAGCAGATGAAGGGAAGACTGATGAAGAGCCTTAGCAATGAAAAAGTGTTGTATTCGTTTTTCTCCAGTATTGGGACTTTACGAATCCTATGTCCAGTTGAAGGTGAAAATTGACCTGTTCAGTCTCCCAAATTATCCCCAAGATCATACTTGTTCTCTGTCCTTTCCATCACTGCTTTGGCTGAGGCCCTCATCATTTCTCACCTATGCACCCCAAATGGCTAACTGAGCTCCTTGGAATCATGTTCCGTGCTATTGTCAGAGAGATGTTTCCAAAACACAAATCTGATCTTGTCAGCTCAGATTTAGCACAATCACATAGCCCTCAAGATTTTAACTTGGACTATATGATTCGTATGACACTATATGACAATCTAACCCTCCTTTCTGACCCTCTGCCAGCGATGTCTGATTCCTGTGATTGCAGTTTCTAGAAATTCCACATTTTATTCTCTGTGCAGTCTAATCCATCTTACCTTGGCTCTGTGCCCATCCTGCTCATCCTTCAAGAACAGGCTGCTTTTCTCAGATGTGAGGGTTAACCCAACTCTCCCAGCAGGGTCAGCCAGAATCTCAAAGTGTGCTCCATGCACTCTTTAGATATGTCTGTTAGTGTGTTGATCACATGCTCTGTAACGGTCTGCTTCCATGGGTCTCCTCTCCTGGAGAGCAAATTCTCCTTTAGAGCACAGTCTGTATCTGGTGGAATTGACTCAACAAACGTTTGCAGAAAGAGAGGAAGGAAGGAAGGGAAGGAAGAAGTCAAACTGATCATCAGTAGAGAAGAGACTAACACTTTTTTGTTTACTTTTCAAAGATTTATTTTCGTGTGTGTGTGTGTGTGTGTGTGTGTGTGAAAATAAATGTTCCCCTAGCCAGGTATGGTGACACCAGCCTTGGGAGGCTGAAGTGGGAGTACCACTTGGGCCTAGAAGTTCAAGGCCAGCCTGGGCAACATGACAAGATCCTATATCTTAAAAAAACAAAAAAAACTTGATTTTCTTACCTTCCCCAGTCCTACTCCTCAGAAGTAATTTTTTTTATAGTTCCTTTCTTCCAAATCCTTCATTATACCTGTATAAAAAGGTATGCAAACATCTTTTAAAAAATAAATATAGAATCATATTATATACGTTCTCTTACTGGTTTTGCTCAATATGTTACAAGCATACATAAAGATCAACCACTTTTTTTGAGATCCAATCATAGCCATTTTTTTTTCAGGTTTCTTTTCTTTATTTTTAAAAATATTCAATCCTAGGTATATACAGATTTAAAAGACAAGATATGAATTCAAAATTTCCTTAGTAATATTCACTCATACTCACAGTTCCTTAGAGGTGATTCTTTTCCCCAACATTGAGTTGCTAGTGATTACTAACTGGTTATAGATTAAATAAACAATATCAAATAAACCTATCATATTCCTTGAGTCTCACTTTTCCTTAAGCCTATGCCATATCATTTTTTTTGAGAGAGAGAGAGAATTTTAATATTTATTTTTTAGTTTTCGGTGGAAACAATTGTTTGTATGTGGTGCCGAGGATCGAACCCAGGCCGCACTCATGCCAGGCAAGCGCGCTACCGCTTGAGCCACATCCCCAGCCCTGCCATATCATTTTGATTAATGTTTACTTTAAGATAGCTATAAAGTGATTCTTCTATTTTTATTTTTAAAAGTTTTTTTTGTATTTTTAATTATTTTTTTAATTATAATGACAGTAGGATGTATTTTGACATATCATACCTCCATGGAGTGTAACTTCCCATTCTTGTGGTTGAACATGATGTGGAGTTTCACTGGTCATGTGTTCATATATGAACAGAGGAAAGTTAAGTCTGATTCATTCTACTGTCTTTCCTATTCCCGTCTCCTACCCTTCCCTTCATTCCCCTTTGTCTATTCTTCCCTTCCCTTCTTCCTTATCGTGTGTTAGCATTACTTATCAGCGAGAACATTGTGCCTTTGGTTTTGGGGGGCTGGCTTATTTGATCTACCTCATTTTAAAAATTGATTGCATCACATCCCATAAAATATATGTGTGCCATATTTTAAATTTCCCATCATTTAGAGAAAGTTCTAATTTTTAAATATTTATGCTGCAATAAATATACTGATTTGTCTTTAGTCTTTGAATAGTTTCAAAATGGTGATGCCACCATGCTGATTATAGTGTCTGCAAGAGCTTCCCAGTGTGGAGTGAGTGATGTGCAGAAGCTGGGATGACGTTTGCATTGGTCCCTGTTCTGCCCCTATTTCTTATATATTTTATTCCCTTAGCTCTTGATAGAGTTAGAGACTGTAAAGGGACTTCCAAGGGACACAGAGTGGAGATTCCACAATGTTTTGCTAATGTATAAGTGTCCCAGGAAACTTCGAAGGCTCACCATCCAGTTATATGAATCACTACTCTAATTAGATTCCATGGTATTATACAAATTTTTCTATCTGTTTCTTTCTGTGACATTTTTATTGGTGCCTTATAGTTTTACATAATGATGGGATCTGTTGTACATATTTATACATGCACACACTATAACTCTATAATTTGGCCAATATCACTCCCCTAGCACTTCCCCCATCCTGCCCCCATCTCCAAGTCTTTCCATCTTGCAGTCAGTTAATTAGTCATAGAATTGTGCTCTGAATGAAGAAGGTACAAAATGGCTGAATAAGATCCAGAAAAAAAGTTTCTACCAACCTTCCCCCTTTCTTTTTCTGTAGGCATTAATCTAACCCAGTAGCCCACTAGTCTATGCATATTGTAGGGGGGAATATTGTATTGGTGGCAATAGAATGGAGTTTCTTTTGCAGTTAACTAGGGGAAATGGTGTTTGTTGGGGGCTTAAATTGCTAACCACGTGCTTTACTCCTCCTCCTTCCCTCTGCCCTCCAAACCCTATCAGACCACTAGAAGGGAGGCAAGAGGAAAAGCAGAGAGTCCAGTCCGCCCTTGCTTTTGTGTCTGCCCCCTTCTTTCCTTCAGGCCCACCCTTCTTTCTTCTCTCTGGAGTGTGTGGACCATTACTTATATTTTATTCCTACTGCCAATTAATTTTTTCTGCTCTCCTTCCTGCAAGACTCAGATGGAGGATAAAAAGCCAAGGAAACCGAGTTTGACTTCCTTCCCAATTTTGAAAGCAAAAAAGAAGCAAAATTTCACCTCTGTGAAGGTAAGGATTCATGAATTTCAACTAGTGACAAGAAATATCATTGTGAAATCTTGGGACCTGGCAGTTGTTATGCCCAAGCACCTTTGAGGATAGTATAAGGGGAAGATATGAAGGCCCCAGCTGATTGGAGGAGTCCTGGGTGGGCTTGGAGGGAAAAGCAGTCAGACAGGGAAGATTTCATCTAACAGGCAGCTTGCATTTGGGAGCCTCTGGATTAGTGATTTATCCACAGTACCTTTTATTCTCTTCCTCATACCTGCAACCATACCAGCAATGTCCTGCAATAATTCTGAACAAGTATTCAAGAACATTTCCAGAAAATGTGTTTCCCCTAACACAGAGACCATCTCTTTTTACTCTGCCTCAACTAACTGAAGGCAGAGCACTGAAGGTAAGATCCTATGATGTAGTGAGAGTGATTATGGTCTATGAGATCAACATCTGTATTATATGTATTTTTTAATCTCACTCAGTCTGAATTCCTCAGGGTATTAAAAATCTCCTTTTGTCTAGGATCTTTGTTCAGAATGTTTTGCAGCAAACTTTAGCCCAAAGCGTCCAGCCTGCATTACTAACTGGGCCTCCGTCAGCCTTCAGCTGCCTACTGGGGCCTTCCCTAGATCCTCTCACAGATCACAGACCATCTCCTTGAAATTATAACCCCAGGTCACTTTCTCCAGGTAGTGTTCCTGATTTAGTCATAGCTTTCTGTGCCTCAGAATTACAACTCCCAAGAATGGACCAATGCCAAGCCTATCATTCTACACCCCACCTCTGCCTTTACCACATGCAATAGTAAGAGTTTATTTTGCAATTTGTACGTACAAATATTATTAGTATCTAAAACATATTTCTTTTGATGAAAATTACCTTAAAGTATTTGACACGGTAAATCTAAAGCAAAACATGATAATATAACAAATACAACATTCTATTAAATTTTAGAGTTTTACAACCTCAGAATGAAGAGGTCATGATTTTACTTTAGCAAAATCTTCATGAGTTTTGCAACTTGCGGTTTTTCTTTTTTCATTTTCTTCTTCTTTTGTCTTAAAATCTGCTTGAACTCATTTATTGAGTGGTCAAATGACTCTCACTGAACTCTTAGAGACAGGTGCTTTTATTCTAATTTTGCAGGTAGGGAAACTGAGCAAGGTTAACTAGATCACTAAGTCTAGGGGACAGAATTCAAATCCATATATGTACCCACTCTATTCTGTGCCTCTGATGAGTAGTATCAACTCTGATAAATGTTGTTCTAAAAAGTTCTTTATGCATTTAAGTTAATTTTAAGAAAAGGAAATTTTCTGTAGCTATATGACAGGAATAAAAAAATAAAAATACCACATGCACATCAACTCATTTATGTTGTATTTTACAATAACTATCAGCAAGTTCATAGTATCTTTTTTTTTCCTTTTTGGTACTAGGGATTGAACCCAGGAGGGCTCAACCACTGAACCACACCACCATCCCTTTATTTAATTATGAGACAAATTCTCACTAAATTGCTTAGGGCCTCACTAAATAAATTGCTGAGGCTGGCTTTTAACTTGTGATCTTCCTGCCCCAGCCTCCTAAACCACTGGGATTACAGGCATATGCCACCATGCCCAGCTCACAGTATCATTTTAAACTAGTATTTAAACTTGTAACTATGGTCTTTACATTGCTAAATATTCTGGTGGGATTTAAATAATTACCTTTTCACCATCAATTGGCATTCCCCAACGGATTTGTTATCCCTTTTTATTTAATAGGATTGAGTAAGGAAGTACAAACACATCAATAACTGTCCTCTGCATGTGAAATTTTAAGTTTCAGTGGACATAATGACATTAATTGGTGGATAAAAGTGAATCATATGAATTATAATCCCTTCATTTACGATAACACTGGAAATGAAGGGCTGTGAATCTTAGCATATCAATTGCCCCAACCACGTGTTTAAAAAGCATTTTGAATATTTAAGCACATTAACCATAATTTCCATTTTCAGTGTTTAATAGTATATATTATAAACAAAAATTATATTAATAATCAAATATTTAATTATTATTATTTTTTGCTATGCTAGGGGTTGAACCCAGGACCTTGTTCTGGGTGAGTACTGTACACTGAGCTACATCCCAGATTAAAATATTTTAAATATGTAACTTGGTAATAATTTAGCCAAGGGATTTTTAAAAAAATTTGATTTCATTTGTCCTGAAGACAATGGTGCAGTCCTCCATCTAGTTATAAAGGATTCGTTTCACAGTGCCCCATTGATTTGACTGAAATGTGTAACATGGACCACTAGAGAGCCATCTTCCCTTTGGCTTCAGCACTGGTAGAGATTTTCCATCTTTTCTGCTTAGCTGATGAGGATCAAAGAACTCTCACAGTGGTCCTCAATGCACTTTAGGATATGCTCTGTGTTATAGTTTATCCTAACTTCTGGGAGAAGCAGCAGATACTCCCTCTGGACCTCGGGCATCTCAGCTAGTAAGCTGGAGGACACTGACTTTCCTGCTTCTCTCTTCAAAGACAACAACATTGGCTTGCAGATGATTTCTGGGATTTGAGGAGCTGTCAGGACTCCAAATATCAGGTTGGGTCATGCCAGGAGGAGAACCTGGGAAAAGGCCATGGGGAAGAGAGTGCTGTTAATTTAGGAGATGACTCTTCAGCATCCCTGACAATTAAATAGGTGCAACAAAGTACATCCAGAAATGTGCGAAAGACACAATTTCTCTTTTCTGCATTGTGAGTGCAGGTACCTACTAAAGTATCTACTTTATTTCTTATTTTTCTTAAATCCTTTAAATCATTCAATTGCTGCCTTCACTTCTTTACACAGGCTTTCCTTGCCTACCCTTTTCAGTTACATGTTTATTGCTTGTCTCACCCTCCACAATAGGACTGCCCAACATGGTAGCCACTGGCCATATGAGGCTATGGAGCCCTTGGTGTGTGGCGGGTCCAGATGGAGATGTTCTGTGAATGTGAAATATACAGCAGATCTTAAAGACTTGGATGAGTGTAAAATAACTTATTAAGTGTTATTTAAGAATTGGGTGAATTTTATAACATATCAATTAATACCTTAAGGAATTTGTAAAAATAATTTTGGATCAATTCATATTAAACTAGTATCCTGAATATGTTAAGTAAAATATATTGTTAATTGCACCTGTCTCTTTTTACTTTTTAACGTGGCTATTAGAAAAGTTGTGTTAGGTAGCCTGCATTATATTTATAGTGGAACACATGCTGTAAAAGGGACATTCCCTAACAGCAAAGGTATCCTTAGACTGGATCAGTACCGAATCCCCATAACTAGGATAGTACTGGCACAGACTAGCACTTGAAGTGTCCTTGTGGAATAAAACCCAGGAGTGTTTATTTATTTGCCCCTTTAAATACTTAGTGTCTACTTGTTTCAGACACTGTTTTAGGTGTTGGAGATACAGTCAAAAAGAAAACAGGTTAACAAATTATTATGGGGCTTAAAATTGAGATTCTTCGTAGGAAGGCCAGATATTTTGGTGAAAATGTTGAGAATGGTAATGACTAGCTCTCATTTTCCTTTGTGGTTAGGGTTGCAGTTGACAGTGTTTTTTTCCACCTTGGTTATATATTTAGAATCTCCCAATCAATTAAAGACTACTGAAATCAGAATTTCTAGGGATTATAGACATTTGTTAGTTATTTTCTATCATGTGTGGACAGATGTTCATTTTAATTCTAGCTGTGAGATCTCGATTAGGTCATTAAGTCTCTGACCATTTGTGAAACTGGAGTAATTAGTCTTACATTCCCCGACTGCAGTGGTATTAATGAGGTAAGAGAACATGAACTCTCTGGCTGGCAGATTTTAGAATATGCTTTCACTTTTCCTTCTCTCTCCATTTAACAGAACAGGGTTTTATGAGACAGGCTCCTAACTGAGTCTCACACAGTAGAAGAAGGTATCTGAGGGTCCTTCCCTCTGTCTCATTTCTGTCTCTTATCAGCAGTCCTTTTACAAAAAGCAGAACCAAAATGAAACAAAGAAACCCAGTCCAACCATTTGGTATTACTAAGGAAAGAATGGAAATTACACTCAAAACTGAAGAGAGAAAAGAACATGTTCCAGTTGCCAGACATGTTTAGGTCTCTTTTTTTTTTGGGGGGGGGGGCACACTAGCACACTATTATCTATGGTAATGAATTCACCTTTCATTGCAAATGAAAGGTTCAGACTAGAAGAACTTGTAATGCTCATAAACTAAATCGTCAAACCATTCAAACTATAACCACATACAACCAATCTAGAGTTGGCAGCTCAATGAAAGTTAGGCATGTACTATTATGTAATGTAATTTGGAATGGATTTGGAGCCTTGAAGGAGCACAATTATGCAGTTTCTTTCCATTCTCTCCCAGGGTCCCACTTTTCCTCCTGAGATCTACGCGGTAAGTACCAGTTTCTTTGTTTTGCATTCCCATTGCTGCTCTAATTTGGAGAGAGAAGAGAACAAATATTGGAGATTGCATTACTTATTGTGGAAAGGATGCTTAAGTGAGCGGCTTAGGAGGGAGTTTCTGACTGATAAAATGAATCAGAAAAAATAGCTACTTTTCACTCTAGAGTCCGTGAAAAATGGAGTATCTGTCCAACATGGGTGTTTAAGGAGATACTAGAAGAAAATCCCCACTCTACCCATATGGGTTTAGTTTTGTATATTTGCTCCTTTCAAAAATCTTGAGGTAGTTATCACCCCCGTTTTACAGAGAAAAGCAAGACCTCAAAGTCATCCTGGTAATAAAACCTGAAATCAGGATTCAGGTTTTCTTTTGTAATTAATGAATGCTTTTAAAAAATTGCTTCTCATTATAATATATATAAAAGGACATTTAAGAAATATATGTAAGTTATAAAGAATAATAATACCATGGACACCCTTGTGTGTGCCCAACATGGAGTTGAAGAAGTCCCCTGAATGTTCTTCCCCATTGAATCTCATCCTGATCCCTCTGAGCTAACCTCTATCTTGAATTTTACAGCTATTATTCTGTTGCTTTCCTGTGTATATTTCCAAGCCTTGCACAGCATATGTTGGTTAATTTTGCATGTTCTCATTTTTGATATACAGGAGTCATACTGTTAAGTGTTCTGCTATGTGATTTTCATGCTCAGTCCTACACCAGCCTACCTGCCACTGCATGTGGCTGTCCTTGGATTTTCCAGGGCTCTATTGAGATGGATCATTACCTGTGCTTTGAATCTCAGATATTGTGAATAAATATCACCTTTGTTCTTGGGAACCTGATTATCTATTAGTTTAACTGCTCTGCCCTATTGCTTGGGCATGCTTATCTCATCAGTCATTGGACATTCTGTTTCTTCTTGTGTTTCTATTATTATAAATAATTTTGCCATGAATGTTCTTGTGCATGTCTGCTAGTGCAAATGGGTAGCCATTTCTGGGTATTTACCTAGGCAGGGACTTGCTAGGTAATGAATATGTGAATGCTTGACTTTACCAGGTAATGCCAAACTGTTTTCCAAAGCATTGGCACCAGTGCACTTTGTCACCAGCAGGGTACACAAGTTTCAGTTGTCCCACATCCATTTTATCACTCTTCACTATGTGACTTTTTATCTTGCCAATTTTGTAGGTAAGTAACAATTTTTTATTGTATCTTTACTTGCATTTGGATGATTGTTATTAACGAGACTAAACCCCCTTTCATATATTCACAGGCCATTTATATTTCCTCTTCTTTAAACTCCCTGTTTTTGTCTTTATTGTGTAAATATCTTTCTATGGTGTTGTCTTTTTCCTATTAATCTGTAGAATATTTAATATATTCTCTCTATTAATCCTTACCAATATCATATGCTGCAAATACCTTCATCTGGTTTATTAGCTTGTCTGTTTTTATGTTCTTAATTTTTTAGAGTAGTTTTGGATTTATAGAAAAATTGAATAGAAGAGAGGAGAGTTCCCAAACACTTCATCACCTTCCACATTTCATCTTATTATTAATATTTTGCATTACTGGAAAGTTGTTACAACTTATCAACCTATATTGATGCATTATTAACTAATAATGATTGTTATGGTTTGGATGTGAGGTGTTCCCCAGAACTCACCTGTGATACAATGCAAGAAGGCTCAAAGGAGAAAAGATTGGGTTGTGAGATTCTTCACCCAATCAGTGATTTAATCTGCTGATAGGGATTAACTGGGTGGTAACTGAAGTGGTAGGGTGTGGCTAAAGGAGGCCAGGAATGAGGGTGTGGCCTTGGGTATGTATTTGTACCTGGAAGTGGAGTCTGTGCTTCTTGATCACCTTGATGTGAGCTGCTTCCCTCTGCCACACACTCCACCATGATGTTCAGCCTCACCTCAAGCCCAGAGAAATGGAGCCAGCCTTCTATGGACTAAGACTTCTGAAATCATGAGCCCTCAAATAAATTCTTCCTCCTCTATAATTGTGCTGGTCGGGTCCTTTAGTCACAGCCGTTAAAAAGCTGACTAAAACGATGATTTACTTTTGGTTGCATCCTTTGTGTTGCACATTCTATGGGTTTTGAAAAATATATATTATTAGGTACAAACCATCACAGCATGATACGGGATAATTTTACTGACCTAAAAATACCACATTCTCCACCTGGTCAATCTTGACCCCACCTACCACCAAAATCCTAGCAATCTCTCGTTTTGCTAACTCTATGATTTTGCCTTTTCCAGAGTATTCTGTAGTTGAAATCATACAGTACTGCACCTTTTCAGATTGGCTTCTTTCATTTGGCAATATGTCAGGAAGGCTCCTCAATGTCTTTTTTTTTTCCACGTTAATTTTTTTATTAGTTGTTCAAAACATTACAAAGCTCTTGACATATCATATTTCATACATTTGATTCAAGTGGATTATAAACTCCCAATTTTACCCCATATACAGATTGCAGAATCACATTGGTTACACATCCACTTTTTTACATACTGCCAAACTAGTGTATGTTGTATTCTTCTGCCCTTCCTATCCTCTACTATGCCCCCTCCCCTCCCCTCTCCTCCCATCTTCTCTCTCTACCCCATCTGCTGTAATTCATTTCTCTCTCTTATTTTTTTCCCTTTCCCCTCACTTCCTCTTATATGTAATTTTGTATAACAATGAGGGTCTCCTTCCATTTCCATGCAATTTCCCTTCTCTCTCCCTTTCCCTTCCCCCTCTCGTTCCTATTTAATGGTGATCTTCTTC
The DNA here is from genome assembly GCF_048772815.1 of Callospermophilus lateralis. Lineage (NCBI taxonomy): Eukaryota > Metazoa > Chordata > Mammalia > Rodentia > Sciuridae > Callospermophilus > Callospermophilus lateralis. The sequence goes on from NC_135308.1 coordinate 69,275,577, forward strand.
TCATGATCTTCCTCCCTGTTCTGTTCTTTGTTGCCCTCCTTATATCAAAGAAGACATTTGGCATTTGTTTTTTAGGGATTGGCTAGCTTCATTTAGCATAATCTACTCTAATGCTATCCATTTCCCTGCAAATGCCATGATTTTGTCATTTTTTAGTACTGAGTAATACTCCATTGTGTATAAATGCCACATTTTTTTTTTTTATCCATTCATCTATTGAAGGGCATCTAGGTTGGTTCTACAGTCTAGCTATTGTGAATTGTGCTGCTATGAACATCGATGTAACTGTATCCCTATAATATGCTCTTGTAAGGTCTTTGGGGAATAGACCGAGAAGGGGGATAGCTGAGTCAAATGGTGGTTCCATTCCCAGCTTTCCGAGGTATCTCCATACTGCTTTCCAAATTGGCCGCACCAATTTGCAGTCTCACCAGCAATGTACAAATGTACCCTTTCCCCCACATTCTCGACAGCACTTGTTATTGTTTGACTTCATAATGGCTGCCAATCTTACTGGAGTGAGATGGTATCTTAGGGTGGTTTTGATTTGCATTTCTCTGACTGCTAGGGATGGTGAGCATTTTTTCGCATTCTTGTTAATTGATTGTATGTCCTCCTCTGAGAAGTATCTGTTCAGGTCCTTTGCCCATTTGTTGATTGGGTTGTTTGTTTTCTTATTGTTTAATTTTTTGAGTTCTTTGTATACTCTGGATATTAGGGCTCTATCTGAAGTATGAGGAGTAAAAATTTGTTCCCAGAATGTAGGCTCCCTATTTACCTCTCTTATTGTTTCTCTTGCTGAGAAAAAACTTTTTAGTTTGAGTAAGTCCCATTTGTTGATTCTTGTTTTTAACTCTGTGCTATGGGTGTCCTATTAAGGAATTTGGAGCCCGACCCCACAATATGTAGATTAGAGGTTCGATAGTTCATTTCCTTTTTTCAGTGAATAATACAGCATTGCATTGGTATACCTGTTTATCCATTTACCTGTTAAAGAACATTATGGTTGCTTCCTATTTAGGGGGAAGTTATGAATAAAGTCGCTATGAACATTCAAGTGCAGGTTTTTATGTGAACAAGTTTTCAATTCATTTGGGCAAATATCAAGGAGCATGGTTGCTGGATCACCGTACTAAGATATATTTGGCTTTGTAAGAAACTGTCAGACTGTCTTCCAAAATGACTGTACCATTTTTCCATCCCATCATCAGTGAATGAGAATTGCTCTTACACCTTCTTGCCAGCATTTGGTATTGTCAATGTTTTGGATTTTCAATATTGTTGTAGTTTGATTCTGAAATGTACTCCAGTGCCATCTGCATCCAGCACAGCCGGCTAACTCAAGGTCACTCAGGGGAAATTCCCAAGGCATTAGAAATAAAACACAGACACACAATTTGCCTTTAAACCAAGCTCCAAGACGGGAGAACGAGGAACTACAGGAGAGGCAAGGCGAGAGAGCAAGCACACGTTTATTAGAGAAACCTAAATTCTTAGGAAATCCTATCCAATGAAAGTCAAGGGGGGCAGGGTTACAAGGACAGGTGAGGTGATTGGTTCCCTGGATATGTGGAGAGACACGCCCCTGCACGAAGACAGTCTCTAGAACCCTAGAAGACCCAGGGTAACCAGCAGCGTGACCTCCACCGGATGCCACACCGCTCAGCAGGGGAGTCAGACCTAGTCATGTGCTAGATTGGTCTCCCACACCCCAGAAGTTTGCGTGTTGAAGGCTTGGTCCCTAACTGGTGGCGCAGCTGGGAGGTGGTGGAGACTTGGGGAGGTGGAGCCTAGATGGAGGAGGTGGATCACTGGGGCTTATCCTAGACCAGTGTATCTTGTCCCAGTCCCCATCCCCCCCGCCCCTTTCCTGGCTGCTAAGAAGTAAGTGGCTTTGCTCTGCTACATCCTCCCCACCAGCCATGATATTCTACTTTATCACAGGCCCAGAAACAATGGAGTTGCTCAAAGAAGCTGTGAGCTAGGGGCACTTTGAGCAGAAAAAATAACACCTGCATAGGATGGAATAAATCTCAATGAAATGGAAACAGCCTCAGAAATCGTCCTCTTTTTTTTTTTTTTTTTTTTTGCCAGAGAGAGAGAGAGAGAGAGAGAGAGAATTTTTTAATATTTATTTTTTAGTTTTTGGTGGACACAACATCTTTATTTATGTTTTTTTTTTTTTTTAAATTTTATGTGATGCTGGGGATGGAACCCAGCGACCCACACATGCTAGGCAAGCGCACTACCGCCTGAGCCACATCCCCAGCCCCAGAAATCATCTTCTTTAACCTGCCTGCATGATGCACAAATCTACTTTATATTATAGGAAATTTAGTGTCTAATTTGTAGAAAAATGCTTCTTTCTAAGTGTTTCTGTTGTATTCTATATTCAGGTACTACTGGAATAAAAGCATGAACTTATTTTGAGACTTTTGGAGTGGAAGTAGTTTACAATCTCTTGTCCCCATGTTTCATGGTAGAATACAAAAGAGATCAGAAAAGATCACTGGATGGCAGTATGACACAGTAAAAAGACACTTGAGGGCTTAGGCCGTACATAGACTTAAGTTTGCTACCATTAGTTGTGTAATCTTGGACAAGTCATTTGGTTGACTTTAGCCTCTCTTTCTCCATCTGTAAAATGAGGTCATCATATTATATATTCCAAAAGTTTGCTACCAGAATCATGGTTTTTCAAGTTCCATTAGTGGACTCCTGAATCATCAGGTTGCACTAAGTGCATTCGAAAATGACTCCTGGTTTCTGGATTTCCAGGCTTGTCTCATGCCCATAACTCAAGGATAGCCAGGGTCTCCTCCTTCCATCCCCACCAGGGTCAGAGGCTGGTAGGTGGGCCTCCACAGAGGATATGGCATCAGTGAGATAAGAATCTGGTCCTCCCAAGTGGCAAGTCATGTTCACTGTGCTAATGGGTCTCCAGAGTCCAGCCTTGGCTGAGAGTATAATGAGGAGGCAGCTCCTTCCTGTCTAGGCATCCTGGGCTTCCTTGTGCACCACAAAGGGGCTTTAAGGGTAGACTCTTGGCTAGAAGTAGCAGAGAGGGAGAAACTGTGATTTGCCGAAGGTCTGTGTTGGTAGTAACAGTTAAATCCCTTGGCTGGAGATTTTCTTCTTCCAGCTCTTTGCAAGGTCTGCTGGGCTAATCCTCTAACCTGTTTGCTCTGTAGAGAATCCCTAAAGGTTTTCTCTCCTGAACACCCGGCTCTCTCTGTTGATACATTTGTTTTAAACAATACATTTGAATACATTTGTTCTGACCTCTAGGAAAGGATTACAGAGGCTGTAAGGAGGAAGCTGTGAGTTGATATCACCGAACTTGAGCTTCACCTGTCCATCTAGCCACAACCAGGTACTAGGGATTTTTTTTTTTCTTTCTTTTAAATGAAGAGGAGGAAGAAACAAGGAGGAGCCAACTGAAAAAATAACCAGAAAAATAGCTTGTGAGGTTCGACTGAGGCTGGATTCTTCTATGGAGGTGTGCCTTTCTGAAAAGGCTGGGTGGTCTAGGGACAGGGGACCAGAGTGGCCTGATGCCTGCTAAGTATTCCTCTGCTTTCTCCCCCGAACTTTGCAGATGAGGACATCCAGGTCTCTGTCTAAGGTAATAAGATGAGGCAGTGAATCTTGAAATTCTGCTCTAACTAGCCCTAAATGGGGGACCAGATCTGGTCATATTTAGCTTTCAAAGTGAAGAGGCAGGTTGTACCCTGGAGCATGTGCATGTTGGGGTCCGGCCTACTGCAATGAGAATGCAAATCAGGGAAGGGGGAAAGCAGAATGCCCAGGCAGAGGACATGGATGTGGGACAGGCAGTTGGAGATTCCACCCTTCTGTGTTCCTCTTTCCTTCACCCTGATGTAGAGGTTACATGATCAGGTCAGTGTGACCCATAATGGGAATGTGCTCCTGCCTGGCTGGGTTCATGAACCATCTCTTTACTTCCCCAGCACCTAAAATATCATCCTTGAGTAGAGATTCATTTATTTGGACAGATAATTCCTTTTCCTGGCATTCTTTTTGAAAACTTAGTGGCATTTGAGATGGGATTATTGTGTGTGAATTAAGCAATTAGGAAGCTTTCCTTCTGAAAATAAGTGCCAGGGTGCAGGAGAGCTCTAGTGGGAATGAAAGCCACTAGGAGAGCGAATGAAGCCACACTGGGAAACAGTGGGTGACCAACCCAGAGAGAGTGGAAGTCAAAGCTCTGTTGACTCCTAGACTCCTTGGAGTTGTCTCAAGTCTTTCAGGACAAATACTAGGATGTCCGGCTCCTCCTCTTCTTTCTTTCCTTCTCCCCTTCTTTCTTTCCTTCAGGAAATATTTAAGTGCCTACAAGCATGAGATACTGTGTTAGGCTTTGAGATCCTAAGCTGAGACCCAGGTCTTTTAGTAAAGAGTCCAGCAGAAGAAGAGCTCAAGTGTGGCTAAATTCACCAAGTGAATGAAGGTGGCATGAAGTGGAGGAAGCTCTACTCCATTCCCAGTAGAAATGGAGCAGGCGCAAACGTGTTGAGATGTGAAACAGCATGACGTTTGGAAACTGCAGAAAGGGTAGGGCGAGGTCATGACAAGGGATGAGGCTGGGAGTATTTTGTTTCAGGATTCTGCACCCTGAGAAGTCACAGGGAAATGCAGGTGAGGTAGTAACGTGGCCAATGCTCACATTTATTCCTAAGGCCACTCTGGCAGCTGCATAGAGGAAGGGCAGGAAAGGAGACCATGGAAATAGGGCACTGGTGGATACTAAGTCTCAAAGTGGTATCTTTATTCTCACACGATTATTCTATTCATAGCAAGAGAATCATAAGTGATAATTACAAGTTTGATAGAACATTCTCACGCTTGTTCCTGCAAGGGAGAGGCTCATGATTATTGCAGTCAGCTTATGTTGATTAATGTGGATTTGCTGTGGAGGCCCTTCCCTGTGATATCTTACAAAGAGGCAGTCTACAGCAGACCCTGCTCCCCAAGCAAGGAAAATGACACATAAAAATCCTACCCCGACAGGCACCGTGGTGCATGCCTGAAATCCCAGAGGCTGGGAAGGCTGAGATAGGAGGATTGCAAGTTCAAAGCCATTCTCAGCAATGTCTAGGTGCTAAAGTGACTCAGTGAGATCTTCTCTCTAAATAAAATACAAAATAGGGCTGGGATGTGGCTCAGTGGTTGAATGCCCTTGAATTCAATCACTGATACCAAAAAAAAAAAAAAAAAAAAAAAAAAAAAGACCCTACCCCCGTTGTGAGATGCTCAGCAAATCCAAATTGGTCTGAGGTGAGGCCTCAGCTCAATCCTGGCTTTTGTCATGATGGTATGGATACTTACACACAAGGTGACACCTGGGGGACCCCCATGTGAGCCATCCAGAGGGACTGACTGCTTTTGATGTTCCAGGATTGGCACATCATGTAGGGCCTAATGTTCATTGCCATAGAATCTTGTGGGAGGAGATAAAAATAATTCATAAAAAGAATGGCAGCTATTAAGAATACAAACAACAATAAGTGTTGGTGAGGATGTGGGGGAAAAGGTACACTCATACATTGCTGGTGGGACTGCAGATTGATTCAGCCATTATGGAAAGCAGTATGGAGATTTCTTGGAAAATTAGGAATGGAACCACCATTTGACCTTGCTATCCCTCTCCTCGGCCTACACCCAAAGGACTTAAAACAGCATATTACAGGGACACAGCCTGTAATGTTTATAGCAGAACAATTCACAATACCTAAACTGTGGAACCAACCTAGATGCCCTTCAATAGACGAATGGATAAAATGTGGCATATATACACACTGGAATTTAACTCAGCAATAAAAAGAATAAAATCATGGCATTTGTAGGTAAATGGATGGAGTTAGAGAAGATAATGCTGAGTGAAGTTAACCAATCCCCAAAAACCAAATACTGAATGTTTTCTCTGATATAAGGAGGCTGATTCATAGTGGAGTAGGGAGGGGGAACATGGGAGGATTAGACAAACTCTAGATAGGGCAGAGGGGTGGGAGGACAAGGGAGTGGGCATGGGGTTAGAAATGATGGTGGAATGTGATGGATATTATCCAAAGTACATGTATGAAGACACAAATTGGTGTGAACATACTTTGTGTACAACCAGAGAAATGAAAAATTGTGATCTATATGTGTAATAAGAATTGTAATGCAATCTACTGTCATATATAAATTAAAAAAATTAAAAAATAATTAGAAAGGCTACATAAACATCAATGGCATAACAGAAAACAAAGGGGATTCCATTAGAATGTGCTTCCCAAATCTGGCTGCATAGAACTCACTTGGGGAGCCTCTGGTCTCCACCACTATTGGGTCAGGTCCTTGTAATTTCTGTGCTTAACCTAGTGACTGACTGGCACATGGGCAAGCTCAGTGAGTATGTTGAGAATGAATGCATCCCCAAGGTCCATCCTAACCCTGCGATTCCATGCATCCTTCTGGCTCAGAGAGATAGAAGGGAGGTGTTTGCTGGAAAAATCCTTGAGGTAGGAAGAAGGATTCTTGATCACAGGAGCTGGTAACTAGATCAGTTTGGCAACTTTGCAGCTATTTTACATAAATGACAGGTGAGGGGTGGGGGTGGGGGAGCTGGTTTCAATTTCCCACCTTTCTCTTAATTAGCTTTTAAATTGAACGCAGCTTCTATTTGAGAAAGGTGAGCTGGCTTTTATAAAGCAGCAGATAGAATCTGCCACCTGCCACGGTTTAAGGTTTTGTCTGAGAAAACAAAATAAGTGTGAGAACCTAAGTGCCTGGCCTAGTGAGAACTAGCCAGCTAGCTCAGAAAACAGACAGGAGAGAGGCGAGGAGGGGCCCTGGGTCAGGACAAGAAACTCTAGGCTCGGATCAGCCCCTTACTTGCATTTTTGTGTGGTGTCCAGTCCCTGTGGGTCCATGACCTGGCTATGGGAAGCACAGATAGAGACAACAGAGGAGCCCTCAAATTTAAATGAGGGCCTCTAGTGGGGAGAATCTTAACAACCCCAGCCAGCATCTCCTGTTCTATCCTCCCAGGTTCTCCCAGCCCAGGTCCTCTCTGTCCTCTTCTATAATCTAATCCACTCTATCTAGGCTCTCAGTTGCCCTGAGTACCTCCTGCCCCATCATTGATTTGAACCTTTGATGATTACCTGTTGTTTGTTTTTATTTTTATTTTTCGGTACTGGGGATTGAACTCAGAGGAGTTTTATCACTGAGCCACATGACCCAGTCATTTTTTTTTTTTATCTTTTATTTTGAAACACGGTCTTGCTGTATTGCTGGGGTTGGCCTCGAACTTGGGATCCTCCTGCCTCAGCCTCCAGAGTCCTGTGCCACCATATTTGGCCCTTTTGTTTTTAAATAATAGGATTTTTAAATTATAAAAGCAGTGCATATTTATATAAAAGGTTTGGGAAATCAAGGAGCTTTATAGTTGACTTCTGGCTGTTTTGGAAACTTCTAAGAACAGCAATGCACACACAGAAGTGGAAAGGGCTCTATTAGCTCCCTAGTGCCCTTTCTTATTTCCCAGAATCCAGCCACAGTTCATGGGCTGCATTGGAAGCCCCAACTTTGCCATGTGCCCCTGTGAATAAAGTCTTTTTTACACAGGAGAGTTCAAATGTAGATACAGAGACTATTAAAGAGACTCCTGTTGCATTGACTTAGAAATCAGTGCAGGACCAAAGGACAATGACACCAAAATTCACTGTCTGAAAGAAAGGTGGCATTTTGCTATGAATATGGGAGATCACACCCTCTTCCTCCTGCCATGGTAGAATGTAGTGTTGTGATGGGACACTGTGTGTCTCTTGGAGAAACTGCAGGAAACAGAGTCACCAAGCTCATAATCTTGCACAACAACATATTGTTATCTGAGTATGGGAGATGGGGTGCAGAGATGTAGAAGCCACCCATCCTGGGGGTGGCTTGGTTAGACCTGGGGCAGCTGGAACCCCTGGCTGTGAATTGCCTCCTGTCTTGACCCTCGTTGCTGTACAAGTATTAAATTATTTTCTGTATGTGTCATGATGTGACAAAGGTTGGGAAGCACAGCTCTGTTCAATAGATTGCAGTTTCGGTTCTACGAGAGGAAAGATAAAGTTTGTGTTGGCAAGCTTTCTGTTATTATGACAAAACACCTGAGATAATCATATAAGGAGGAAAAGATTGATTTTGGCCTCAGAATTTTAGAGGATTTCAGCCCATGGTAGCTTGTCCCTCTTGCTTTGGGCCTGTGGCAAGGCAGAACATCATAGTGGGGAGCATGTGTTAGAACAAAGCTTCTCGTCTCATGGCAGCTGGAAGGAACATTAAAGAGAGAAACAGAAGGAGGCCAGGTTCTGAAAGGTTCCATCTCCCAGGATGCCTTAGGCTAGAGACTAAACCTTCAACACATGGGCCTTTGGAGGACACTGAAAATCCAAACCGAAGAGAGCTCTTAAGACACACGTCCGGAAGTCACTTGAATAAATCTTACAAACTGATAGGACTTTGTAGATTACATCTTGCCCAGCCTCCCATTCCATGCACATTTTGCACAGATGATCTTCAGGTGGATTCCACCTGATGGGAAAGTCAATGCTTCAGAGAGACTCCTACCTTTTATGTGCAACTCTAAATTTTATAAAATTCTTCATTTTATTGAACCAGACATTTCTCCAATTATAGTTCATTATAACATGATGGTAGTATTGATTTGACTTTTCTGATCCATACATTTCCATTTACTTCCCTGTAATTCCCACACTTTGACCTGATTCTGTCCTTTGAACCACGTAGAAGGAATTTGTACTATATCATAAGTGGCAGCCCTTCTGACATTGCCCTTCCTATAGGAGTTTTGTTTTAATAAAAGACTAATTTTTAGAATAGTCTTAGACTTACCAAAAAAAAAAGAGAGAGAGAGATACAAAAGTTTCCACACACTACTCCCCACCATGTACCCAGTTTCCTTTATTATCTATATCTCATAGTGCATTTGTTATAAATAATGAACCAATATTGATATGTTATCATTAGCCAAACTCTATATTTCATGCAGGTTTCCTTAATTTTTACCAATGTCCTTTGTCTGTTCCAGGATCCCGTATTACATTTAGTTGACATGTCTCTTTCGTCTCCTCTTGGCTCTGACATTTTCTTAAACTTTTCTTGACAGGGCTTTATCCCAAGCCACCTGGACTTGTGCACACACATGCACACATATACATAAATATTTCTACATGTAGCCATCTGTATCTATATTAACTTAAACATGAGCTACATCTCCAATTATGGTCCATTATAACATGATGGTAATATTGATTAGACTTTTCTGATCCATAAATTTCCATTCCAACAAAGAGAAACCTGGTTTCTACCATCTGCCTTTGACTTTTTGTGGGGATGCGCACCAGGGATTGAACTCAGGGGCCCTCAGCCACTGAGCCACATCCCCAGCTCTGTTTTATATTTTATTTAGAGACAGAGTCTCACTGAGTTGCTTGGTGCCTTGATATTGCTGAGGCTGGCTTTAAACTCGAGATTCTCTTGCCTCAGCCTGAGATTACAGGCATTTGCCACCGTGCCCAGCTGCTGTCTACTTCTTAATTGTCCATTTCCAATATATGTATATGACAGTTACCATAATGTTAATCTATGAGAATTTCTCTTTTGTTTTATTCTTTTGTCAAGTTAAGCATCATAGCTCCTTTAGCCATCTTGTTCAACCTCCATATATTTCATGGGAAATGAGCACAGATCACTTTCGGCATTTTGCAAATGAGGAAAATTGAACTCTATCACTCTTAACACATTCGAGGCACTAGTTGAAAGTGTTGTGCACACATTAAGTCATTCTTCCTCACAACAACCTTATGAGCTTGTTAATGATAATATCCTCCAGTAATAGAAGTTAATGACTCGCCCAAATTCAAATAATTAATGAGCTGTGGAACTGGATTCAAAATGAAAGAGTGTGACTTCCAAGTTCATGCCCTTGAGTATTGTCATGCCACACAGCTGCTGAAGGAATCTTTCTGAAGGACGGCTTTGCTTTGCACATACCGTACAAGCCTTCAGTGGTTCATATTTGCCCATAGGATAAGACCAAGTTTCTTAGCCTAGCTTTCAATGCTTCTGCAACCCACAGCCAACCCTGTGCTCCAGCTTATCCTTTCTGAGCAGTGGAGACCCTGGAGCATGCCTGGATACTGTTGCTTCACCTAATGAGCATGTTGTCTTCCCTTCCTCTCAGTCCAAACCAAACCCCATGCATTCCAGAAGCCCCTTTCCCCTCCTCCTGGGCTCATTGCATTTATGGTGGTATCTTCCTTTTTTTTTTTTTTTTTATCGACACTTGACACTCACTGATGTCCTTTGTCTGATATTTAGTCTGGGCTGGGCTGTATTTTGTTGATGTACTTTCCATTCATCTGTTGGTCTCTTCATTGCATCCTCAATGCCAGCTTGTTGTTACTGCTGATACCTCTGAGTTTTAATATTCATAAACCTATTTAATGAGAAGTTGGATTCACAATTGCAATATTTCCTCAGATATCATCACAGTCTATTCATAGATAACCACATCTGCATGTAGTGCACATTAGCAAATTAACCAATGTGGTCTGAGACCATGGCCCGTGCTCTGTGAACTCTTCTCTCCCTCAGATTACCTTCATATTCCAGGAGGTCAAGACGGAATATTCTAAATGCCCCCATCAGTACCGCTCTGTGGAGGACTCAGCTGTGCTAAAGGACAATAAATGTGTTGTACCTCAGTTGCCAAATGTAAAAGGGTATGGCCCCCTGTATCTCAGCTTTAGATGTGCTTCCTTCAGGTCTCTAGGGAAAGTCTGGAAGAAAGAGAATTCTAAGTTTTGTTTCAAAGAACAGAATTTGTTTTCAAGCTGAAGGCTGTTTGCTAAACTTTACTTATTTCAGTGCTGCCTTCATAATTTTTTGCCATATCTCATGCTCCCTTTTATTTTTTTACTTAAATTTTGATTTCATCCTAAGTAATAACAACTGCAAAATCACATGCTTAAAGTGCTTCTTATAGTTTTTCAAATGGATAGCAAAATAAATGCATAGCCATTAGGTGATGGTCTATTTGCATCCTGCACAGAATTATGTCACCTACCCCTGTGGTGTGCTTACTACCTTGTAAAAAAAATTGTTCTAAGATTGTGGTCTTTTCCTCTCCACCCCTTTCTAGATGTGAAGCCTTTCTGATGAGAGCACTGGTGTTCCGGCTGGGCACCTGTATCCTGGCAGGTTCCACTAAGGCATCTTTGGGCATTTTGAGTTCTGGGCAAGACTAAAAGCATTTTCTTTCCTAAAGAGCAAGATAACATTAGCTCCACTTCTATTCCTTAGCATCTACCAGGATGCTGGTTAAGACTGTGTTGGAAGAAAGCATATATTGATTTTTTAAGGTGTAAAAATCATAAGACAAGTGGATCCATCATTAGCACTTCTGGAAAGATTATTTGTGGGTAGTAATTCATTTCATGCATTGAGTACTTCTTTGCGCCTCTTTGAACTCTTCCTAGCTTGGGATCAGGAAAGCTGGCTTCAAGTATATCTTGCTTATTGTAAGGAAATGAAATAAAGGTCCAGGTGGCTTGGGATGAAGCCCTGTCAAGCCTTACTACACTTTTCTTCTACTTGACTCAGGTTGAAAATAAGCCTTTGGCTCAAGTCCAGAAGCCACCCTCCAAGATCAAGAACCTCAAAATGACCCGACTTTTGCATAAGGTAGGAAGTCCTTGGTTAGTGACTTTAGGAAAGGACGAGGGCAGTGGATGGAAGAAATAGCTTTTTACAGGCACTTTTGGCCAACTCAGCATAACAATGAGAGCCCTCTATCCATAAGACCATGCTTCTCTCCACACAGTTTTAAACATGGCTATTTGTTGATAGTTAGATTATCTCTTTCCCAATCAGTTAATCAATCAATGTAGGAGGGCAGTGATCCAAGTGAGAAGGTCAAGTCTATAAAGTAGCGGTAGAGGAAATGGGAGTTTTTGTTGCATCAAGAAAGATTTGCATTGTATAGCAGAAAGGCCTTCCCCATGTTTGGAAGGTAAAATATTGGAATGAGAATAATAATGGCTATCACTTATGGAATACTCTACATAGTTTCACAAAAGCTATGAGGTAGATCCCATTTTTGAGAGTGATGAAATAATTAAGGCTGAGAGAAAGAATCAATGTGACCCATTCAGTGTCTACAGCTAGAGAGTGGTGGAATGGGAGAATCAACCTCGGATCCTGTCTGCTAGATTACTCTGCTCCCTGGAATCTTCTTTTTTTTTCCCTCCAAGAATCTGGGTTTAGGCTCATCCTTGTTGTGGGGAGGAGTCTAGAAGAAATGACCTCTGGATAATTTTCTTATCTGAGGTTTCTATACTTTATCCAATTTCTCCTTCTATAGGGTACAAACACCAACATTACTTCACTCCCTTTTATGGATACCAAGGAGAAGAAGAATGTGATCAACCTCCCACACATCAGCAACAAAATTCTGCTGAAGCCAGGTGTGCTGTCCCGGGTGAGTACAGGGCAGTGGACATGCTCCTGAGCAGACAGGTGAAAGACCTAGCTTCAGTTCAGAACCGCATCTAGAAAAGTCCAGGAAGGTGGGGGAAAGGAGTAGCAGCTAAAGAGTTGGGTTCAAGTCCTTTTCTCACTCTTTATACTGAATATGAACTTGGGTAAATATGCCTTTTACTTTCTCTTACCTACAAAGTGGGCCTTTATGGAGTCGTCAGGGGTGATTCATTGAGGTAAGGAAAAATGAAGTTATGGTGTATAAATGATAGAAGAAAACAAAATCTTGTTTTCCTTTCATGTCATCTACCATTTTTGTACAAGGACCCAATAAGATACTATGTAGGAAAGTCGTAAGAGGTGTTATATAAATTCAAATTTACATGTCCTTAAGCAAGTTACTTTATCTAGTTAGGAACTGGCCTCCTCAAGAGCAATGATAAAAACTGTTCTCATCTCTTTCTACAGTGACACACCCCTGGGGTTGTCAACTGTATGCTCTAATGTGCATGTCTCCTGGGGCATGAGATGAGAATTAGATACTTCCTTTGGGAGAAAGGTGGAGAAAACCTACTGTCTCTTAACTACTGTTTTCTCCCTGGGAAGGTAGGACAAATCCTGTCTGGATGTAAGTGTTTGGGGGCATACAAATAGTTTACATCCCCCAGAAGAAGTTGAAGTAGTTCTTTATTACCAATTTCTTTCCTTGGACAGGAAATTCAAACGCACAGTCGTAAGCTGGCCTCTGAGTACAAGGCTTTAGAAGCACCTTTCCAACCTAGCATGAAGACTCATGAACACAAGGTAGAAGAGAAACCACCAAAGAAGCACAAGGTGCCTCTGACGGCAGCAGGTATGACACTGGTGGGGTGGGCAGTAGCAGCATAGGTGGTGGTTGGGGGGGTCACTATTAAGAGCTGAGCTGACCTGGAGAGGGCTTAGCTGCCATATGTTGGAGTAGTCAACTAAGGCTACAAATCAAAATGAAAGAATTTAAGCCTTTACCCTCTTACTGAAACAGTATAAACAAGAGGCTGGGTAAGAGGAAGTACCAGCATCACACTGTTCTATTACCTACCTTGGAACTATTCCAGGTAAGCGTCAGATGCATTAGTGCAGACAGAGGGCACTGTCTCACTGCCTGGGGAGCCCCAACAAAAGACTTCTGTCATTTTATGGACTTAGGAACAGAGGAAAGTGAGTAGGGAGGAGCTAGGAGTGGACAAGTCCAGAATACTGAAAGTAAAGTGTCCTGAAAGTTCTGCCTTTCTCTTGACAAGGGGGTCTTGGCAGAGGTGCTTGAGGCAGGCCTCAGCTGGGTCTCCAATAGAGGGCTCTGAGTGGGGGCTTCTGGGTTAGACAGGCTCATATGCCTTAGAGAGTCAGGTGCCTCCCAGGAGAATTTGATCCTCAGCTGCAGCTCTGGTCAGAGACTACAAGCTCGGGCTATGGACCAAGTCTGGTGTGGGAAGACAGCCGCCCCTGTGGAGCCTTCCAGATTAAGCCGGGTAATTGTCTATCGTGAGGTCTGAAAGATCACACACAGTGTTCTGGCAGGAGCTAGCTACACTCCTCACGAGGTTCAGAGATTTCATGACCTCTTAGGATTCAAAGGTAGAGAACCAAAGTCTACTTAGCACTTACATATGCCAACACTGTCCACTGCTCACAGCTCTTCTGCCACAGTGCTGAAGTTGAAATTGTTGTCCTTCTTAAATGATCTCAGGAGTGACCCTCCTGTCAGGAGATGATTTCAGTTCTGAGTTCATTCTGCCTTTACAGAGATGGTATCTGCCTCTTTCTATCTTGGGTCCTGATTCTGTCCTTTGGGCAAGGAACATACCTTATTTAGCTTTGACATGACTGCTCTTCGGGTATATGAAGACAGTGGTCTTGTGCTCTATGTCTTTTTTTCTTTCTTTCTCCTCACAGTTCAACTTTTCAGCAGTTTGTCAAATAACATGGTGCCTCCCTGGTCCTGGCTTCCTGTCTCTGAGTATTCTTCATTTTATTCAAGCGTGAATCTCACTCCCTACCTCGTCCCCCTTGCCCTAACACAAATGCTCATGTGATCTGTCTCATGTAGCTTAGAGAGGCACTAACAAGCATTCCCTCTGTGGTTTGAGGTATTAGCTGGCTCCCCTGCAGGCCGGAGTGGGAGTAACCACAACACTTTTTTCTTTTTTCTTTTTTTTTTTAGTTTTTTGATTTTATTTTTTTTAAATACACGATAGAGAAATGCATTACATATAGAGCACAATGTTTCATATCTTTGTATATAGAGTATGTTCATGTCAATTCATTCTTTTATACATGTACTTTTTTGCATTACAATTCTTATATACCACAATTTTTTATATCTGTTTATATATAAATTATTTTAACACCCAATTTGAGTCTTCATACATGTACTTTGGATAATGATATCCATCATGTTCCACCACCTTGCTAATCCCCTGCCCTCTCCCTTTCCCTCCCACCCCTCTCCCCTATCTAGAATTCATCTAATCCTCCCATGCTCCCCCTCCTTACCCGACTATGAGTCAGCCTCCTTATATCAGAGAAAACATTCAGCATTTGTTTTTTGGGGATTGGCCAACTTCATTTAGCATTATCTTCTCCAGCGCCATCCATTTACTTACAAATGCCATGATTTTATTCTCTTTTAATGCTGAGTAAAATTCCATTGTGTATATATGCCACATTTTTTTTTATCCATTCATCCACTGAAGAGCATCTAGGTTGACTCCACAGTTTAACTATTGTGAATTGTGCTGCTATAAACATTGATGTTGCTGTGTTCCTATAGTATGCAGTTTTTTTTAAAAAAAAGGTACACTCATACATTGCTGGCAGGACTGCAAATTGGTACAGCCAATTTAGAAAGCAGTATGGAGATTCCTTGGAAATCTGGGACTAGAACCACTGTTAGTTTGACCCAGCTATCCTTCTCCTTGGACTATACCACTGGACTTTTAAAGTTGCTTTTATGTCACCTGCCTGGTCCAGAAAACTTGTAGTTTTCAAACCTTCTCAAAATAAACTATTTGTCTGACCTGATTCCACATGAACTTGGACAAATATCACCTTAATGGTACACTATTGTTGTTATGGGCTTTACTTCTGGACTTATTATTTTAAATATTTATAATAATAATGATAATAATAATAATTCCTATTTTGCAGCAACCCATAGCTCTTGGGGCACTAAATGCTCTTTTCCCTTATGTTTGTGTTGTCATATTAAATTTTTTTGAAATAGTTCCAAAACCTTGGCATTTATCCTTGTTATATTTCCTCGTGGGAATATTCTCCATGCATGATCTTTAAGAAACCACTTATTTGAGGAAAAGGCTCTGAACTAGAAAAGACATCACATCATCTGCACTTTTGGTAAATACCCTTGTTGCCTCAACTTAACTAATAATCATCCTGTTTTTTCACATAGAAGCCCTAAAGAATTTTAAGAGTAAGCTGTCTCCTTATGAGCAAAATGAAATCCTGGGCTACACAGAGCTATGGTTCCTGGGGCTTGATGCTGAGAAACTCAATGTGGCTCCAGAGAAATTCAGCAAGACAAGTTTTGATGATGAACATGGCTCCTATCTGAAGGTGATGAGGGAGGAGGTCATGGTGACCTCAGGTGGCTTGGGTGCAATAGAGAGTATGGAAAGGAAAGCAAAAGGGGATATTTTATAATGTTTTGTGTTGAGATGACAGGAACTAGACATTCCAACAGATGCTAATAGGTGCTAAACCAAATAAACACCTTGTTTAAACATGAAATTTAGTATTCAAAATCTGCTAACAGAATGGTGATTTTCTTCGAGGGTATTTGGGATAACTCAGGTTCATCCTGAGTGAACTCTCACAGGCTATTCTCTTGCACCGTCCTGGACCCCTTGGAAAAGATCAGACTGGAGTAAGATGCACTTGCCCCTCAGTCTCCCTTTTTGTCTCCTCCACACAAGCCCATTCATGGCTCCTTTTGTGTTTTATAGCAGATGTCATTCCCTCCACAGATAAGAATAGTTTTGTCACTGTAGTGTCCCTCATGCACAGTGCTTTACTTCATTCCGTTTTTCAAAAATTGATTGCGAAGACTCCTCCTTTTCTGACTGTACCTCTGGGGATCCCAGGGTAATGCCTCTTTCTAGCCTGAGGATGAAATCTGGACAGTGACCCCCTCTTCTGAGGATGCCTGCATGAGTGACACTTAGTCTACCAGGCTGTGAGCTGTCTACACTTTCCTACTTCTGGAAATTTCATCACAACTTGGTTTTAGGATATGAATCTTTGAGGGATTCATAGAAGAGATAAATTTTCTTAACATCATGTTTCTCAAGTTTGACTATGCACACAAATCACTTTGGGTTCCTGTTCAAGTGCCGATTTGTGTTTAGCGGTCTCGGGTGGGACCTGAGATTTTATATTTCTGAAAAGCATCTTGGTGAAGCCTATACCACAGGTCCTTAGGTAACACTTTTAAGAAGCAAGGATGTGATTTTATCACTCACTCTTCATCTAGAACCCTGGTTTTTAACAATTTTGGGTCAAGGATCCTTTTGAGTATCCTCATCCCAGAAACATTAAGCTGTGCATGTGCAATGCTTTGGGGGGCATTAATGGGTCCTTGGTTAAGAATCTTCAATATAAACATTTTCTCCACATTCAACCACATGTCCACAACCTCTCACTCCTTGCTCCTTCCTTTGCTTTGCCCTACCTGAGTCTAGAGTCTCTAAGAAATTACCTAGGGTGTCAGTACTACCTTTATGGGAATTCACTGGAACTCAGTTCTTCAGTCTCAAATCTTAGAGAAGTATGATTTTCATGGGGAGAGAGGGATAATGTGCATTCTCTGTAAGCTCCAATTTTTATTCCTATTTTATTCCAGCAATACACAAATATATAATTCCTAAACAAATGAAAACCACATTCTCACAACAAATGTTACTTGTAAAATTATTTACTGAGCACCTGTCATAAGCTTGGCATCTATTAGACTCTGAAAATACAAAGGGAACTATCATGAGTCAAGTAAGCACAACCAAAGTCCAAGTTGACATGTAAGCCAATGAGGCAACCAAACTGATGAAGAAGATAAATGTAAATGCTTGAAAAATATATGCCAAATTTGTGCAGATTCTGTCCCATTTTCATGAAAGATCTTTAGTCTAGACTAACCCTCTCTGATGTATCAGTAAAAAGTTTTACATGCTCAAATTTATGGTGTTGATTCTTCTTTGTGAATAATCCTTTATCCTCAAACACACAGCCACAAACCAACCTGAAAACTTGTACACGCTTATCCCTCACCTCTTTCAAATTCATGTGTAATTGTAGAAAGCTGAGATCAAGAGCCTGATGACCTTAGAAATCATCTTATCCAGATTCTCATCTTCATCTTCACAGATGAGGTCACTGTAGCTCAGAGTACATAAGTGACTTATTTGAAGCCACCTAGCTCAAGTCTTTAATGGAAAATTTCCTGTGGTTTTAACTAAACACCTGGTTTCTTGCACAAGGATAGTCATGGGTGATTCTGGCTCTTAGAAAATATTACTCTCACCAAGAAAGGCTGTATTAACTTCAGAAGGGGACTAAATATGAGTAAGTCTAAGAGAGGAACAAATCTGGTCAGGAAGTAACAGAACAGGCATAAAGCCTTCTCTGATTGATAGAGGCACATCAAGGGTCAGAGATAGAACTCCCCCAAAAGGGAGCTGATGTTGAACTTGAAGAATCATGAAATGTCCGAAATAGAAAGGACTTTCAGTTTTGCCAAGCCCCCTTACTTTTTAGGTCCTAAGAAAGACATGCAGGAAACCAAAGGGTTGGGAGTAGCAACCAACATTTCCAAAGACTAACTAATGTTCTTTTCACTGCTTGACATGGATGGAGCCTGTGGAACTAACTGCCCCTGGCACCACATGGGTGGTCTTGGATCCAGGAGATCACCTAACCACTACAGTAACAGAGAGAAGGGTGGGAGTTCAGAACCACTCCCCTCCAAGGAGTGGCCCATGATCTAGGGATGGGGATCCAAGGGCCCTAGGGTCTGGCTCTTTTCCTCACCTCTGGCCCGGCTTCTGCAGGTCCTGCATGACCACATTGCCTACCGCTACGAGGTTCTGGAGATGATTGGAAAAGGGTCCTTTGGACAGGTGGCCAAGTGCTTGGATCACAAAAACAATGAGTTGGTGGCCCTGAAAATCATCAGGAACAAAAAGAGGTGTGGCTCCATGGATGACATAGGCCATAGAAGATGGATTGCCTGGCTTCTAGCTGCTTCAGGACTCCAAACCTTTCTGCCTCTGCCTCTTCCTCTTATATTTCTCTTTATTCTCCCTTTCCTATTTCTCTCTCTTCATGTCTGAGTCCATGAAGGGGCAAAGCGGAAGTAAGAGTGTGGAGTTATTAGTGCTTCCTGCGGTGTTAGACATTTCTGTTGGGGTTGTGGTAGGGTCTGAGAAAATGGGCCAACTGCTGCACTATGACATGATACCTGTGTTTTCTGTCCTCATTCCTCACCCTCCCTGCCACTCCCCAATCACCTCAGATTTCACCACCAGGCCCTGGTGGAGCTGAGGATCCTGGAAGCCCTCAGAAGGAAGGATAAAGACAACAAGTACAATGTGGTACACATGAAGGACTTTTTCTACTTCCGGAATCACCTCTGCATCACCTTTGAACTTTTGGGGTCAGTCTTTTTGATTCATTTTCTTTTGAAAAGTTACTTAAGGGAACTTGAAGAAAAACTTTGAAGTCATAAAACTAGATTTTTCTGGGCGTGAATATCTAGTGACTAGTGTAGACATAGCAGTCACACAGTTATCTAGAAGGTCCAGGAGTGAGGAGAATGAGACCCAAAACTGAGATCTCACCCCATTCCTCAGCAAACCTGTTATCTGCCAGCATACTCATGTTGTGCCTCCCTGGTGCTGAGGACTAAGTACTGAGTAGGTGGAAAATCCAAAACAAGGCCTCTGCCCTCAAGAGCTAAATTAAAACATGTTTAAAAGGACTTTCTTTGCTATCATGTTCCCCACACACTGGCTTCCCATCTCTACAGTATAGAGGCTGAAACCTAAAAGAACAGGGAGCTGGATGATCTGAGTGGGAAAAGGACTTTAATTCTGAGTAAAGAAGGAGAAGGGCAGATATTTTGGGTAAGAGAGCAGAGTCTTGATTTAAATAGATTGAAATCATTTGGGTAAATATTGGAACTGAAAAAGCATTCTAAATGGGAAAAGGCATGCTAATTTGATTATTCTTCTCTCTGAGAAGTCAATATGATGCAATTTAAACAAGCCCAGAAGACATTTAGCAAAGGAGAAAAATCAGGGTGAACCCTTAGAAGACATATGTTTCTGGATTCCCCGAGTTAGTACTTGGTGCTCCCACGACACCATCATTGATGGTGAGGTTCTAGGAACAGACTATATTTGAGAGGGAGCATGGGCACTCCCCTCACCATCTCTGATAATTACAAAATGTGTTCTATCCTACCATATGCAACAGTGGATCGTCTTCTGTGGAGCAAAACAGACAGTCCAGGCTGCCTTTCTTGCCCATTAATCACAATGCCCAGTTAGGACATCATTGTACTTTAAAAGGGCTCTGTGAGGTCAAGAGAGGCCAGTGTGTAGAAGGAGAATCCTAAGCCCATTAAGGATGGCATTTATCTCTGTTGTACCTTTCAAGAATGAATGGCTTGCCAGGCACAATGGTGCACACCTGTAATCCCAGCAGCTCAAGAGACTGAGAAAGGAGGGTTGCAAGTTCAAAGCCAGCCTCAGCCATTAGCAAGGCCCTAAGCAACTTATTGAGACCCTATCTCTAAATAAAATATAAAAAGTGTTGGGGATGTGGCTCAGTGGTTAAGTGTTCCTGGGTTCAATTCCTGGTACAAAAAATATGGCTTTCTAAATACCACAAAGGCTAGAAAATCTTAGAAATGGAAGATCAGGAAGAGCCTGCAGAGTCATTTCTAGGTCCTTCTCTTTCCTTCCTATCTTTGTCTCACAGTTTGCACAGAGATCACAAACTGGCAATTTACAAACAAGTTTTTCTTTTTAAAATGCTTGGCATTAGTTTCCAAGACTTGTAAGTTAGCAGATTTCATATAATTGAATATGCTTTTATATAACATTTCAGGATTCTGCCTCTCTAGAGAACTGAGGATTATCTGGCAAGAGCCAGCCTTCATTATAGCAAAGCCACAGTTAGATGGGACCAAACAGCCACACTTGTCTTTAATAGAGTAGGAGTCCCTCATTTACCTTAGCTCTCTCGTCAGCACACTCCCTTTCTCCTTTACCTACAATATTTAGATAATCTTGTTAGGTCAGGGTAGGAATGACTTGGTTGAGTGACTGGTGGGCTTTCGGGGGCCCTTCCAAGGGCCTGAGAACTATGACTATTATAGAAATTTGATCCAATCTCTGAACCCACACATGTAAATAAAGTACTTAAGTGGTTTTGTCATGTAAGAAATCAGGGTACATTGGAGAATCCAGCATGGTTGAGTGCCAATCTGGGTCTACCCTGAGTCACTGAGAAGGCTCAGTTTATCAGAAAGAAAAACCTTGCCTACTGATTTGAGATTTACTTGTTTCTAGAAGGGAATCCAGATAACACAGGATTGTTTATAGGTTCAAACTTGGATACTTTTTATACTCATCACTTTTTCTGTTTTTCCCAGAATCAACTTGTACGAGTTGATGAAGAGTAATAGCTTTCAAGGTTTCAGTCTATCAGTAGTTCGGCGCTTCACCCTCTCTGTCTTGAAGTGCTTGCAAATGCTTTACGTAGAGAAAATCATCCACTGTGATCTCAAGCCTGTGAGTATAACCTCTGTCCTGCCAGGAGAGCAGGTTCTCTTTAGTGGCAGTTAGGGCAGCCAGCATGGCCAGGGCTTCCAGAGTGGCAGCCCTAAAGTCCCTGCTTATAGGCTAAGTGAGATGCAGTGAAGCCTAAGGCACACATATTGGAAGGACTAAGAGAGATGTAGTGTACTTGAGGCAGCTAAGAACCAGAGGGGTTTCCCACAGAAGTGATAGGGGTGGGTGGTGGCTGTCTTGAGCATCAAGATGTTTTACAAGTAGTTTTGGGGGTCTGGGTTTACCCACTTTTGCCCTTTCAATCATTAGTCACTTATAGTTCTTAAGAATTCTTGCTGGATTCTAGAGTTTTCCCTTATCTGTTCTGCAGAGGCTTGTGCCATTCACGTAGATGGATCATTCTACTACTCTGCTAAGTCCTTACTAGATCCACTGTACTCTGAGTTGCTCCTCAGGTATGGCACACCTCAGACCACTTCCTCTCCTTCAGTGGCTGTGCCCTTCTTACTTGTCATGCTAGTATTGTATTCTTAGTTCATTCTGTGTCTCCCACTGGACTGCAAGCTCTCCCAAGGTCAGACTATTATGTCCCCAGGACCTAACATGGTGCCTGTAAGAGTAATGGAAGGCAACAAATAAATGCTTGTTAAATGAGCCAAATGATTGCAAATGTAAAGAAGTAATACTGTAGAGGTAGCTAAGGACAAAATGTGAGGAACACTCGTTCCAAAAATATCCCTTAAGTTCCTTACTCCCTTCTCTGCACCCCCAAACATGATTTAATTTTTTTAAACTGTAACTCATAAATAAAATTGAGGATATTTTTGTAACTTAATATTGTAAAGATATGGAAGGACATTGCTTTGTTCTCCATTTCTAAATTCCTAACCTTTAGCTTTGCAATTCCAAAGATTCACAATGCCCATGGTTCTTGGGCTTAGGGAAGTGACTTTCACCAAGGAAATCTGTAAGACACTTAATGGCTAAAATATCAAGTAACAGATTTCCTTGACAAGTAGATCAAGTAGACCAAATATGTGCATCCCTTTGGAAAACATGCACACAACCAGCAGGGTATTTTGTGAGTATTTATTAAAGAATCAGGGAATTATTCTTATGAACTTCATGGTTAGTATGGATGAGCTATGATAGCTCATTGCATTTGTCCCTTCCCTGGACTTCTTTCTACCAAAAAGGTGGGAGATGAGAGGGTATGGTAGTCAGCTTTTGGTCCCTGTGACAAAATACCTGAGATAAACTACTTACAAAGAGGAAAGGTTTGTTTTGGATCACAGTTTCAGAGGTTTCACTCCATGGTTGAATGGCTTCAACCATGTGATGAGGCAGAACATGACATTAGGAGTTCATGGCAGAGCAAAGCTGTTACCTCATGCATCTAGGAACCAAAGAGAGAGACAGGGTCCCTGCCCCAATATCCCCTTCAAAGCACAACCTCAGTGACCTAACTTCCTCCAACTAGTTCCAGCTCTTAAAGGACCTACCACCTCTCCACAGTGCCATAGGCTGATGACTAAGCCTTCCACACAGCAAACTTTGGGCTTTTATCATAACAAAGGGCCAGCCCCATCTAGTGAAGGGGTCTTTTTTCCATTGGGCTAGAGACACACTAGAAATTCTTTTGAGATTTCTGCTAATTATCCTCCTTGCATTAACACAAACATTCTTTAGAAAAGATACTGTGGAGTAAATTTGGATTTTTAGTTTTGGCACCAGAGGCTTCGTATGTGCCATGTTATGTACTCAGCAAGCAATCACATGATCCATTCATCTGACAGTGAGATCCTTGAGGCACAAAGTAGGACTTTAATCTTCCAACCTCAGCCAGTGCTGAAAGGAGAGCCCAGAAGCTCAACCTTGTCATTTTATGGGTTCCCCAAAGTCAGTGTGAGACACACACAAACCTCAATCTAACTTATTTATTTATTTACTTATTTATTTGTTTGTTTGTTTGTTTGTTTGTTTGTTTATGTTCTTTATTATCATAATGGTAGGTCTACAGGGGCATTAAACCAATTCAGTGACATTTGTAAGGCAAGTAAGGCACAGAACTGGGTGTGGTAGAAGATATTAATAAACCCACCATCTTCAGGAGTTACATAATCAATATGGGGAAAGGTACATGCAAAACAGTGAATAATGAATCCAAAGAAGATGTAGACTACAAGTCAATGGG
Organism: Callospermophilus lateralis; assembly: GCF_048772815.1. NCBI lineage: Eukaryota > Metazoa > Chordata > Mammalia > Rodentia > Sciuridae > Callospermophilus > Callospermophilus lateralis. The sequence goes on from NC_135308.1 coordinate 69,299,172, forward strand.
AAATAAGAGCAGGAGAGTACAATGGAATGTGGAGAAGATGCCAGAGGAGGAGTTCAAAGGTGGTCAGATTTGAACTAGGCCCTGTAGGGGTGAGCATTTAAGTAAGTGGAGCACCTTGGACAGCATTAATTTTTATAAACTTGACCTGTCTTTTTTCTCTTTGTGCTAGGAAAATATAGTGCTATACCAAAAGGGCCAAATTGCAGTTAAAGTTATTGACTTTGGGTCCAGTTGTTATGAGCACCAGAAAGGTAGGTTCCCCACTGAGTTCTCCCATTGCAATTTCTCTCCATTTACACACAAGACTACCTGGGTTCCAATCTAGGATCAGCCATCCAGGGTTACTAGTATGATTTTGAACAAGGTGTTTCACTTCTCTGAGCCTAAGTTTCCATGTCTATAAAATGAGAAATTAGATTCATATACCATAGAGGCTCTTTAAAGATCTTATATTCTGTGGACACGAAGTTACAAATAAACATTGGGTCACAAAACTCACTACATGTGTATCAGAAACACCTTGGGGCTTTGAAAAATTATAGTTTCCAAGGCCTCACCCTATTAAATTTCTGGAGAGTGCACAGGAGTTTGCACTTTAGAAAACAGCCATTCTAATGTTTGGGATTTACTGTCCTAGATTCTCTAGGCTTTGTACTTTTTTTCCAAACTAGAATGCAGGAAGTAGCCCTGGAGCACATTTGCATCAACCTTTATTGGATTTGATTTAAGTTCAATTAACTTGACTTCTGTCAAGACTGATGTAGAAAACATGTACCATTCAACAAATGTCTATTTTCTGGTATATATCATTTGCTGGTTTGGGTACCAAAACCAAAACATGAAATATTACCTGTCCTGGGTTGCTTATGTATAATGTAAGAGACAGAAATATTAAAAAAAAGTAAAATAAAATAGGTAGAATGATTAGGAAGATACACAGGCTCTATTAAGGGCACACACACAAAAAGACTTTGGGACCAGCCTTCCTGGTGTCAGAATGTGTCAGAGGGAACCCTCTGAGGCTGCAGAAAGGACTATGGGATAGGTATTCCCAAATAGTCTGCAGAACCACTTTGGAGGACCTATCTCCTTAATATATTTTTCCATATGGATCCTATAAGAATTCCATCCAGAAAACAATGCTCCCCAAAAAGAACTTGTATGTTTACTCTTTTTAGATATTGACAACTGTATTAACCTATTAGTTGCTATTTATCTTGGGCTGCCAGGATGCTCAGAACTGAGTTTGCAATTACTGTATTCTTGCTTTCTGACAGTAACTTCCTCCTTTATATTTCTCCTGACTTTCCTTTTATCTTTGACTATAAGGCAGTATGGAGTATGGATACTGGAATTAGACTTCCTGGTTTCAATTCCCAGCTTTGTTCACTGGAAGCTGAATGACCTTGACAATTCATTTAACCTCAGTTTTCTTATCTTTAAAATTGAGACAAAAATAGTACCTGCTTCATAGGGCTTTTGTAAGGATTGAAAGAATTCATCTACATAAAGCACTTGGGATAGTGCCTGGCACATGCTAAGCACCACACAAGTGCCATTAAATTCATGATTTAAAGTACCCTATATATATGAACTTGGCATAGTACTCAAATTCATTTTGGAAAAGGCATGGTATAAAAGTTGTTTTTAATCAAACATTTATTTTAAGTTAAAGAATTATTACATTCTTATAACCAATCTAAACATTAAAGAAGTGATTATAGCCCCTCTCAATCCAGGAGATCACAACATAGGAAAAATCAAAATGTTCCATTTCCCTGGCTTTAGATTCCTTATCTATAAAATTTAGGCCCCCTACAATATAATCTTCTTTCTATCTTTATTTGCTGAGATTTTTGTTGAGCTTTTCTTTTAGTACTTCATTATACAATATATATATAATATATTGAATAGACATTGAATTTAAATTTTGCATTTTGTACACTTCCAATTCTGATATGTTTCCCCCAGTGCCAAATCACAATACTGTCAGAAATTATCTTTCCAAAGCTCACCTGACAGTTTGAAAACTTAGTTTATATTAGTTTTATGGTTTGTTTCTTTAAAAACTTGTCTAACATAAAATGTTTTAAAGTACCCTGCTTTAATTTGCTCAGAATAATGCCTACTTTGGAGTTCCTTATCAATAAAGTGGGGATAATAGCACCTTCATTTATCATCAGGTTGTTGTGAGGATTTGTTGATGTTTTGTTTTTGATGTTACTTTCATCTTGCAGGGCTCAATAGGATAAGAAGGTGGGGATAGGGGGATTCTAAATTATCTGCCATCTTCAATTGCCAAACTATCCTGGAGAGGGGGCCCTGGAGAGAAAGCCAGCTTTCCCACATCAGATTTCTCTTTTTGCCCTAATAGTATACACCTATATCCAAAGCCGGTTCTACCGATCCCCTGAAGTGATTCTGGGTCACCCCTACGATATGGCCATTGATATGTGGAGCTTGGGCTGCATCTTGGCAGAGCTGTATACGGGTTACCCTCTGTTCCCAGGGGAGAATGAGGTGGAGCAGCTGGCCTGCATCATGGAGGTGAGGAGGAAGGCCTGCTTGCTTGATGTCCTTGGATGGCTTCAGTCCTGACATGGGGCTACATCAGACTCATCAAGGGCAGTGGCCTGCATACTATTTTTTTTACCTTTGGTCAAAGTTTCCCTAAAAGTGTTTTTGAAGTTACATACTTCTTGTACATTTTTGAGAACTAACATTTTTTATTATAAATTTACATAGTTTCAAAGGATGCCATTTCCCCCTTAATGTAAATTGTGACATTTAAAAATAAAACTGTTAAAGCAATCTTTCAAATATATCCAAAAGAATTTTAAAAAAAAGAGTGACCTAATACCCACCAAAATCTACCTTTAAGAGGACATGAATAAGTTCTTTAACAGTTGTACCTTTCTTTAACTCTTTTTCCTCCTTGAATGAACTTTTTAAATTCTACCTCATATATAGAATTTTATTCTAATTTAATATAGCTTTATTTTTAAATATATCAATCACTATAACTTCAAATTTTTATTATCATAAGCTCCATGTGTAGAATTTTTTTCTCAAGAGATCACTAAAATAGAACTAGTGCATAAATTAAGATAATTAGTAGGCATAAAATGTGAAATTTTACTTCACATTGTATACACCTCTTAGAAGAATGAATGGAGCTGAGTTTTCTCTTTTTCCCATTAATTTTTATACCTGTAAGCGAACATTACTTCTTTTTTTTTAAAAAAAAATTTTAGTTGTTGATAGACCTATATTTTATTTATTTATATGTGGTGCTGAGAATTGAACTCAGTGCCTCACACATGCTAGGCAAGTGCTCTACCACTGAGCTACAAACCCAGCCCCAACATTACTTCTTGCTACAATGAACAAGCTCAGGACCAGGCCATTACAATACATTGATTCCAAATATGTGAGCCCAAGAAGGAAACCTGTTCTAGTTATGTTGCCTCATTCTGTGACTTTTTTTGAATTCTGTTTAACAATTGAACAATTGAACAATCTATCATCAGAAATTATTTTTATCAACCTATCAGCTGAAACAAATAATTGGAAATTATCTGACAAAAAATAGGTAGCGTTCAGTAATGACTTTTGCTCTTTTAACCTGGGAGGACTATTTCCCAGTAAAAAGGCTTTACTAAGACTCATCACAGGATTATTAATCACATCTCATTTTTTTCAATGAAGTTTTCTTGTAGAGCTAAATTAGACAAAATGGAGAAAATAACTAAAAATTTGAAAAATTCAAATTTAAGGATTTTCCTAGTAAATTGATAAAAGTTTGACTGTGAATCTCTCTAAATCAAAAGCTAAATTTCTGTCTTCTAGATTGTCTCAAAGTTAATCAGTGACACATGCCTTTGAGAAGTATTAAATATAGATGGTTTCATTTGTTGTTTGAAACTAAAAATAAAATATTAAAATAATTTAGATGAAAATATCTAGAAATTATAACTATGGTGGAATCAATACTGGCCTGGGAGTTAGTAAATTTGGGGTCTAGCCCTTGTTCTGACTTTTTGGCAAGTCATTTCCCACTCTGGACTGGAAAATGAGAGGGTCAGACCAGATGACTTCTAAGGTTAGTAATGATTTTATGAAATATCCCTGAACCATTCCTGCTTCTAATACCAAGGTGAACGGGGCATCTGGCTTGAGCTTCCCACTGCCCCAGGACTGACTCAGTTTCCCCTTGATATCTGTAGGGTTGAGGAGCAGGAAGGCAGGATTGTGCATGGATTATGGCCAGAAACCTAGGGCTGAGAGCAACCCATAAATTTCTTTATCTGTACACCCCTATAAGGTTCAGTAGAGAAAGTGAATAAGTAGGCCTATACTTTTCTTTTCAAGAAGGAATTTATCTTACAAGAAATGCCTTCTCTGTTGATTTGTATCTCTTTTCCCTCCCTTCTCTTCCCAGTGTTCCATGCTGGGGTGTGTCATTCCTAATTCAATGTGATCAGCATGTACTGACATTGAGATCTGGCTGCTATCGAGGTGGCTTGCCTTGTTGGTGCTGATGTCTGTTTAGAATAGCATGTGAATCTTAAGATACTGAGACAGCCCTGGAGACATGAGCTCTGGGTCTGCCATGCTACTGACTTGATGTCATCACTTAATATCCTCAAGTTTTTATCTGTAAAAGGCAAAGTGTGGCCAAAGTCCCACCTAGCTCTTAACAGTCTTTGAATCTGTGACTTCACCAAGAGTGAACCAACTACACTGTGCTTGTTGAAGGTGCTGGGTCTGCCGCCAGCCCGCTTCATTCAGACGGCCTCCAGGAGACAGACGTTCTTTGGTAAGTCCCCAGGTCTAATCTCTTTATCTCATTGTGTCTAATGAGGTGTCACAGGTCTTGAAGGTACTTCCCATACCCTAAATCTCATATTTTGCTTTTCTCCTGTCCCCATACCAAAGGGCAGGATGTGGTTTAGGAGCTTACAGACAATGAAAAGTGGTCCCAGATGGCATGCTGGAGATGAGATGGGTGAAATCACAAGGGGAATGGGTTCTTGGTAATACAAATGCATTGGAGCAGGAGAATGATCAGGTTCCCACTCAGAAGACCTATCAGCAAGTGTTAGAACCTCAGAAGATAATGATCTCCACTCCTAGTTCTCCCTACCTTCCCAAGCAATTTGCTCTCTCAAGCCATGCACTGTGCAGAAATATTGGAGCAGACTTCTCTTAGAGAGTAGTGGGGAATTTCATTGCTATGTTTTATCATTAATGGAACATTATTTTTTATTGCCCCAAATCTTCTAATCCCCAAGACCCTTACTGCCCCAGGTTCACTGTTACTCTGTCATAAAATGGGTAATTAAGGCCTGTCAGAACAATTTTGGTGTAGATGTATTGTTTCTGGTCAATTATGATTGGGTCATGTGTCTGAGTTTTGGGATTCAGTGTTATCTGCAGCCCTGTGCTGCCCCTCTCATCGCAATTCCCAGGCCCTGAATTCTATGATCCTCTGTCTTTCTATGTGAGTGGTGCTGTACACGTTGAACAGATGGAACAACAAGATACCAACTGAGGTAGGGCTTCCAGGACACTGACAAGATAAAGTAAATTCCAGATCTAAATTCTCTCTGAAGAACCACAAAAAGCTTAAGGGGTTCTGAGGCAGAAAAATTCATCTTGGGGTTGTGGCTCAGTGGTAGAGAGCTTGCCTCTAACACATGAGGCACTGGGTTTGATCCCCAGCACCTCATTTAAGGAAAAAAAAAAAAACTAAATAAAGGCATTGTTTCCATTTATAACTAAATATTTTTTAAAAGTCATATTGGCTTTAATGTTATCAACGTGGAGCAAAATCAGACATGAGGGAGAGAAGACTCTACAGACAGGGCCTTCCTGCCATCTGGAATGACATTTTTTAAAAAATATAAATATTGTTTTATTGATTCAATTTTTTAAAATACATGACTGTAGAATTCACTACAATTTTTATTACACATAGAGCACAAGTTTTCATATCTTTGTATATAAAGTATGTTTATGCCAATTCATGTCTTTATACATGTACTTTTTTGTTGTTTGTTTTTTGTTTTGTTTTGATTTTTTGCATGACAATTCTTTTTTTTTCTTTTGCATTTTCTTTTTAAAATTTGTTTTAATTAGTTACACATGACAGTATAATGATCTTGACATATCATACATTTGAATCAGATGGGGTATAATCTCTCATTTTTCTGAGTGTACAGGTTGCAGAATCACATTGACCATGCAGTCACGTATATACCCACAGCAATAATAATGTCTATTTTATTCTGCTGTCCTTCCATTCCCCCTTCCCCTCCCCTCCCCTCCCATCACTTCTCTCTACCCAATCTAATGTGACACACTTCTTTTTTTTTTTTCCCCTCACATTGTCATACATGTATTCTGTATAACGAAGAGGGTCTCTTTCTGGAATGACATTTTTGAAGCTATTGTTGTCAGGTTAGTTCATGGGCTCACACAGGCTATGCCATTCCAGTTTTCCTAGCCCTCCCACTCCCATTTGCACCTGAGAGTGGCCTCAGAATGGGTATGTAAGTCACACATTTCACTTCACAACTTGCCCCATCAATAGGAGAGTCAAAATATTCTCATAGGGGAGCCACGGATAGTTTCATTTATGCTGTCCAGTGTGTACTGATTCAGTATGTGGGGATTATACTGTAGTCTCCTTCTATACCATTTGGTAAAACATCCCAGGCCTGAACCCTATATAGGATTCCTGACCCTTTTTCCTGTTCTCCATGGACTCCCCATGATCCCCAAACTGAAAGCTGAAGGCTCAGCAAGCAGAGATGTTCCATGATCCTTCTTTGTTCAGTAGTGAGGTATCATCCATTCTTAGTTAGTCCCATGCTATTCCAGTGATTAAATCTCTTAAAATATCATCTTTCAATTGTGGATAGAGCTTTGAAGACCTTGCCTCTCTGATCAAGAGTGTGTCCTGGTTGCCACAAAATGGTGTCCACATACTCACCTTTCTTCAGAGCTGTTAGATGGTAGGCAGAAGCTCTAGCTGACTTACTGATAAACATTAAGCAATAAGATTGGTCTTTTGACCCTGTATTATTTTATTGATTCAATTTTTAAAAATACTGTATATACTTTCCCCATCCACCACTTACATTATTCAGTCTTTTGGATTTTTGAAGGATTTGGAGGAAGAACAGTGGGGATATTAATGTTTCTTCCTGCTAGACAAAGTCGTTGGAGAAGAGTCACATCCTAAGCCTTAACACTGACCTCACTGAGATAGCATCATGGTGGTGACTAGAAGGAAGGGACCACAGGGCATCTTGGTGGGGAGATACCAAAAGACGTATGCATGTCCACTTCACAGACTACTTAATCTCTACCGTCAGCACTAGGCTATAGGATGGCAATAGGGTTTTGGTAGCAACATTCACACAGTTTCACTTCCTGTGCAAGAAGAGTCTTTACTCTCCAGTGTTTCCCAAACTTTTCAAATTACAAGAATCATTTGGGCACTTGGCAAAAATGCTAATTCCCAGGATCATTCTCAATGATCTATGAGATAGTAAGTTTGAAGCAGGATCCAAGATTCTGTTTTTGACAACAGCTCCTTATGAGTCTTCTGACAAGGTGCCTATGGTAAATGCTGTGTTCATGTTGGTTCTTGATTTTCCTTTTCTTAGGTTTGGACTGCCAGCAGTTTCTCAGCTCCTAGCCACTCCTAGTTAATACTCCTCATAAGCAGCGAAGTGATGTTGCCTCAAGGATAGCGAGACACTTAGGTGCCCGAGGCAGCAGCAGGAAGAAGATGGAGAGAATGATTAGATATTGGGGAGGCCCAGAGGTGTGAGGAAGACTTTGATGAGAAAAACAATTACTTAAATGTCACTTTAGGAGCTAAGTTGTTTAGAGAACTGGGAGCACAATTCTTCTTTGGTGAACATAATTCTTTGGTCAACAAAAAAGAGCAACATATTTCCCCCAGTCACTTTTATGCATATCAATACAGAGATATCTGTGTGTGTATGTACACACACGCTCATGTACACATTTATGGGAGTTTCCTAGGAATTCAGTAAGAGTGGTTGTCTTTTGGAGGACCTGAAAATTACACTGGTTACAAAAGTAGTAGAACTTTATTATTTACCCTCTAGAATGTGCAAAACATGAACTCCACTGAGTTCTGTGAGAATTCAATAGTGCATATACACATGTGTGTTTGTGCATATACACATTTACCACTTAGGTGCAGACTTACAGGGTATAAGCAATAAGTGGTCAAATTTTCTAAGTATGCACACAAGGATCTGAATGTCAAGGTGAATGATCTTACCTTCATAGCATTGCACAAAATATCCTTGGAAACCTTTGGAGCTATTTTGGGGTCTTCTTTTCAGGGATGACAAACCATACATTGGTGGTTTGTCTCCATTGTAAACTGTGTCTTCAGCAACCAACCAAGTTGGAATATTCCAATTATGGTCAAAATTTTGGTATAAGTGTAAAGGTGTAATGAGGATGATTTGCTTGTATGGTTTGAAAATGGGCCCTGAGAGCATTCTCCTAAAATAGCTTTCTTTGTTGTACCTGTGGATATCCCAAATTTTCACATACTTGGGCTAGTGGGGAAGAAGTGAGGACACAGATAATTTAGAAAGGGACTATATCCTTTTTGTTCAAAGCCATTTTTGACACTTCAGATTATCACTGCCATCACCATTATCATTCATCATCATTATTATCTTGCCTTTGTTTATATTCAACTAAACTATCATTTGATTTGGGGAGAAGTTATGTGAAAGAGGCTCAGAACCTACTAAATAGTAGGAAAAATTGTTTTTAATGTTAATTGCATTCATGGAATAATCGACCTGGGTTATTTCAAAGTGACTGAGTGTGTGTGTGTGTGTGTGTGTGTGTGTGTGTGTATGGGGATGGGTGGGCTAGGGTATGTGTTAAGACAGAAAGTAGAAGAGCTGCAAAGATGACTTCAGGAAGCAGTGTGGTTGAGTGGACAGCTGTGATGTGACCAGTGAATATTTACACCTGGAACTAAATACAGAATATTGTATCTCTAAAGATTCCAAAGGTTTTCCTAAAACTATAACCAACAACAGGGGGAAAAAAAGATACCCGGATTCCAAGGATCTCACGATGGTGCTGAAAACCTATGACACCAGCTTCCTGGACTTTCTCAGAAGGTGTTTGGTGTGAGTTTGTTGGGGTGTCTCTTAAGTACTGGGTTTCCTCTTAAGTACTTGTACTTTTGCATGTGTTTGCTGGTGAAAGTCTAAGACTGGGAGATGGTTATAAAAACATCAATGGTAGAGTTTTGCAGTCTCCAAATTGCTTTCATGTCTGCCTCATGAAACAGTGCTCTCCCCCTACTGTGTGATGATCAGGGCAGATATCTGCTGTATTTTGCAGATATGCAGCTGGGTTCCAAGAGAGATTTGGATTACAGTGTGTGTTAGGATTTGTCATCTTCTTGACCTGAAGCTGCATGCCAGTGAGATTGTAAGCAAATCCTAATGACTTCTGTTTCTTGAATGGAAGGCAACCTCTTCAGTGAGCCTATTATAACCAGTATATACTAGGTTCAGAGCCCCTCTCCATTCCCCTAGGATTCAGTGCCCAAATCCTCTTGCATTAGGGAATTAGAGGACAGGTGAGTTGTAAAACATTTATTATGTACAACTTTTTACAATCTATATGCATATTTTGAATCTTAAAAATTAGGTTTTGTACTTTGATCAAATCACAATGAAAAAGGAGTCACCACACGAAGCACCCAACACAGTGTACAGTTTGTAAGGTTCTTGGAAAATGTTGGCTATTGCTTCTATTTTACTATTAAAGAAGTTTCTCAAGTCCGTCTCCACTGAGTGCAAGTATTAGCTGAGTGCTATTCGACAAGTTATCATTTCTCTCTGGGCCTCAGTTTCCTTTTCTATAAAGTGGGGGCATTCCTAAAGTACCTTCCATCTCTATCAGTTCTACAGTTGTTTAGTTTTAGAAGACCATATCTTTATTATTCTCTCATTATTCCAGTAGAGTAATTTTAGCAAAATACTTCTTTGGCATTTGTGCATTCTGTAATTTAGGTTCTAGCTTAGAGGGAAAACCATTAGATACCACTGAAAATATTTTCATCTATGGGAGTTATACTATTTACTTCTCTGAATAATTGAGATAAGGATTCTGTACCCTATTTTTACCAACATATCCCCCAGCTCCATGCTCGGGCCAGAAACTGCCCAGTGAGACAGGTGAGTTGTCTAGAAACCCAGCCATCCTGAACACAGCTTAGCACAAGAAAAATATTATTTTCTTTTTTAGTGTAAAACATCAATTGCTCACAACTTGTAAGAGATGATTCAAGTTGATGAGGGTCTACTCCCTAATCTATATATTGCTAATCAGCAATTTATGGAGTGAGAGACTAAATTTTTTTAGCTAAAGTCAAATAGGATTAGTAAACATCTAGCTTTATGTGCAGGTTTTATTGGCAGGCTCCAGAAGTCCAGAAGAGGGGAGATGAAGTTTAAGAAGCAGTTCATTTGACAAAAAACTGGGACCTTGAATTGCTCATGCCTTTGAGTCTGGACTAGTAATACCATCTCCCTGCAGTTGGCAGCTATTCATTCCCAGCATGATGGACAATAGCTAGAATTTCCTACCTTGGAAGGTGGCTAGATGGTGGAAAATACTAACTATGACTAATAGTAGTGATGTGTTTTCTGGTAGTTGAGGGACTCTGACATGTAAGATTATTTTATTCTGTAAAATGCTAATGGGTAGAATTAGGACCTGGGTAAAATTCACTGAAAAGTGAGCCAATTTTGGTCCAATAAAAATCAAGAACTTTTAAAGAATCAGAGTTTTTAAAAATTGGAATAGGAGGATCTGTGACTTTACTGCCAAGTTACTGATATTACTTGAGAATGGCTAGGTAATTCTATGTTGGGAATTCTGTCAAATGCATTTTATTACTTTGTTGGAAGTTTGCCTGTATCATATCCAAGTCGCATTATAAATATTAATATTCTAAAATTCTATAATTTCCTTTATGATATATATGGAGGTCCAAATCCCACATCTTGGGAATTGAAATTAAATATCTGTTTCTAATCTTTTTAGCTTATGAAATCCTAATTCCAAATAGGTAAGGTTTTTAAATGATACTTCTTGTAAGAAAATTTCTAGAAATCAAGAAAATTTGAAATTTAATATATTCCCCAGCTCACATACAATTTTTTTTAAAAAAATTTGTTTCTAGTAGTTGTTCTCAGATACTTTTAAATTATTTGATATAATCTTTGTTCTGTGATAATATATTTGAGATTAGGACATATCTCAATGAAAAATATCTTTATTGGGTTCTTAAAATTATTTTAATATTAAGAGAAAATAAAAGAGTAATCCATGCCAGGCTTTGTTGATGTGCAGATGGGAACCTTCTCTTCGTATGACCCCTGATCAGGCCCTCAAGCATGCTTGGATTCATGAGCCACGGAACCTCAAACCACGGCCCAGGCCCCAGTCCCTGAGGAAACCCAATGTCTCTCTTCCTTCTGAGATAAGCAAGAACAAGGTTCAAGAGTATCATCACTCAACCAAAACAGGTATAGCCCTCAGCCAGACAGTCCTCTTCCCATAGTTCAGGGAGTCAGGTTCTTCCAGAGGAAGGTCAATTTCTTTGAACTTAGTCTTGGATAATTTATTTCTGGCTATGACATTATTAGTCTGCCCTTTCTTATTTTGAGAATTTTTCTTTTTCGAGAAACTTGGCTTTTAGCCATAGCCACCCACCCGCCTTATGAGGGATTTTCCATTTTTCTCCCATATTCAATCCCTTTTCTATTCCTTCCCTTTTCTTTCACTGTGTCTGCCTCTTTATGCCCTATAATTACCTTTTGAATTTTTATCAGTGACAAATTCTAGGATTATGCAAATCTTTTATATGTAATATAGCTTAGTGGTTAAGCATAGGCCACTGGTATCAAAGTACTTGGGATGAAATTCTGGCTCTATCACTTACCAGGTGTGGGCTCCTGGATAATTTACTTAACCATGATGCAGATCCATTTGCCTATTTATGAGAATGAGAATAATGCTTATTCTGTAGTGCTGCTGAAAAGATCAAATGAATCAGTAAATGTGAAGTGCTTAGAATGATGCCTGGCACATTAGAATGTGCTTTACAAATGAACTATTTTTATATCATTATAACCACAATTTTCCCCAAATGATTTACAACCTAACAGAAAGTTAGAATATGCAGTCATTCATATTTGAACATCATTCCGTCTTTTCCCTCCTTTGGCAGATGAGACCACCAAAGAGACTGCAGACAAAATAAAAGATGGTGCCACTAAGAATGTTCAGAATTCAGCTGATCAGCAGGGCTCTGAACAGCACACTACTGAGACTGTCCAGCTGCCTCCTCTAGTAGAAGCTCCCAGAAAGCCAGAGGCTGTTACTGAACCAGAGGTGGCCAAACCCTCCACAGAACAAAGTGGCCCAAGCTCCTCCTCTAGTAATACAAACATTTTACCACGTATTGTATGACCCTTGCTGAAGGTTCCTGTGTCCCATTCCTTTCCAGTGATTTGTATTCAAGACAGCACTTATATTGTACAATACTTCAGATTGTTGTTTTTCAATGCATAAAGGTTTGTTTTTAAAAAATCAACTCTCTCTTCACATAGACAATTGGCCCGATTCCTCTTATGAATGATGTGGGTGGATGTCCTTATACCTGAACTCACTCTTTAGCTACGTGTGTGTGTGTGTGTGTGTGTGTGTGTGTGTGTGTGTGTTTTGGGGGGTAGTTTTAGTATCATTAATGGTACTTTAAATAAAATTTTTTTCTTTTTGCCCATGATTGTCAACCTATATCTATCAGAATTTTTGTTTGGAAATAATAAAAACTAAGTTCAAATTAGTTTAAGTAATAAGGGACATTTGTTGTCTTATGTCACTGGGGAATCAGGTGGGGTAGATGCAGTTTCAGGCACAGCTGTATCTAGGAATTCAAATAAGGTCATCAGAGCTCAGATTAACCTTGCTTCTTTTTCCTCTTCTTTCTCTTTCCTTCTTCCTGTTCTTTTTCTCTTCTGCCTTGATTTTCCTATATTTAGCTTCATCCTGATGACTGAAGGCTCATCCCAGAAGTTAAGATGACTACCAACATCCAGTCAAAAGATAGTCTTCCTTGCTGGCAGGGAAGTCTCAAAAATGACTGTATCTCAACTGTATCTGAGAGACTGTGGTCCTCTGTGGTTCTCACCTGGATTATAAGCCCACCTTGTAGTTGTGTTGAAAATGCCATGACTGTTGCTTCTCTAGGAAGGAGTAGGGGGATAAAGTGCTTCCCAAAGGAGGGAAGTTGATTTCATAAGCAGGATATTTTCATTCATCCACCACTCCTCAAATCCAATAAAGTCCACTTATTTCTCTTCTCAGTTCTATCTACATAAACCACAATTTCTGTATGGTTGTATCCCAGGACAAACAAAATATGACATGAAACTTAAGATCATAAACAACATGGAAAATATACCTGGCTTTATAGTTTCCTTTAAAAATACTACATAATATTCCAAAAATGGTGATATCAAGTAGTCGAAGCCATGGATTTGGAAAAGATCACCTAGGGAAGAGGACACAGGATAGCAAAGAGTCAAGAGAAAGTCTGGTAGGATAAAATTACAACATGACAGAGTAGAGCCCCTAAGAGACCTAGAGAAATACGAGGAAAATTAGAAGACAAAGAGGAAAAGGTTTCTAGGAGGGGAAAAAAGGTCAAAAACATTTCTAGGGAGGTGGGTAAGAATGGAAAATGTTTTAAGTGGGGTGTCACGAGCATTTAGTCAGAGCAGTGCTATAACTTGTCCTCGGTTCTATGGCCAGAAGGTTACAGAACTGGCCAGAGAACTCAGGTCTTGGGAACATTTTTCCCCAGTGCTGGAGACTGAACCTAGGCCTCTCTTTCATATGCAACAAGTACTAAGCTACACCCTCAGCCTTGAGGAACCTCTTTGGACACCATCTTCAATCATGGATAAAGTTGGAGGTTGACAGAGGTTCTGCCGCTCAGCAGACCCATAACAAGAAGTAAAGTCTAGAACACATAACTAGACTGATTTTGTTTGGATATTAGAAACTTTTTTCTCATTTTCATGATTATAAAAGGTAAAAATGAATTCTTGACAAATTGTGGCTTATTTTAAGGCAAGATTTAAAATGAGGGGAGTTGTAAATTGAGGCACACAGACAGGAGATATATAGCAAACAGCAACCTTTGTCGGTGTCTCTCGGTTCAGCATAATTCTGCTTGCCTCTGCCATTCGTCTCTTTTTTTCACTTCTAAGACTTCTGGACCTTATTGAATCTTTACCCTTTAGATGCCAAGAAAACCAAATACTCGGAGCTCTTTAATTTTTTTAATTTTATGTCCTTGCTCGCATGGACAGGAAAATGTGCAAAATCCAGTGACTAGCATTAGATGACATGTCTTTCATGTGAGTGGTATGAAGATAATGTTAGGGCTCTGTGAGGATAAGGACAAGGGAGCTGTGGGAATGAGGGGAGAGTGGGTGGGGCAAGGGCTGGGCCCACTGCTGGAAGAGGGGATGCAGAGAGTGGGCACGATCACAGGTTCACCATCAGCCAGTCCAGCAGCTGCAGCCGTGTGACATTTCCCACCGCCTCATCCAGCTGTCGCTCCTTCTCATAGCGCAGCACTGACTGCAGAACCTCCCCTACGCTGCGTCCCTTGTCTACAGCAGCAGCCGAGAGCTGAAGTAGCTGTGGAAAGCAGAGAAAACAGCAGTGGAGGGGCCAAGGGTCCCCAGGCAGTCCAGAAACAACATGATACAGTTAGAACCAGGAGGCCAGGTTGACTTTGGGAAAGTACAGCAGCAGGGACACAAGTTAAATGTTGAGAAGACTTCCTTAAGAGCAGTTTGTCAGTCTGTTTGGCAGAAGGAAGTTGGTGTTATCACTCTTAATTCAAAGAAAGGTGTTAATATCTACTGTCCATGACATATAAAATGCGATTTCTCATTAAGACAAAAATTTTCCCTTTATTCCTCTCTGAAGAAATGCTTACAGTAAATGTTCATTAATAGTGTTCTGCCCTCTAGGAATTCTAAAAAGTTTTAAACCCTAATATCATAAAATAGTCTCTATTAACATCCTAAGACCAACAAGAGTGAGAGAAACATATCCAACAGACAAACGTGGATACTGCTTTCCATGCCTCATAGACCAGAGAACTCTATAATGGTATTTCAGGAAAGCACCTCTGAGATCAATATGACCTCAGCAAGATGTGACTGAGAGAGGGAAGAGACTTATCAGAGTGACATTGCTAGCACTTCACAGAACCAAAATTCACACTTAAACCTTAAGTTTATTACTCTTTCTGAACACAAATTGAGGAAACCTAGTTGAGACAAGCATTCTAATATGAATACAGTAAAGGCAACAAATTATTTCAAGTAGTAGGATTTTTGTGCATTCTGCTCCTGGTTCTTTATAAGACATGCCTATAATCCCAGCTACTCAAGAGGCTGAGACAAGAGGGTCACAAGTTCGAGGCCAGCCTGGGTAACTTAGCAAGACCTTGACTCAAAATAAAAAGGGCTGGGGATGTAGCTCAGTATAGAGCAACTTGCCTAATACAAGTGAAGCTCTGAGTTCAGTTCCCAAATTCCCTTCCCCCCTTTAAAAAAAAACAAGGAAAAGGAAGAATTAGTCTAAGGTTAAAATACATGGGGCAAATATCACGAGCACTTTCAGAAGGAGATATTTTTATGTGAGAAACTAATGTGGATATTCTGGAAATAAGTGGAAACAGTCATAACAAAGAAATAAAAGATATGAAAAGGGCTGAATGAAATTTAAAACAAAAACATTCACAAAATGTATTAGATGAGCTAAATGGCAAAACAAAGATGACAGAATAAAATCAATTAACTTGAAGGTAGATCAAGAGAAATCACCCCTGCTGAAAGACATAAAAAATTGAAGACTGAAAAAATAAGCAGTGCTTCAGGGCCTGCAGACATTTATATCATTAGCATCCCAAAGAGGAGGAGAAAAAGGATGATGCAGAAAAATTATTTAAAGAAATGTGGAAAGCTTTCAAGTTCACCAAAAGAACTGAGCTTGTAAAGAAGTTTAGTATACCTAAAATAAAACAAACACAAGGAAATTCACTATAACATCTATAATAATCAAATTGCTGAAAACTAAAGAAAAAGAAAAAAAAATCTTCAAAACAGCCTGAGAAATCAGAGGAGGAACACACAATTCAAATGACAGCAGATTTCTCCTCTGGAACTAAGGAGGTCAGAAAAAAGTGGCACATTTTGAACCGCTAACAGAAAAACTTCCAAACTCGAATTCTATATCCAGAAGAAAATCAGAAATGAAGGGTTAATAAAGACATTTTTGAATTAAAGAAACTAAATATAAATTATTTCCAGAAAATGTGTTCCAAAAGAATTCCTTAAGGAAGTTCATTAGAGAGTGGGACAGTGATATCAGAAGGAAATTAGGAATACCAGGAATGCATAAAGAGCAATAGAAATAGTAAAATTCTCAGTATAAATAAGGGATTGTCCCTTTAGTTCTTTAAAATGTGTTTTATGGTTGAAAGCAAGAGTAACATCATCTTAGGATTTTTCAATGTATTTAATAGATTAAACACAGAAGACAACTGGAATATAAAGAGTAAGGAAAAGGACCCCCCATAATAGTAATATTTCTACATTTTAGTCTAAGTGGCAAACTACTGATTCTACCTAGACTCTATATATTATAATCCATAGAGAATCACTAAAAATCTACACAAAGATAAAGTAAAAAACACAAAAGATAAGATGGGATATTAAAAATGTTCAAACAATGGATGGCAAAAGAAAAATAGAGAAAAGAAACAGAAATAAATAATAAACTAGTATACTTAAATCTAAACATAAGAAATTAGTGAACCTACAGTTGGACATGTTTTTGTCTACATGAACATGAACAGGACCCAACTGCATGCTCCTACAAAAAAAAACAGCACTTCAAATATAATGATGTGAGTAGGTTAAAAGTAAAATCATAGAAAAAAAAAACGTGCCATGCAAACATTAATTACAATAAATTTTGAATTTAATGTTTATGGTCATTTGAGTTTTTGAAAAGGGGATGGATAATTCAGAGGAGTCAGAAAAGCCATTGGGATCATTTCAACAAATTGTGCCAAGACACCAGTATAGCCTCATGCAAAAGAATAAATTTGGACCCCTCCTTTACATCATACACAAAAATTAAATCAAAGTAGATCAATAGACATAAGAGCTAAAAATTAACAAAAATTTAGAAGAAAACAAAGAGAAAATCTTTGTGACTTTGGGATAGAGGTCAGGGTTTTTAATTGTTGGTGCTATTGACCTTCAGGCCAGATAATTCCATTGAAGAACTGTTTTGTGCAATGTAAGATGTTTAATAATATTCTTGGCCTTCCTATCCATTAGACTCCACTAGCAACCCTCTTTTGTGTTGTGACAGCCATATATGTCTCTAGATACTGCCAAATGTCCCTTGGGGGTCAAAATTTTCCCTTGTCACGAACAACTGGTTAGGCAAGGATTTATTAGTTTCTACACCAAAAGCACACAGCAATAAAAGCCAAAAATGATAAATTAGTCTTTATCATTAAAAATTTTTCTCTTTGAAAGACTTCCATTAAGTAAAAACACAAATCACAGTTGAGAGAAAACACTTGTAAATCATATATCAGAAAAAGATCTTGTTTCCAGAATATATAAAGATATCTTACAACTTGAAACAAGAAGTTAACAACCCAATCAAAGTATGGGCTAAGGGTTTGTATAGATATTTTCCCAAAGAACAGATATTAATGTAATGAGTACATAAAATATGCAGAATATCCTTATAATCATTCTAATTTTCATATGCCTGATTAATCTATCATGAGGCACCACTATAATGGCTATAATAAATGAAAGATTACTTTTAACATAAATGTGGAGAAACTGAAACCCACGTAAATGGTTGGTGAGAAGGAAAAATGATACAACCACTTTAGAAAACAGTTTGACAATTTCTTAAGAAATTACACTTACAAGTTTGTAGCAATCCCATTCCTCAGTATCCACTCAAGGGAAATGAAAACCTATATCCATGCAAAGACTTTCATGTAAGTGCTCATAGTAGCATTATTCATAATAACAAAATCCAGAAATAATCCAAATTCCATTAACTGATGAATGAACACAAAAATGTATATCCATAAAGTAAAATATTATTCACTAATAAAAATTGAACTACTGATAACATGCAACATGGATGAGCCTCAAAGACATGGTAAGTATAAAAAGTCAAATATAAAAGACTCTTATTTTATGGCTCCATTAGATTAAATGTCAAAGAAAGGCAAAACTAAAATATAGATAACAGATCAGTGGTTGCCTGTAGATGGAGTGGAAACTTGGAAATGAAAACAGGTAAGAACCTAGAAAATTGGCATAGTTAAGGAGTTCCAGTCCTATCAGTTATTGTAAAATGTTGTAGAATTACAGTGAATAAAATAGTATGTGATGGGTCCAAGAAGAGACAGCTAATTTAATAGAACAATAGAAAATTCAGAAAAAAGAATCAAAGACAGGTAGCCGGTTTGCATTCCTATTTCATCTCTTATATAAAAAAAGTATTAAAAATGGATTAAAATCTTAAATAAAAGCATCAAAAGAAAACAGAAAAGTTTGTTAATATGGAATAGCAAAGAATTCTTTACAAAAATCTGACAAAACCCAGCAAATATAAAAGAAAAACTATCTTAGATTTGACTAAATTCTGTATGACAACACCAACCTAAAACAGAAAACATCAATAAAAAGACCAATGCCAAAGGAAAGATTAGTATTTAATATCACAATGGCTGATTCCTTATAACATATAAAATTCTTAAAAATCAAGAAAGAGACCTGCAACCCAATGAAAAATTGGCAGAGGTTATGAACAAAAAATTCATCCCCCAAATAGGAAATTCAAATGATTTTTAAACATATACAATGATATTCATCCTAATTTCTAGTAAAACAAATGTAAAGTAAAGCAACATTTGGCAAAGATCCAAAGTTTAGTGCACTCTTTTGGTTCAAACCTGGGGAAATAGGCACTCTCAAAAATTTTTAATAGAAGTGCAAATTGGTCAAGCCCTATGGAAGGCAACATGGTAATATATGTCAAATACACATAATCATATACAAAGTAACCTTAAAATTCCTTTCCTAGGTATTTAGCACATATGGGTACATTTGAACTTGTGCAAAATTATATATAGTCAAGGCTATATTTCCATTGATTATAATAGCAAGATATTGTCAATTGAAATATCTAAACATAGGGGAGAGTTAAGTTACAAAACCTTCAAACTATGAAGTAATATAAAGCTATTAAAATGTGGCAGCTCTATATGTTGCAGAAGGTATATCCATATACTGATGAATCTTACATCATATATATGTGAGTATATATATCTCTATATACATTTGTGACTATTTAGAAAATAATATGTACATTTACTTGTGTATGAATATACACTTCTGTTAATGAACAAGAAATTGATCAGAAAAGTTTTTTTCTTCAGGGAGGGTACTAGGATAAAGAAACACCCTTAATTTTCACTGTGCATCCTTTTGTGTTTTTGGATTCTGCATTATGCAAACACAATATCTATTTAAAAATAAATACAAATTTATTTAAGGGAACTGTGTTCATATGCACCCCATTTTTATTAGATTCCATCACCTGGATCAACATGAGAATATTTGCATTAATAATCACTTAGCAAAAAAATATCACCTTTAGGTAATTTCTTTGGTGTATTTGTCATCCAACTGTTATTAAAATATGCTAATGTTTAATGCAAATCTCATTAGTTGAAATTTGCAATGCTGTCCATTCTTTTACTCTTTTCTTTTAAGAATAGATGAATGTATATTTAGAGTGGACAAAAGTGTGTGTGTGTGTGTGTGTGTGTGTTTGTGTGCGCACGCACGCGTGTGTGTAAGGAGGGACCACAAATCTATTGTTCCTATTTTAGATGAATATATTACAGACATTCTGATTCAGAATTATCTAAAACTGGAATGTGTTATGTATAAGTTCAGCTTAAAAGCTGGCTATAGCCGGGCATGATGGCACATGTCTGTAATCCCAGCAGCTCAGGAGGCCAAGGCAGGAGGATTGGAAGTTCAAAGCCACCTTCAGAGGATTACAAAACAAATGCCTTTTTCACACACTGTACACTATGTTTGTTTTTAGATTTTTTTCTTCAGTCTAAAGTTTTTGCCTGAATATAGCCTCATCTTCTTTCTTCCCGCTCCTGCACAGCTAATTGCCATGTACCAAAATAGTTGTCTTATGTACACTGAAAATCCTATAAGGGAGACAGAGCTTGCCAAGAAGCCTTAGGGATATATCTAGTATTGGAACTTCATATTCTGTCCTCTAACCCAAACTTGAACCATACATACAAATCACCTGGGTATTTGCCAAAATGAAGCTTTCAATTCAGTAGATCTAGAGTAAAGCTTGAGATTTTGCACTTCTAACAATTTCCCAAAGGATGCCAATGTTGATAGTCCACAGATAATACTTGGAATAGCAAACACAGTCTGGCTAAGAGTAAAAGTGTTGCTAAGGCTAAAGTTAAGATCATACAATTTCTTGTATAGGCTTGATTTAGCCTATTCTGGGCGCTGTCTAATCTTGTCTTCCCAAGTTATCCAGTGAACCCAGTAACCCAGTTACAAGAGTTACTAACATTACTTACTAAAAAAAAAAAAAAAGAAAAGAAAAAAGAAAGACTTTCTCTACATCTTAAGTTTTCTCTTAGGATATTCTTTTCTTTTCTTTTACCTTCTTTCTTTTCTTTTTCCTTCTTTCTTTCCTTTCCTTTTTCCCCGCTGGTGCCGTGGATTGAACCCAGGGCCTTGTGCATGCTTGGCAAGTACTCTACTGAGCTACATGCCCAGCCCTGAAGATAAATTGTTCTAAAAAACCCTAGCCTCTTGTGCCACCCCTTAGTACTTGACTGATAACAGCCATTGTTCCACTTTTCTCAATCAAGAGATAATCCAAAGGGGAGAGAAGCTGAGAGGGAGAGAAAGAGAAAAAGGGGTAGTTGTAGGGAGGGTCTCTCAGTTCCCTCACTCCAGGATACAGCAGCAACATGTAAAGTATGCATATTCTCCAGACTCAAACTGTCCCTTAGGTGAGCAGTTCCAAGGCTCATTGGAAGTCTGGTGAAGGAGCAAGAGCTTGGAAGAACACTTTCTTATCTTTATCTTTAACAATGATAGATGGATTTTCCATAATCCTTATTGTTTAGTTTTACTTCTCAACTGATTCAGGACTCAGGGTGAAGAGTCATTATTTATTGAATCCCTCCAGATCCCCAAGACTACAAGACAACAAGCTAAGATTAGTGACAGATTTGAAAAGGTCAAATATCCAAGCCCTCTGTCTCCATCCTTAACATATCCCAGGGATGCTTTCCAAAAGTTCTGCCTTATTCTTTGGCAATTCTGTCCTATCTGAATTCAGTCAGCCTCAGGCCCAGACTTTGATCTGACTCCTTCATTAAGTCTTTAGAGGTTCTTCATCTGTGTACTCCCATCAATAAATGCAGAAAACAGAGAAAAATATCATTTATATTTCCCTACTTTTAGATGCCTCTGATTGGGCAAAATTTAATTTTACTTCATTCATTATCTCCGCCGAGAGGCACATTCTTAAAATTCTTACTGTTTCCATTCTACCCCTCCTGTGGCTATATTTCCATTCAGAAAGCAAAAAAGAACCTAAAACTCCAATTAACCCGTAGTATATCTTCCCCAAATCCTCTGACCTTTCTTCCTTACCTTCTCTTGGATCCCTTCATCATCACCAGCAAAGTACAAAATCGGGACATTGAGCTCAGAAGCAGCTACCCATTGAAGAACAGCTTGGAGTTGCTTGTTCTGAACTGTGTCAGATAGGTTGTGATTACTGACAATCACTTTGGGTGCTGTACATCCTTCAGGGGGCTGTCCTGATGCACATCTCAGTTCATTATGGATTGCTTGATAGGCATTTTGAAGGAGAGCCTCTGCTGTTCCTGTGCCTTTGACTGGTAAACACTCGTACAAACTCTCTGGGAAGGCTGAATTTGGCCGGCTGGCATCCCCACTTTTCTCATCTCCCAGCTCTGCCAAGGGAGAGTCACAGGACTTGGCAATAATGAGACACAACTTCATCACTGAGTCCACCAGATGATCTACCATTTGCCCATTCATGTTGCCATCCAGCTGGTTGGCAACCATCTTGGTCAGCCCAGAAAAGGCACCAGCCTCATCACCTTCAGATAATTTGGGGGAAGGGGTCGCAGATCTTTCACCCTGGTTGCAATCTTTTTCCTTATCTGACTTTTCTGGAGCCTTGGATTCACAGCTATTGTCACCCTTGAAAATAGTTTCACCAAGTAAGTTCCGGATAAAATTGAAGAAAACACTCATTAGATCCTTCTTTTCTGATTGTTCTTGGTCACATACCACGTGAGGGGTCTTAAGGCTGGATTCATCTAAAACTACAGGGGTCTTGGTGATGGGAAAGTTGGAGGAGCCAGCAGCTTCAAGGAAGCTCTGTGCATCCATCCTTCCTCCTTGAGCCAGGTGGTACTGAATCAGAAGCAGGGCAGACACAATCAGGTCCTTGGCCCAGGAGTCTGAATCACACATAAAATTCTCTGGTATCTCTGGGAAATGCAGAGAAGGGCTGAAACTGCAAGGATCCAGACACTCAAAGGGAATGTCTGGTGCAGGACTTTTCTGTTTGTTGGTAGCTGCAGGGTCGAAATCTGGAGATTTACACTCTTTCTTTTGAGTTTTATGCCACATGGTCAACCCCTCTTTGATAATATGCTCACCCAGGGTTTCAGCGCAAGTCTTCTCCTTCTCTGGTTTGCCTGACGAATATGTCTTTTCTTTCACTTTAGCTTCAGATTTCATTGTAAAGTTCACATTTCGGTCTATTCCTTTCATGGAGAGGAGGGAATAACTCTCTGACTTATCCTTGGTTTTCCGGAGATTATCAGGGAATTTTTTGGCAAACATCACAGTGTATAGTTTACCTAGCATGGCGTCCATGATATCTGTAGCCTTTTGGCTTCCTTGAGAGAAGAGACTTCTTTTTACGGCTGAGATAAAGTCTGTATCAGTCATAAGGGTCCCGGTGACATTGTGGAGATTCTTCATGAAGGAATCAATGAGATCTGAAACGACTTCTTTTGCATGTTTGATCAGTACCTTCTTTAGTAAGATGGTGGCGATGGTTGTGTCCTTCACTTGGATCCTCAGTGTCTTCATGATGGAGACCATCATATCTGATACCACACTATTGGCATAGGTCATGATCCCTTGACTAACGGAAGCTGTAAAGTCACTAGGCCTTTCCTGCCCACTGAACAGCTTTTTCTCCCCAGGTAGGGACTTTCCACCCTCTTTGGCATCACCTGCATTCCGAGATTCAAACACTTCCTTATAGAAGAAAGACTTCTTAGAAGCGGACTTGTCATCTGGACACTTGCTTTCCTTGGTACACTCCTTGATTTTCAAAGTGCTCTTGTACTTCAAATTTGGGGGACTCTGTGATAATCCGGAGGCTCTGTCTCCAGAGCCAGGAGCCTTGTCTGGGGAAGTTGTATTGGCACATGCAGAGACAGTTTCATTCACCAACTCTGATGCTACTGTACTCAGGCTCTTTTTGGGTACAGGTTCATCCCCTACATACAATGACTGATGGACACATTTGTTTTCAGAGCCGTCGATCTTCTCATTGATCTCCTTGCGGGCCATAGCTATGACTAGATTTGTGAGGCGGTTAGCATAGAAGGAAACTTCATCGACTGAACTCCCTTTACCAGCTTGAGGACAGGGGTCCTGGGAGGGAGTCTCTTTGTGAGTTACCTCAAAATGCAGTCTCCCTGGACTGCCCTTCTGGGGGTTGTTGAAATAGTCTACACAGAAACCTCTGTTTCCTGGGTTGGCAGTTTCCTCACCAAATGACGATTCTCCAGGCTTGAATCTAATATCTTGGAATTCTGCTGTACTTTTTTCCAGGTCTCTGCGGAGCCAGCTGAGCACTCTGACAGGATCTGTTGACGCTTCCTTAAAAACAGACAAGGTTTCATCCGACTATAACAAAGTAAAGATATGGGATATTCAGGAAAACCTCAAAGGCCAGTTACAAAAACTGTCACCCCTCAAGCCAGCTCAGTCATCACAAAAAAACAACATATATTAAGTGCTTACTATGTATCAGGCACTTGTCCGAATATTTTAAGACTATTATTTCACTTAGAATTATCCTCATATTAAATCCAAATGTTAGCTCTTATTATCTTAATTTTACAGAGGAGAAAATGGAAGAAAGAGAGGTTAGGTTAGTTACTCATTTGAAGTTATATAGTTAATTGTTGATAGAGGAGGGATTGCAACACAGGCAGTCTGGTTCCAGAGCCCATGCCCTCAGCTAAATACATTCTGTTGCTTCTAAGAACATATGTCCGTAAGAGCTGATAGTCACAAGCCCCATAGAAGAGTTAGTTAGCATCTGAAGTGAATCAGATTTTCTTTCTTGTATTGATATTAACTGCTATGTGGCTTACACATTTCTATTTAGGTCTCATTGTAAGTATAGTTTTTAAAAAATTGAGAAAATTCAAGGAAAATTGTGCATGATGAATCACTATGCCAGGCTCCATAAGCACAATGTGGATATGCTTAATGGCTTTCCAGTGGTCTAGCCGATACCAATTAAGTTAATAGTCTGATTCAAAATTGAGGAGTTTTTACCTTGGGCAATTTATTAGTTCTGTGTGCATACAGACTGATGGACACTAGCTATGATAATTAAATGCATATAGTGTATGTAATCTGTATAATGAAAAACTCTTCACTTGAATATAGAATAAAATAATGTTTGTGGAAGTGGCTTATGTATTATCAAATGTAAAGGATCCTTGTAGTTCATATGCTTATCTAGAATAACCACATGTATGGTTCATCTTGAAAGAACAAATTAGTATTTTTATTACTGAATTACTAGTATTTCACTAAATTGACAGTTTATTACTAAATTAAAAGTTACTAGCTACCATTTGTTAAATACTTGTAGTGTCTACCAGGGACCGTGCTAAATGGTTTTTATATATTATTTAATCCTCATACTCACCCTATAACAAGGTTTCACTCTTCCAGCTTCACAGGTAATGGAACAAAGACAGAGAAGCTGAATGATTTGGCTAGCATCTCACATAAAATACCTGATGGGGCTCTTGTTCAAATCTAGTTCTTCCTCTAAAACTGGACTCTTCCCCCAGGGCTCCCTATTGTGTCCTGGAAAGGAGAGGAGCAGTTGCACTAACCCTTCTGCTGAGCTGCTTTAAGCTCCCTGTTTTCATGTTTGGGCTAATAGCTAATAGTTAATAGCTTGGTTCAAAAATCTTCCCAATGGTTCTCTTGATTAGGATAAGAAATATGTTGTGCTTCAGTGGAAAACTATACATTGTCTACAGTACATCCTTCCACATTATCTGACTCTTATTTTCTTGGAGCTATTTTATAACACTGTAAACTGTACATAACTGACAGCAAGAAAATATAATTCTTGCTATAGACAAGAAGAGGTATGACTGATTGTTTTCCTCTTCACAGTTTTGCCTCCCCTACATATAATTTAATTTTTCTTATCTACATGTATTTCTTGAACCTTATCAGTTTCTTTTTAAAAAAATCTTTAACATCTGTTCATATATTTATATATATATATATATATATATATATATATATATATATGCCATTATTTTACCCTTCTCTAAAAATTATTGTTTGGTGATTTTGGGTCTCCCACCAACATACCCAGTAGATTCAATGAATGGATTTTAATGTATTCTAATATTTTACCTATGCTAGAGGGAAAAAAGTATTTTTATAGAGCCTAACCTCAGAAACATTTTAGGAACTCAAGTTCACATAAGTTAGGTAAACCTTTGGCAAATGAGAAAGGGTTAAAAATTTTGGTTTAATAAAAACACTGTCTTTTCTGATTTATCAGTATTAAGTAAAATACAAGTCCACATTTTTATTTTACTTCACTTGTTCTTTATAAATTCATACAAAGTTATACATATCCAATAATCTAGCATTACTTCTATTTAATATTTAAGCTGATGAAAATTTGTGTTTCACTTCACCAGTTACTGTGTTTTACAGTGTGTTGGCTTGGTGATAGCTTTTCAATAAATATTTTACATAATACTGAATTATAATTCCAATACTGAAGCACTTAAGGCTAAGCATAAAGTTTATATGCTTTTTTCTTACTTTAGGGAGGTTATTAATAAATAACCTTTAGGGAGGTTGTTAATAAATATGTTCATTTTTATCACTTGGAGGTGTTGCAGCAGGAATGTGTGGCTGCAGGAAGCTGACTTCACGAGTGTCCCTGAATTCTGCTCATCTGCACTTCAGCTGGTGGGAGGGTTCAGTTATATACTTCTACCCCTCACTCATTCTCTTTGTGAAGTATAAAGAATACAAAGTACTCTGGTTAAAAGTTCTGATTAAAACAGGTGGTAGAGACTATCAGAAACAATAGTTTTAGAGAAAGCAAACTATGCACAGGTCTGTTTTTCTAAGATTGCGGATGAAACCGGGTGGAGTCTGTTTTCTTGGGCTTGACTTTCTGTTCTCACCATAGAAAAAAAACAGATGCTTAAAAAAAAATCCAATCTGAGATTTCTCCTGAAAACTTCCAGAAAAACAACCTTAAGGTGGTCAACCTAGTTGACTATTGCATCTATGTAATCAGACCAAATCTGATGAGAACAGCCTTATTTTGTGATTAAGAAAAAACTTACATTGCAATTATTTTTATCAAGATGGAGGAGAGACTTGGGAAAAAAATTTGTGCTTCAATAGAAAATTAGGTATCATCTATAGACTACTATCCATAGACCAAGCTTTGTCTCCAGCCTTACACATTATCTGATTCTGATTCAGTGGGAGCTATTTTACATTCTGTAAGCTCTAAATAATGAAAAACAATGCAAAATAATTTTTGTCTGCAGACATGCAAATTCTGCCCAATGGAGGTTTAGCTGACCCCCCTTTCTCATATTGGAAGAGGCCAGTTTTGCCTCTGTTCATTCATTTCAATATTTCTGATATACAAATATTTTTTTCCAATTCTCCTTTGAACTGATTATAATACCTCACCAATATCCTCACTAATGAGCTAAAGAAAATCTTTAATGTATATTCATTTTCATATCTGTATGAGGGTGTTGATTTTGGCCCTTAGTAGAAAATTACCTTTTAATATTACTTAGTTATTTACAGATAGGACACATACACAAATATGCATGTTTCCACAATTAGGCTGAACTATTTACAGTGAAGCTCTATAATGCAGATGTGGGGTTTATTCTTTAATTTTTGTCAATTTTTTTTTCATAGAACACTAAACCACAATAAACCTACAGCCTAGTATAGAGCTTTATAATGGTGTGCATAGAATTGTGTCAGCTTGCTGTGTTTATAGGTTTTCATTTTCTGTTTGCTAAAATCTAAAATGTGTACAACCTATATCAATTATTTCACCAAATTCATGAGAAATTTGCAAAAGTGGTTGATCAAGCCAAAGTGACTGAGTGGAAAACTAAGTACCTATATTTCCTTTTCTGTAAATACATCTACCACCCATCCTTCAGTCTCCTTTGGCTTCCTGCAGCCATCCTCCTCTTACACAATAGTATTCTGGGAAGGAGGATGCCAAATCTTTTCAGTCTTTCTTAAGGACAAGCAAAATTTCATGTCCATGAAGGAGAATACAGAAAAGGGTTGATGGGTTTAATTTTTCTCTGCTCAGCCATCTTCTGCTTCAGCAACTTAGTTTAAGCCAACTGTAAACTTCCCTGTCCTGTTTTTCTTCTCCATATCTAAATCAATCAAATATACCCCATACAATTTTCTCTGGCCAACTCCCATTTTGAAATGATCCATTCTTAAAACACCTAGAGTAATTACTGTCTAGAAAATCCACATGGCAAAAATCATGAACTGTCTTTTATTAATATGCAGCAGTTATTTAGAGCCTTTAAATTACATTTACATTTTCACATGTGAATGGAAAAGCTCACAGGGACAGAAATTGTTCTGTTCTTTTTTGCATTCCTCAGAGTGCTTCTTGCTTCATGAAAACATCAAGGAATCTTGGTTCACTTGATTTAACACTGAAACTGATCTGCCTTTTAATTCTCTACATAGAAAGGCAGGGGTCAATAAAAGATTAAACAGAAGCATTTTGGGGTTGACCCATATACTTCGAAATTCAGTATTTATTGTCCATAAGTTTTAAAGCCTTTTGTAGATTTGTTAATGTTTTCTTTTTTAGGTTCTTATGGATGAGAAAATAGATTTGGGACAAATAGAAGATGGGTCATATAATATTGTATGCAAAAAAAGTGTCTGATAGGGGCTGGGGTTGTGGCTCAGAGGTAGAGCGCTCGCCTACCATGAGTGAGGCAATGGGTTCAATCCTCAGCATCACAAAAATAAAAGATATTGTGTCTACCTATATCTAAAAAATAAATATAAAAAAGTGTATGCTAAATGTTAATGCCAAAGGCAAGGATTGCAATAGTGATTGCATTAGATTTACAAAATCCTTAAAGACAGAGAATTCTGATTTATTTTTGTCTCTGACCCTAACATCCCACTGTGTCTATGCCAGTTATTTATTGTCTCTAACTCCATATCCACCCCACTTTGCCTTGCTTTGTGATGCTTGGGCTGGGTACTTCAAATGTTTCTCTTTTGGCAGCTGTCTTTATCAATAGAAGACACTGGAAGGGCACTGCATGGTCATGGCAGAAGGAAAGGGCTACCCTTCTGGCCCCTCTGCAGCCTCTGCCAAGCTTCCTGTGGTAGCCTCACTCCCTTCACCTGAAGCAGCCTTGGTTGAGAGGGAGGGAGTTTGTTGAGTTCTTAGTTTCCTCCTTATTCACTCTTTCTCAGTCTGTGGGTAGTACCTGCTTTCTGCATTTGTTATTTCTCAGTTCCTAAACTTCTTTTATGCGTTTTAGCAGTTAATTATCTTTTACTAGTAAACACTTTTTAAATATTAAATTTCTAGCGTGGTTTCTTTTTTTGTGAGGGAGGGATATGGGGATTGAACTCAGAGGCACTTGACCATTGAGCCACATCCCCAGCCCTATTTTATATTTTATTTAGAGACAGGGTTTCACTGAGTTGCTAAATTCCTTGCTTTTTGTTGAGGCTGGCTTTGAACTTGAAATCCTCCTGTCTTGGCCTCCGGAGCCTCTTGCACCCAGCCTACTAGTGTGCTCTATTCTCTGATTGGATCCTGACTAATACAGTGCCTGATAGTAAGTAAACATTTAAAAAATGTTTGTCGAATAGTAAAGGTAGACTGAAAGTGCTCCTGAGATGAAAGTTTAAAGTTCTCAGAATTTTAAGGCATCCCACACATTTCAGAAAACATTTTCTATGAGACCTGGAGAAACGTCCAATCTTTATCTGTCTGAAAACTAAACAAAATTCCACATTCCTTTTTTTTCTATTAGTTATAGCATATATAACTAATGGAAAAGCTATATGATGGATACTTTTTCCAATACAAAACTACAGAATTTTTTGGGAAAAAATGGAAAATTTTTATTCCAAAAGAGCTCATTTTTTTCTTAAGAATCAAGCCATAGTGACTGACTGGAAAACTAAGTACCCACATTTCTTCTGTCAATACAGTCTACATCCATCCCTTCAAACTCCAAAAATAGAAAGAGGTGGTGATGGTGGTAGAATGAATAAGGCTACTCTCGATGAGCCCACATATCCCTAGTGTTCATGAAGAGGTTGATGCTTACCATTTTCCAGTCCTGGGGTTGGCTGTCTCCAGGAGAATAGACATCGACTTTGCATACTCCATTTTGGCTTTGTAACCAGTCAACCCTTTCTGACATCTCGAAGTAGAAAGAAATGAAAATAGTCATCAAAAGGAAAGGTTATATCAAAATAAGGAGAAGAAAGGTGAATGGCTGAGGTATAAAAAATAGGAGCAATGATTTCAATAGAGACCAATTTCAAGAGCTGCTTCAGACCCACCTTACTCTGGGTATCTTCATCCCCGGTTCTCAACTGCAGAAAGAGTTCTTAATCTCTCTAGTGATGAGGCTGATGCCTGATATACACTATAGGTGCTTAACACATATTTGTTAAATGAATAAACCTGTCCTGCTCTTTAAGTCTTTAACTTGTCTGTTCTTATTTTTAAATAAAAGATGCTCTACTTCTATTAATTTCTAGAGCACTATCTTACTTATACTAGCAGTAAGTTTAGTAGCTCTTAAAACTAGTTTCCCCCTCCAATTTGATAAGGATCCTGGGCTAAAGCAGAGATATCATATGCACAAGCCAGTGTCCACAGATGCAGCAATATCCTTGCTAATGACAATTTGTTCACAGGCCTCATAATACTTTGCTCTATTTTCAAATCTAAGTAATAACTCAGTCATCTTTCTGGTCTTTTGAGCCAGAAAGCTGAGATTCATTTGAGTTGTCTTCTTCTATCCTAAGCCTCCCTCTAGCTACTACATTTATGGTCTTCAATTTGTAGTTATTTTTCTTAAATCACTTATACTTGCTGCTTTCATCACCTCACCTCACAAGTGAGCACCACAGTCCTTATTCCATATACTCTTTTCACCTTTGTCTTTAGTCTTTTCTACACGCCACAACATTTCAACTTGACAGTTTTTGAAAACATGGTCAGCTATCATGATGACTTGCACTACAAACTGATAATCTAAAACTTCTCTTTGCCCTCATTTTCCGTCAGACTTTCACTTCTAGGCATCTGCACTGAAATTTCCCTTTTTTATTATCAATGATTGAGATGGAATAAAACATCCACTATTTTTCTTCCTAATGTCTTTAACATCTTCATGAAACAGACATACACTTTTACATGAGTTTAAAAATCTGTTACAATGAAGCCCAACACATATTCTAATTTTTAAAGCATTTTTATACCTTTATTTTATTTATTTATTTTTATGTGGTGCTGAGAATCTAACCCAGGGCCTCACACATGCGAGGCAAGTGTTCTACCACTGAGCCACAACCCCAGCCCACATATTCTAATTTTTAATAGTGAAATTGTTTTATAAAGAATTGCTTGAAATAAGTGAAACATTATTAGGGAGTATTTATCTGGTTAACTAGAAATATTTGTTTTAAAAGACTTTGGACTGTGGTGGGATAGACATCGTCCCTCATTATAAAGTCAAAAAGATAGGCAGACTACACACATGGTTAAGCACACCTGCTAATATATTACTTTTGTTATAGAGAATATTACAGATAATTATTGTAAAGAAAATATAAGATCATCTAGAGCTATTATTCTTTGTCGCCAAAAGGCTTTGTACCCGTTTCACAGCTTAGTCATGGATTCAGATTATTTGGCTAGCAAGACAGCTTTTCATTACTCTGATTAACCTTTAGAATCACTCAGAGAACCACGTAAATATTGAATCTGATTTACCACTTCCAGAAAATTTATTTCAATGGTTTTGGTTTGGGGAAACTTAACATTAAATTTCTTAAAAGCTCTCAGGGTGATTCTAATGTGTATACAGAATTAATTCCTGGGCTAGAGCTTCTCTGGAGAGACCCTCTCTGAAAAAGATTGATCAGCTTCATAAAGATAATTATTTGCTTTTTTTCCTTAATTTTTTTCCTGAGATAGACTTCCCAACCATCTTTAGTGTCCTCTTTTAATGTTTTGTTACCTTAACAAGGAAATTGTTAATGTTTATGAAATAAACCCTGTATTGTTCTTAGCAGCTCACTACTATATAAATATTCTTATGCTTACATCATGACCATGAAGAAAGGAATTAATGGCACTAATATTTGGCCAAAGAATGGGTTGACCTGAAAGCAGATTGTCCTAGATCATTAACAGTGCAAGTGAGAGCCAAGAATGTGTCTCTTAATTTCCCTCTTATATTTCATCCTAATGAGTTGCTTCTAATAGAAAACAAAATCAATAGGATCTTCTGACTTATTTAAGCAATTGACTACAATTTAAAAAGAAGAAAATTAAGAAATCATGTGATTACTTACTTTTCCTGAGAACAGATTCTGAGATAAGAGGAAAGCTCTTGATTAATTTGTTGTCTTCTCTATCCCTAAGTTTACCCACCCCTCCTGCCATGTAATATATAAGGAATCTGCAATGGAAAGACAAAGATAAAAATGACTAATTTTACGTATGAGCCCAATTGCTCTTATTAACAAATAACTTTGATTTGTTCAATTTTTTCACATGTGCACATAAGTGATGGGTACAAAATCACATTGAAATCTCATAGAAAGAATCCACATCTTATTCCTGGCACATTTCGAGAGTTCCCAGATGACAAAAAAGGTTCCATTTCCTGACCAATAGTTTCTTAATGACAGCTGTTGTTCTCCACCTGCAATCACTGGTATATAGGCTTATTTAACAATGAGGACACTACAGAATTTTCAGCTTCGTTTAAAAACTGCTTGAATAGAAAGTTGGGAAATAGATGAGATGGTGAATAATAAGTGCCCTGAATTCATGGGTTTCAAAATAGAAAGTATTCCTTTAAAGACTTGAAATATACATCCTCAGAGTATACACGGAGGTCACAGGTAATGTCTTTCAATTCAATCAACTTCCTTCTACTATCTCTACCAAGACGTTACAACAGAAGGCACTGTGCTTTCTCCTTGGAATATCCACCCAGCATCCTCTCAGCCCAATAATGTCTCTCTAAACCCCAGGACAAAAGATTCCCTATCCATGAAATATTTCTTAAATGCCTAATTGAATATGATGACCACTGCTTCATTGAAGTTTCCATCTTATTTTGTTTCAACCTTTGCATCTTATCTAATACTTTAATTGCTCACATATATTTTATCTCCTTTATTAGATGGCTCCATGGGAACAGAGGCACTCATCTCAGTGTCTCTAATAATAGCTAGTACCTTAAAGTTGTTGCTTAATAATTACTGCTGAAAGAATGAATATACAAATTCTTCCCATTTCTAATTCCAGATAGCTCATTTTCTTTCTTTCTCAAATTGGAGAATCTGAGAACAAAAAAGAAATGGTTTGCTGAAACTTGTGATCATGGTAAATTATATATTTCAGTCTTCTTAAAGTTGACTCCTTTTGGGAATAAGTTCTCCCCAAAGGCTTACCCAGTGATTTCCTAACAGATCTTACAATTCCAAATCAAATATATCAACATCCCCAAAGGGCTCTTATCTTTTTACAGAAAGTACACTTACTAATAAAATATACTCAGCACTTAACCCACACATTTTTATGCTATTTCTTTTGTCTTTTGTGTGTTTATTTGCATCCATGAAACTTGTTACTGACTTGTCCTGGATGATAGCATATTTAAAGAGGTACTTAAATTCTTTTTGATAAGACCTTCAGATTTCCAAATCAATGCATACATTTCCAAAAATGAAGTGGAAATGAAGAAGAGTTTAAAAGCTAAGTGGATTCAATGAGTGAATTCATAAAGTTCTTTATAAGTTCAAAACTTGGTAATAATACCCTGGAAATAATATCCCTATGGTGGGAAATAGAAGAGCAAATGATACTTCATGTTATCTATTAAAGGAGAGAAAATCACCTATATACAAAATTTCAGGTGTTTACCTTAAACTAATCTTAGAAAGCATTTATTCTTATGCCCCTGTCTTAAAATTTAGGAAACTGATGCCCAGAAAGGGAATATTAGAGCCAGTGGATATATCCCTTAGATATTCTAACTCTGCAGTTCAAAAATCACAGGAGCTAAGATATATTCTTACGTCCAATAGGGGGATTTTTATGGCCACAGGGACTGACCTAAAACTTTCCTTGAAAACATCAGTAAGATTATTACAACTTGAAAAATGCAAATCATGAATGGCAGTGGGGAAGACATAACCTAATGCAGGAGTGTGCTTATGGTTGTTGTATCCTAGATCACAGCTCCTTCTCAAGACATTTTTCTCCAGTGTCAATCTTAAAATCCTCTCATGGTTACTAAACTCATGAAAAAACTAAATTATAGGCAGCAAAATGGAACTCTTATAAGGTTGCTACATACCTGATTAAGTTTTGAGGTTTATGCAACCAGGTTTTATGACTAGTTTTAAGGATGAATATATTTATTATGTCCTTTCTCTTTTTCTTCCTCCCTCTCTGTAAGTGCCTGGTACATTATAGAAGCTGAATAAATTTGGTTGTTGCTGAAATGAAAGGTTCAATAGATTTTGTTTAAAGATTAGAAGAGAGTGTGTGTCTGACCATTAATAATGATTAAATTTTCTTATAGAACTTTTATTTTTGCTTTTCCTCACTAAAAGCATCTTTCTCTAGAGCCTTGTTAGTACAGATATTCTCTCTCTCTCATCCACAGTACACATATATATATCCTGCACATTCTCAGTACTCTGTAGTATAACTAAGGCTTCAGAAATAACAATGAGAAGATTCAAATGTTTGAGAATGGGACTCAGAACTATACTGATGTTACTCTCAGAGGACTGGAAAGAACTTCTGAAATAGCCAGAAAAAGAAGAGGAAAAGTCAATAGGTAATAAACTTCCACTATCAGTGTCACATTGAGAAGCAGGGAATAAGAACCCTCATGGTCCCAGGGGAATGGCCAGGAATATCTGATCAAATCTGTAATAAAATCAAAATGTTAGCAGTAAAGATGATGAGTGTAATGCTGTTAAAGGAGGAACTCATTTATTTTCAGAAGATTCAAAGGAAAAGTAAAACTGGCTGGGCAGAACAAGACTGGGTTGAATATAATAGTTGCCCATCATTTGTCACTGAATTCTCCCTTCTAACCAGAAAGGATCAAAATGAGCCATTTTACCAATCCAGAGGGATTTCCTACCTCTGTAGCTCTGGAATAGTGAACCACAGAAGACGCCAGAATATACTTTTAAAGTCAATGAAGATGCTGGGATGTTCTTGCTCAGCTCAAGATCTTGTTTTCTCCCCCAGATTTCCATGTACCTCCCCCTTGTTGGGACTGGGGAGTGACATCAGAATCACAACTGGTGATATCACCATCTCTATAGCAACAGTGTGAAGCTGCTAGACATTTTTGCATAGTGCAAAGGATGAGAGGAGTGGTGAATACATATTCTAGGCTCTATGTTTCCTTTGACAGGACTAGGAGTGTTTTCTTCGGATTATTTCTCTCCTTTAAGCATTTAATTGGGGGTGTATGGGAAGGATAATTTTTGTCAATGGATTCCATTTAAAACAGGAGAATAAGTATTATTTATTAAATCCAGATGGCTTCGGAAGAGTAATATCAGAATTCTGAGTCAACTATTTTTCTTATGCAAAGCCAAGGAATCACCTCATTTTGTAAGATTCAGGCTGGACTCTTTTTACTTGACCATTTCTGGGTTATAATTTTCTTAGATGAGCAAAGGTAGTACTAATCCATCCTTTATAAAGTGACCTAGGAGGTGTACTGGGATAAATCAGATCAAGAGATATGTGGATGGTGATCCCTTCTAGACTTGATGAAGACTTCACAGTATATTTTCTTTTGAAAATGTTACCATAGATAGTGTGTATTTAATGGTAAAGTATAACATATAGTTTTCATGACAAAGAATTTTCAATCAAGGTTATTAAATGAGATTCAAACTGTAGATTGGTTTATTATAGGCTTCCTTCTACAGAGGTATTTATCTATTGATTATCTTTTATATTAGGTCTGTTTCTTTATCTTTCAAATAAAGTACCTGAGCTCTTTTAGGTTCTTTCCAGCTCTAGCTTCTATGATTTGGATATTTCAGTGTATTTGAATAGAACTACAATGTCCCTAAACATAGTACTTTGCAGTTGATAAAGCTGCTTCATATCCATGTCATCTGATCCTCATCCTCACAATTTTTGAGGTTAACATAGCAGGTATTATTTTCTATGTCAGATAGGCATAGAAGCTTGTTCAGGTCACAACTAATAACTGATAGAACTAGGATTGGATCTATATATTGGATGTTAAAATTAGTGCTGTTTCAATAATATCATGATACCTTGGAACTAGCATTGAGAACATGAAACAATATTCGAGTTAGAGGTGTTAAAAAGCATACTTGTTACATGGGGGTGGTGGTGGTGTATGTAACTACTGATGGTAGAAGGGGGGGTCTCTCAATATTATCAGAACCAGAAAAGTATGTTAACATTCATATTGACCCCTGAATCAAGTATGTTTTAGCAAATTGTAAATGCAAATGAACATAGGATAAAGCTAACAAATAAAAGAAGCTGTAATATTGCTAAGCTTCTCATATGAAATTCAAGGATTTCTTTCCATTTCCTATTCGACGTGGCAGGTGACACTTCGGTAAAAGGTAGGGATGACATAGAGTGGAAATAACCACCTTAATAGCCTAGCAAAAGTCAACCCTACTCACTGTTGGCTTATTGTTTATCCCAGCAACAGTCTTTCTTCCTGAAAAATCCAAGCACTAAAAGGGTAGAAAGATCCTCCCAAACTAGGCTGTTTTCTGATAA
This sequence comes from Callospermophilus lateralis, assembly GCF_048772815.1. NCBI lineage: Eukaryota > Metazoa > Chordata > Mammalia > Rodentia > Sciuridae > Callospermophilus > Callospermophilus lateralis. The sequence goes on from NC_135308.1 coordinate 69,335,907, forward strand.
GCCTGAAGTATGTTCCCAGGATCACTGGTTATCTTCTACTTAGGGATCTCCAGAGGTTACCACATGAAAGTATTTTTAAAATACAAACGGTTCATCTTTCTGGATTTCCTTCAGCACCAAGTGGTTCTTTCTAGAACTATGCAGATTTTCTAAGGGACCCATACTTAAAAAAAAAATTACAAACCATCGGTTTTTTTTAAATTTTTTTCATCTTTCATACATTTGATTCAAGTGAGTTATGCACTTCCATTTTTACCCCAAATACAAATTGCAGAATCACATCAGTTACACATTCACAATGTTTACATAATGCCATATTAGTGACTGTTGTATTCTGCTGCCTTTCCTATCCCCTACTATCCCCCCTCCCCTCCCCTCCCTTCTTCCCTCTCTACCTCATCTGTTGTTGTTCAGTTCTTCCCCCCCCCCCACCTTTCCCCTCACAACCTCATATATGTGATTTCATATAACGATGAGGGTTTCCTTCCGTTTCCATGCAATTTCCCTTCTCTCTCCCTTTCCCTCCCATCACTCATCTCAGTTTACTGTTAATCTTTTCCTCATGCTCTTTCCCCCTGCTCAGTTCTTAGTTGCTCTCCTTAAATCAAAGAGGACATTTGGCATTTGTTTTTTAAGGCTTGGCTAGCTTCACTTAGCATAATCTGCTCTAATGCCATCCATTTCCCTGCAAATTCCATGATTTTGTCATTTTTTAGTGCTGCATAATACTCCATTGTGTATAGATGCCACATTTTTTTAATCCATTCATCTATTGAAGGGCATCTAGGTTGGTTCCACAGTCTAGCTATTGTGAATTGTACTGCTATGATCATTGATGTGGCAGTATCCCTATAGTATGCTCTTTTAAGGTCCTCAGGGAATAGTCCGAGGAGGCCGATAGCTGGGTCAAATGGTGGTTCCATTCCCAGCTTTCCCAGGAATCTGCATACTGCTTTCCATATTGGCCGCACCAATTTGCAGTCCCACCAGCAATGTACAAGTGTACCCTTTTCCCCACATCCTGGCCAGCACTTATTGTTGTTTGACTTCCTAATGGCTGCCAATCTTACTGGAGTGAGATGGTATCTTAGGGTGGGTTTGATTTGCATTTCTCTGACTGCTAGAGATGGTGAGCATTTTTTCATGTACTTATTGATTGTATGTGCTCTGTTTTAGAGAGAGCCATCCGCCATTTCTCTGTAGAAAAATGGTTAGATGGCATTTTTTGACAGATTTTCTTAGGTTTGCTCACGAATTTCCCTCCAAGATAAAGACTCTTGGATTCACAAGTTAGGTGGTAAGTGCTTTGATAAAGAAAACCAAAACCCAAACAAAACATGATAGGTGGAATGACCACCACCTTGGATCCCTGCGGTAACAGTCTCCGAAGGGGTCACCTATGAGCAGAGACTTGAACTGGTTACATTCATTGCAGTGAGCGTTCCAAAAGTGGGCACAGCAAGCAAAAAGGCCAGGAGGAGAAAACGTGCTTGGACGACTCGAGGTGTATTTATTCACTGGAGGCCCATCCTCATTTCTATTTTTCTTCCCCACTTGTCCTTTCCATGGCGCCCCACGATCCTGCTTTAACATCCTTTCTCTTTCCTGGGTCCAGGAACTTCGAGAACGCGGAGCCACGCCTCCTCCTCACCCCAGCCTCAACAGGGTTGCCCCTTCATTTCGGGTAACAGTGAACTCAAAAGTTGAGCTCCTCTATCTCGGTTCTGCCATTTTGTATGCCCTTGGATCAGTCCCTGGTTGACTCTGAACTTCAGGATCCTAGCAATGAGATTATCTTTACGGTCCAGTCTGGATCTGCCACTATTTTTTTTCCTTTTTTCCCCCTTGTCTTCACCCTTTCTCATTTTTGAGCTTCTCTCTTTTTCCCGCTCCCTTCTCAACCGCACTCTGTTGCAACCTGTGACCCGCCCGGTCCTTTTTCCGGTTAGCGCCTGCGCATACAGGAGAGGAAGAGAAAGTTTGAGCCAGATCAGCAGCCGTAGTCGGTCGGAGCGCCGGCCGTGGGGGATTGTGGGAGAAGATGGCGGCCGCCGTACACCCCCGGTTCGTCCGGGCTCTGCCAATGTCACGTAAGTGTCACTGGGAACTGCTGTCCGTGATCGGGTCCCTAAGCCGGAATTTAAGGTGAAGGGAGTGGAGCCCTGTGGAGGACTCCTTCGGCACCCTCGTTTGTCTAGGTTGAACGCTGCCTGTGTTCAGTTTCTCCTTCCCTTTTTCTCCACCGCTTACATATTAAATCATGCACTTGGGAAGGCAAACCGAGAACTGAGCAGAGGGGAAGGGAAAAGGAAAAAATAGGGGACACTAAAGAGTTTGGATAGAGTTGAAAGGGTTTGGGTTTGTGAGAAACACTTGAATGGAGTGGGGGGAGGAATCTTAAAAGGAGAGGAAACGAGGGTACTGGAGAGATTTCTTATGGATTGGCTTTATGACCTTGTGCAAACCCTTCATCAGTCTTAACTTCAGATTCTTCATGTCACAATATAATGGATAATCACACAACGTCAGGGAGTCTCTGAGAAAGATTAAATGAAGTAATATTTATAAAAGTGTCTTCCTAACCAAAAGTGCCTCTATAAACGTTAGGTCAAGGTTGTGTGGTTTGTGGGTAGAGAAGGATGTTGGTGGAGAAATAATAAGGAGATTGGTGGAAAGAAGTGTGAAGAATGAAGGATATCTTAGGCTTTGTCACCTTGTTTATTTTCTCTTCTATTTTCATTGGATCTGTTTTCAGTTCTCAAATTGAAAACATACGTTTGCTCTTCCAGTCATTACAAGGCAAGAAAGCAATGACATTAGGAATTCAGTTACACTCCATTATCACCCTTTCACTCTCCACTCCCCCATAAACATGCCAATCACCCAAAGTTATATTTTTTTCCACCGTGTATTTTAGTTATTACAGAAAGTCATTTTTTCTCAAAATTGCCTCGTGTCAGAATTACTATTGGAATTTTATGAAGAATATAATTGGGGACTCCCTGTGGAGCTGTCAAATCAGAATTTTCGAGATTAGCTCCTTGCACTTCAAAATTTTAAAAGCATTGCAGGTAGTTTTAATGTTCACCTGAGGTAAGAATCAGGAGTGTTCAGGATTTTTTTGCCTTGTTTCCATCTTGGTTAGAATTCCTGTAAACTGCTGGAATGTGGCTTTGCACATCAGTTACAGTGGATGGTTTTTTAAATATGACTTCTTTGCAAAGGCATTAAATTATATTAGCGAGACATAACGAAGAATGTAAATGAGAACTGATTTATATTGAGTGCTTGCTGTCTGCTTAACAAAGTTCTAGATATTTTCTGATTAAAAAAATTTTTTTTTAGTATTTATTTTTTAGTTGTAGTTGAACACAATACCTTTATTTTATTTATTTATTTTTATGTGGTGCTGAGGATGAACCCAGGGCCTCAAATGTGCTGGGTGAGTGTTCTACTGCTGAGACACAACCCCTGCCCCTGGATTTTTTTTTTTTTTTAACTGACTTTTCCTTAGTAGACATTGTAGCTTATGCTCTTAACTACGCTGCTTTATTGTCTCTGGTAAAGTGAGTGAGTAAACTCTGAAGAGGCAAATTTAGTATGTGGTATAATCCAAACATTGTAGAATAGTACTATGTAAAACAGTTGTATATACTTATACATGGAAGACTAGTAAATAAAATATCAAATCAAAAAGGGAAAGATTAATATTATTTGAGGTAGCCAGGGTACATTTGCACACCAGTGGAGAATTGTAGCCCCTCTACCAAACAGTCATTTCCTCCTTCTACTGGGTCATTTTCCTCAGCATATAAATATAATACTTCATATTATAAAAAATAACAATCTTTCCTGGTCCTCATGTCTTCTAGTCTCATTACTGTTTCCCCCTTACATTTCTTCCCAGAATTATCTGTGTTTCTCTTACTACTACTTGTCTCACATTCTCTCTTTTGCTTGCTCTACTTTTCCTTGCATTCCCACTAATAGAACAGAATTGCTTGTTAAGGTCGTGTCACCAACATCTTCTAGATTCTGTGATCTTCTGGTATTTCTTCACTTTTCAGCAGCATTTGATAGAGCTAATTGTTCTCTCATTGAAACACTTTATTTGGTTTCTGGATACCATTTCCTTTTATTTTTTCTCGTATCTCATTGGTCTGTTTTAATGGCTTTTGGGCTGGTCACTAACCTCTTCGAACCTTAGTTTCCTCATATATAAAGTGGTCATAAAGATAACATTTACTAAGATAATATCTGTTAAGCACTTAGAATGATGCTGGACACCTGGTAAGATTTCTATAAGTTTAGCTGTTGTTATGTTATTATTATGGGTCTGATCTGTGTTTGATTTTAATTTCTGTAGTTTCAACTATTGTTCTGAAAGCCAGGCTATTTCTCTAATTTCATACTTTGATTTCTGATTTTGTTTTTATTTTTTCGCAACACAGCAGCAGTGAAGCCTTAATATGTTGCCCAGGCTGGCCTTGCACTCCTGGGATCGAGGGATCCTGCTTGTGCCTCCTGAGTAACTAGAACTACAAGTATGCACCATCATGCCAGGCCTCGATTCCATACTTTTTGATAGGGAAAAACAGTTTTGTGCAGAGTGCCACTGGGAAGTTATTCCCAGAAAACAAACACAAATTTTCTAAAGAAATTACCATTTATGTCTTTCATTTTCTTCCAAGCATACACAGTGCCAGTGCTGAACTCCAAAATTTGCTGACAGGAATGGAAGCTCTTCAGCATTTTAAACATTTTTACTTATTTCTACTTATGTGAAAGTTGGGTAACCTGCTCTAAAATTCTCCTTTAAGAAGTTATAAGGGACTGAGAAATTGGAACATATCCAAAGGGAATTTACATTTCTGCCATAGGAGGGGAAGTTGATGGAAGTGGAGGTGTTTAACCTGCAGAAGAGAATATTTAGTGGGAATATAATTGCTGCAGTTAGATGTGAAGAGGAATTAGACTTGTTCTTTGTTATTCCAGAGAAAGATGAGGAATAAAAGTACTAAGAATCACTCTCATGATTAGAATGACTCAAATCAGAGTGAGCTACTGTAGGAAATAGTGAATTTCCCAACCCTGCAGATGCACCTGCTAAGGCCAGATGGTCTCTTTGCGCACATACTACACGGAGCTGTAAGTACTGATGCACTGATTTTGAGGATTTCTTCTAGTACCAAGAAACCAAGTCCATAAAAGAGAAATTGTGGGAGGTATGACAAATCACTTGCTGTTAACCTTTATAAAAATCAGAAAATGTTTTTGCAAGTACTTTGCTCACTAAGTCATCATTTTGATGTTTTCCAGTGGTTTTATATTAAGTCTGAATTGCATCTTTTTTTTCCCTAATGCTCTGTACTAACAATTCTCTGCCTTCAGTCCATATCATCAACTTTATTTTTCATTAGTCATCATTTTAGAATGTGTTCCAGATAGGTCTTTTAATGTTAACTTGTGCTAGTCTTATACTTTCTGACCTCTACATTGTTGTATGTGATGTGTTTCTCTTGGAGTTCTATTTTTTTCTGCTATTCCACTTTAAGACCTTTCTTAATACATTTTATTCAGGAGTTCTTCCTCATGGCAGTATGACTTAATGTGATTTGTCTTCCTGGGTATATTATATCCTGTGGGGCAAGGAGTTTACTTCTTGATTTTTCTATATTTCCTCATGTCCTAGGGATTTTGTATTGCAATAATTTGCTGTTTATTATTACTATTGCTAATTTATTACTAAATTATTGAGGTGTTGATTACAAAACAATATTTCCAGGGAAAGAAGCTTTGTGTCTTCACAGATAGTTTTATATTATCATATGGTGTTTTATATATCGTGTTTTTTTTTCCCCCAAAGGTTCTGCTATTTCTGCAGTAGCCACATCTGTGGTTTATGGTCTACCCTGTCGCCAGCTTCATCATGCTCTCATTCCTCATGGAAAAGGTGGGCGTTCTTCTGTCAGTGGGGTCGTGGCTACTGTGTTTGGAGCAACAGGCTTCCTGGGCCGATATGTTGTCAACCATCTTGGTAAGTAAATTCCTGGAGTTCAGACTGCTCCCTTGCCATTGGTTAGGATTGCCCAATGAGAGGCCATCAGCTATGTTTCTTTTCATTTAACAGTATCCAAGTTCCTTCTATGTTGGATATATGTAATTTTTATCTACTGTACATTAAGAATATAGTCATGCTTCCTACTTAAGACATTAAGATGGGAATAATGAACTGAAAAGTTATAACATCGTTAGCATGACAAAATATGCTTTTTATCAATTCATATATCATACTAGAATTTATATATTTATATATACAAATCATTATTGTATAACATGTGTATATTATATTGATGTTGATCCTTGTTTGAATTCATTTTTTAGGACGGATGGGGTCACAGGTGATCATACCCTATCGGTGTGATACTTATGACATTATGCATCTTCGGCCCATGGGTGATCTGGGTCAGATTATCTTTCTGGTAAGACCTATATGACTAATAATTGGAGTTGATGAATGTAAATTAAAAGAAAGGTCATTTTTAAGAGAAAGAGGAAGGATAATTTTATCCCAGAATGGACCAGGAGTATCCTTTATTTGTAAGTTCCTTCAATTAGGTTTCTGTATCTCTTGTTTTGGTATGTAAGTGTTACAGCATTAGATGGCAGGGTTTTTATGTGAGGGCTAGATAATAAATATTTCAGACTTTTTAGGCCGGCCGTCAGTAGGTGGCTGTTTTCCATTAAAACTTTGTTTATAACATCAGGCTGCAGGCCAGATTTGGCCTATGGATTATAGTTTGCTAATTCCTACTCTAGGCCTGTTCTGTCCAATGTGATAGCCACCAGCCACATGGTAGCTCTCAAGCACTTGAAATGTAAGATGTGTGCTGTAAGTATAAAATGCAAATTTCAACAACTTAGTATGGAAAAAATAATATTCAATGTATCAGTGATTTTTGTAGTTATTACATATTGAAATAGTGAATCGATATATCAGGTTAAATAAAGTATATACTAAAATGAGTTTCTTTTATTTTACTCTTTTAAATGTGGCTATTAGAAAATTTAGAAAGTAGAAAATTCAGAAAGTAGTAAATTCAGAATTACATATATACTTAATTTATATTTCTATGGAATGGTACTTTTATAATAAGAAAACTATCTCCAATGGGATATTTTATAACTTAGTTCACTTAGCATGGATTTAACTTCCCAAGCATTCCCTGTTGACATTCTTTTTTTGGGGTGGGGAGTACTAGGGATTGAACTCAGGGACACTTAACCACTGAGCCACATCTCCAACCCTTTTTTGTATTTATTTAGAGACAGGGTCTCACTGAGTTGCTTAGTGCCTCTGCTGTTGCTGAGGCTGACTTTGAACTCGTGATCCTCCTGTCTCAGACTCCTGAGCCGATGGGATTACTGTGTTCACCACCATGCCCGGCCCTGTTGTTGTTCTTTAATCTATAGGGTCTTCCTTTAGGTCAGAGTTGCCAATGGGGCAAGGCAAGGAGGATGGGAAGAACCTTGAAGGGAGTGATTAAAAATGCCTAAGTTGTACAGTAATTATAGAGCCATATTGGCTTATCAGATAGAGACTAAGGATGCTCAGTATCCTACAGTGCTCAGAATAGATCCTTTCCATAAAGAATTATACTGCCCAGAATGCCTATAGCTGTCTTATTGATTGCTGCCCTCTCTGGGCCTTGATGTTTGGCTTAAATATGCTTTTAGCCAACTTTCTACTTTTGTCATACTCTATGAAAACTGAACTCTTTGCCTTTAAAAAATACTGGTAAATATCTTAACATCTCTGACATGATATTCATACAGATGATTTGAAATCCCCTTAAATTTTGATTTTTTTTAACTTGTTTGTAATGACATTTTCATTTGTTTCTCCTTAAATACTCAAGCTAAGTGTAATAGTTATGTTGGACATTTCTTGTTTCTCAAATATTTTTCTTTTCCAATAGTTTATTATCGAATATCTTCTTGACATTATAAGTGCAGAAGCTTAGCTTTTCACCAATTTGTCTTTTTTCTTTTTTTTTCTTCTCCCTTACACTAGGGATTCTACTACTGAGCTACATCCCTAGACCTTTTTATTTTTTATTTTCATATAAAGTCTCCTCAAATTGTGGAGACTGGTCTCCAACTTGTGATTTGCCTATCTCATTGAAAATACAGGTGTGTGCCACTGCACCCAACTTTCTCTAGTTCTTTGTAACTTAATTTTATTGATCACTTTGTTAGTGCCTCTGAATTAAAGTATTTCACCACAGATCGGTGAGACCCTTGACTAGCTTGCAAACATGGAATCACTAGAATTGAGCCATATGACATTTACTTTATTCTTCCTACTGGTAGTAATTTACTCAGTACCTAGTATTGAGATGTGCTTTAAGCATGTCTTAATGAGTAAGACTTAAGGCAACTGAGAATCCAGTGTGTTGAGTGTTTTTTTAATGTGCTTATTTTTGAGACAGGCCATATTGAGTAGGGGGTATGATTTCCCCACTTTAATCCATTTGAAAGTGTTATATAAATGGTATTTAGTTTACCAGCCTCCTTATGCCTCTTGGGCCTTATTCTTGAGAATTTGGTTTCCTTTTGATTTCTCCTATGCTGTTAGTTCACACAGTTATGCCTCAAGCTCTTCTATTCTGAGTCATCTAGCATACTTTTCTAATCCTTGGCATCTTTTCTGATAACACCTTTTTTATCTTTATGTACAGAGCTAGTTTTTTGTTAAGTATATCATTCATTGTGCAGAAGATTTGATGTATATGTAGTCTTCAGAGAGCACCCTCACAAGGTAGACTGTATTTCTTCCCTCCCTACCTCTCTCTTTCTTTCTTTTGCTGGGGATTGAGCCCAGAGGTACTCTATTACTGAGCTATACCCCCAGCTCATTTTATTTTTTATTTTGAAATGGGTCTTACTATGTTGCCTAGGCTGACCTTGAACTTGCATTCCCCCTGCCTCAGCCTCCCTAATAACTGGAATTAAAGGTATGGGCCATTGCACCAAATTTTAGTATTTTCTAATTTTACCTGGGGTTTGGAGAAATAACTTATTCAAAGTTAGTAAATGGCAAACTGGGTCTGCATGCCTCTGTTTGACTCCAACACTACCATTTTATACTGTTTGCCCCACACTCCATCATCAGTTCCAACTGGTTTTTGCTGGGGCTTCATATTTTTGTTCTTGATTTTGATTTTCCTTTTTTTTCTAGTACATTTAAGTCCATTCTCTTTCTCTCCCACTGCTCCCCACCCCCTGTTTTTCCCTCTCCCTGTGTCATTGCACTGACATACACACACACACACACACACACACACACACACACACACTCTTAGTATTTGGGCCTAGAATTATTACTTATCTTTCATTGAAGTGCTTACAGAGTTCAATTTTCATTTAATATAGGAAATTTTTTTGTCTTTATCTGGGTTATTTAATTCTCAGACATTATTTTGGACAAATTCATCATCGACTTAAGTCCTAAATGACTAATAAACTGTTCAAAAGTGTAGTTTTATGCCAAAACCTGAGGTTTTAGTCAGTTCATTTCTTTAGTTTTTGTGTCTTTAAGGTAGCAATTATTAGATCTGAAATTATAAAAAGGGAAGAAATTACAAAGAAATAAAGAAATAGTCATGAATGTCCCCCACCCCATTTAGCTAGACTTTAAAAGCCCTTCTTTTATCTTCAGTCTGTAAATGGTGGATAAACAGGGGATGTGTCTGTATCTCCCAAATGATCCTTTGTTCTTTGGCTGTTTCAGGAAGGGAAATTTGATTACTGAATTCCTTTATAAACTGGGTAGTTGGGTGGACAAAAATTAATATCTAAAATATGAACTGCCTCTTAGGTTCTGTTATTTGATTGCCTGAGTAAAATATTTTTTTAACCTGTTTGTCCCAGAAGAGTCAAGAGAATCAGCACTGAGCCTGAGACCTCCGTCTCATTTCCGTTGTAATCAATGGAACCTGTTTAAATGCCATCATATTGAGACTAGAGTATATGGTCCATTTTAAAACTTGCCTAGGAGGCTATGGAAGCATTAGGTGCCAGGGTGGGCCCCTTATGTTTTCATCTGATTGGCTCTTACTGCTATAGGAATGGAATGGGAGAGACAAAGATTCTATCCGAAGAGCGGTGGAGCACAGCAATGTAGTCATTAATCTTGTTGGACGAGACTGGGAAACCAGGTAATCTCAGTCTCTTATTTCTTTCTTGTGTAAGTCTAAGGATTCAGTAGACTTTTATTGGACACCTTCTATATGCCAGGCATGGTAGTAACATTTTCACTTAGCCCATCAATAAGAATTGATTAAATGATCCACGTGTATATGTCTAGTGACACTCATTAGATTCACTTGGGAGTATGTCTGGTGTAAGTCAGCAGTGTGATATGATGCCCTTAAAATCCAATGTGGGGTGTGTCAGTGTGATTGATAATATCAACTAGACAGTGACTGATGTTGGGTCTGTGCTTGTGTGAACAAAGTTCTAGACTGCTTCTCTGTATTTTTAATTGAAGATGGCATAAGTACTGCCATGAATAGTTCTGTTTGGCTTTTGTATAAGTTATTAAAAAGTAACGTTTTAATCTTATAGTTCTATAATAATACTTTATTCACATCCTTTTCTTTAAGTGTTTACTAAAGTTGGACTTGGATTTCTTTGTATATGTCTGTTTCATCAAATATTTTAAGTTCTTTGATTATTTCCAGGGTCATACTCAACTTTATGACTCTCATAACAACCAACATAGTGATTTGTACCAAGCAAGCATTTAGTTAATGTTGTACATTGAATTGGTGACTGAGGGTTTTTTTTTTTAATATTTATTTTTTAGTTTTAGGTGGATACAATATCTTTATTTTCCATTTATGTGGTCCTGAGGATCAAACCTAGTGCTTCATGCGTGCTAGGCGAGCACTCTACCATTGAACCACAATCCCAGCCCCAGGGGCTGAGTTTTTAGTTTCTTTTTTTTCCCTTGAGAGAAACAAGTCCCAGAAATAAAAAGTGATTTCCTTTCAAGCCCGTACACTTTCCTCCACTCACTAACCAGAATAGTCAGGTTTTCTTATAGGGCCACAACCTTGTGATTCTTTGAGAACACAGAATATTTTTTTGGATTTGCAACTCAGAATAAGTCTCAACTGTATAGTATTGACAGCAATCAGGCCTATAAGCTCTATAAAAGCATTAATCTTGGCTTATAGTTAAATCATTACTGTTTTAAAGTTTAACTTCTGTGAAAACCAGCTTATCACAAAAAGCTTTGAAATCCTGTCTGAGTTCTGAACTAATCCCTTTTGTTTTCTTCTAGAAACTTTGATTTTGAGGATGTCTTTGTGAAGATTCCCCAAACAATAGCTCAAATTTCTAAGGAAGCTGGAGTTGAAAAATTCATCCATGTTTCCCATCTGAATGCAAATATTAGAAGCTCTTCTAGATATCTGAGAAGTAAGGTAAGTAACAAGTTGATTTGGAGCTTCACAGAGCTAGAGTTTCTTAGTTCCTTTGAAACATGGTGTAAATGAGAATGATTTCTCATCAATGTTTTGAGAATTAAAAGGGTTTCTAGTTCTCTGTATCCAGAATTAGATGTGCATGTGTGTTGTGTTTTGACATTTTGATTGAGTGCCTTCTGTTTGAATGCTAAGGGGTTTCAAAGAGTGTATTATTACCTGCTCTTAGATGCTTTAAAGTTTCTTTGATTACACAGAAAAGATCAGAAAAGGTAGAGTATGATTTTTGCTAAAGGAGGCATACCTGTGTTACCTACTGTGGGAAAGAATCATCTGTTTCCCTCAAATATCTTGCATAGTCATGGGTTTGTGCCATTCTTTCATGGGTGATATGAAGGTTGAGAATGACAAGGACAAACACTTGCCAGGGAAAAGGGCTCTTCACATAGGGCTTAGTCTTTTTTTATTCCCAGAAACTACATGTAGTCCAGATGATACTGAGCTTGATTACTCTGGTTTGAAGTCAGACTATAACCTGAAATGTCTTCATAAGGGATGTTGCTGTCCGATTGCTCTTAGCATTTGGTTTTTACCATAATGATTCTGTCTTGAGTCATACTGTTGAGGGAAACAAGCCTTGACACTGGCTCTAAATTTTTGACTCATGGCATTTACTTATTGAATAAATTGTTTACTAATCACTGACTGCGTGCCACATGTTGTTAGGCACTCTGCATAAAAGTAGTGAATAAGAGGCAGGATCCCTATTTTGCAAAGTAGCAAAATGTACTACAGGAATGTATAATGGGGAGAAAGTGCACATATTAGTTAGGAGCATTTAATTACTAGCATTAGAAAATCCAGTGTAAACTGGGTTACCACAAAGACAATTTATAGGCTCATGTATCTGAAAAATCCAGCAATAGAGAACTCTCACCACAGATTGTTACCAAAGATTTTCTGGCCTCCAGCTTTGCTTCTCTGCTTCTCTGCTTCTCTTTGACTTTCCTTGTGTGAGCTTTGTCTCTCACAGTCACAAAACTGGCTCACAGCACATCCAGACCTTACACTTCTATGCTCTGCTGAAGAAAGAAGAAATGAGTATGAAGTCACTTGTGCTTACCTCTGCCCTACTGTTCCTGAAATGATTCTCATATCACGGTTGTTTGAGGGGGATGGGAGTGTTGGTGGTAAGAAAGAGAAGAGTCAAAACCTTGTAGCCCTCTGGATTAGCCACTGGGATGATGGTAGCAGTGTTGAATAAGAAATACTTGAGAGTTACTAGGATTTCCGGCAGTGCTTCTTCACCCTGGTTGCACATTAGAATCCACTGAGAGAACTCTTAAAATTCTCAATGTCCAGGTTGCACTACAGTCACAAATAAAAACAGAATCTACAGGGATTGTGGAATGTGCAGCAAAGATTGAGAAGCACTGTTTACTTGAGAGAATGGAAGGTGATTTGGTTTTGGACTTGGGTTTCAGTTGTGTTCTACATATGTCTCAGTCATTCAGGTAACATTGGTAAAAGGACTTTATGAAAAGTTCAGAAGAAAGGTTTGTTTTGTAGATAGAAATTGGGAGTCACCAGCATTTGTCATTAATTAGAGTAGTGAGAGGGCATAAGATGGCCTAGTGAATAAATGTAGGTTCAGAAGAGAATTTTGAACAGAGACTAGAGGAAAACTAGTGATTAGTGATCTGAGAGAGGAATAGGTACCTGCAAAAATCAAATCAAAACTAAGAAAAAGACTGAAGAGATGAGGACAAGGTAAGGTAGAAGGGAAATAGAAGACTACAATGTTATGAAAGCCAAGAGAATTCAGTGGAGGAAGAAGGGTTACTTATGAGCGCCATTGATGAGAACTGTAATGTCTTGAATTGTGGACATTTTAGGAAAAATTGTTTCAGTGCAAGTGTTGAAGTGAAAACCGAGTACAGGTGAGTGAAGGGTGAGTTGCCAGAGGAGAAAACGGTTGTTTGGTGAGACCTTGAGGTGGTTTTCTTTTGCTCTTATATTTTCTCTTCAATTTAGAAGATGAAGTTATTTGGAAAGAAGAGGAAAGAAAGGGGAATCTGAGATTTGAATAGAAAAAGCTTGAAATGCTCAAAGGGAAAAGTCAGTTAATTAGAAGAAAACACTATTGTTGGGAAATGTGAGGGCCCACTTAAGTTGATGGCATAGATTTATAATGGTTCTAATTTATGATTTTTATTTATTTATTTTTCTTTTAGCTGCTAAAAGCAGCAGGAGTACATGACTCAAAGGATGCTAATGGCATTCCTCCATAAGGATTTTGCCTGGTGGATGGAGTAAAGGACACAGGGACAAAGTTTTTACAATAATGATAAGAGAGTGATTGAAAAGATGAGCCTTGGAATATAATATGTGATGGGCGGCCAGGAAAGGTAGGCAGGGTTGATATAGGGGAAACAGAATTAGTGGACTAGAGTCTCTGAGAAGGTTGAGGAACAGGTGTTCCAGCAGTAGATGAACCAAAATAAACAGGATGGATGTGTAGGAGATTCTCATCTAAGCATAGCATATTTTCATTTAATGTTTCAGAAGAAGGTCACTTTCCAACATTGATTAAGCCTGTGATGTAACTAAGTTGAGAGTGATAGAAGTGGAGTGAAGAGATTGTAAGACTGGAGAAACTCAAGAATCTGAGAGGTCCAAATCCACATGGGCATTGATGTCATCTACATTGGTGCTATAGGTTGAAAAGGAAGATCTAGGGGCCAGTGCATTCATGGAACAAAAGAGCTTGAGTAGGAGGTTAGTAGTGGGTAACAAGTAGTTGAGATTAGGAAGGTTAAGGACCTTCTGTGGACATAGGTATGCACTGCTACCACTTCCTTTACTTTGGCCCACTGCCACCATGCTCTTCTTTCTCTGTCAGACTGCTAGGTTTTTGACACAAACCACAGAATTTTGAAGTAAGAGGAAAAATGGAGGCTGAAAAATTCTACTCTGGCTTTTCTCCTTTCTTTTTTCAATGCCAGTTCCTACAATATGAAAATGTGAAAAAAACCCAAAAGAATGTTAGAAGAGACAGAGTGTGTGTGTGTGTGTTTACCATTCTGTGTGATTGAGTTTTGTGAATAATGTTATTCCTTCACCTCAAGGGAAATATGACCTTTGAAATACAAGTAGTGTCCTGATAATGAAAAGAATGGAAGCTTTGTTCACTCGTCTCAGAATTTAGAACAATTTTGTCTCTGGCTGTTTGTTTAGGCTGTTGGAGAGAATGAAGTGAGAAATGCATTTCCAGAAGCTACAATCATAAAACCTTCAGACATCTTCGGAAGAGAAGATAGATTTCTCAACCATTTTGCAAGTATGTATTCTTTCTTAATAGTAGAAGAGAGGGATATAGGTTAACAAAGTTCAAGAAGAGCACAAGTAACAGTGTTCTCTGGCTTGACGGACTAGGTTGTATTTTTCTTCCCCAGTTGTCTTTTTTTTCTTTTTAATATTTGTTTTTTAGTTGTAGTTGGACACATATTTATTTTTATGTGGTGCTGAACCCAGGTCCTTGAACGTGCTAGGTGAGTGCTTTACCTCTGAGCCATAACCCCCAGCCTCCCCAGTTGTCTTTTTATCTCCTAAAGTTAAATTTTTATTGTTAATATGATCCTTCCTATTTCTGGGAAATGTTGAAGGCTCAGTTAAAATTGGGGGTGCCAATGGAATTATAGTGGTACCAATTTATTTTCCATCAGTTGCTGAGGCAGTAGGTAAGTATGGCCCAAGGAGCAACATAGATGAGTAGAAAGAGCATGGACTTTGGAGTCAGAGGCTTGAGTTTAAATCTTGGCCTTACTAGCTCTGTGACCTTGGCAGGATACTAGAATATCACACAGAATAATTTCACTGCCTTAATATCCCTTGGGTTCTATATATGTATCCCAACCCCTAATTCCCACCCCCAGACACCTGGCAACCAGTGATCTTTTTACTGTCTTTGTAATTTTGCCAGTTTCAAAAAATTATATAGTTGGAATCATACAACATGTAGCTTTTTCAAATTGGCTTCTTTTACTTAGCAGTGTGGATTTAAGGCCTCTCCATGTTTGTTTGTTTGTTTAAAGTATGTGTATGTGTCTGTCCGTGGCTTGATACCTCATTTCTTTGTTTAGCTGGATAGTATTCTCTTTATGGATATATCTGTTCCTTTGTCAAGTTTTTATGTTTTTGTCATGTGTTTTCTCCTGATTGTTTATGTCTTCTGACATTCTGTATTCATTTCCAGTTTTTTTTTTTAGGATTGTGGTACAATATACATAATATAAAATTTACTACTCACTATAAATTTAAATTATGTCCCCCCTAAATTTCATATGTTGGTTGAAGCCTCAACTCCTGATGTGACTTTATTTGGAGTTAGGGCTTTGGGGGATCATTAAGGTTAAATGAGGTTACACGGGTCCTAATTTGATAGGATTGGTGGTTTTATAAGAGGAAAAGAGAGCTATCTCTCCTTCCATGCACACACTGAAGAAAGGCCATGTGAGGACACAGTGAGAAATTAGCCCCACAAGTCAGGAAGAGGGCCCTCACCAGGAATCAAATTGTCCTGACATCTTGGTTTTAGACTTTCCGGCTTCAGACCTGTGAAAAAATAAACTTCTGTTGTTTAAACGAGCCAGTCTCTGGTATTTTATTATGACAGCCTGACCAGGCAAAGACAGATTTTGGCACTGAGAAGCAAAGCACTGATATAATAAATACCTAAAAACATAGCATGCCTTTCAGAGTAATAGATATGGACTAGAAGAGTTTGAGGTACATACTAGAAATGTGGGTGGTAAGGGAAATTTTCATTAGCTCTCAGGTAGAAATGGAGAACATGTTTTTGGGAAATAGAGGCAATATCATCCATGTTATGAAGTAAATTTGATCTGCGTTCGAATGTTTGGTGGGAGAACTTGGAAGTGATGAATTTGGTTATGTAGGTGAGAAGATCTCTAAGCTAAATGTCAAAATTGTGCCTTGGTTCTTCCTAACTACTTATAGTAAAATGTAAAAGGAAAGACATGATTTGAGGAAGTAATTGTAAGCATAAAGGAACTAGAACCTGAAGATTTGAAAAACTCTCAGCTGATTTTATTGCAGAAAATAAGAAAGATTGTTTTGAAAGGAACACTAAGGATGTGGTTGTACAGCCATTTGCTAAAGAAGTCGTGGGTGTGACACCTTAGCAGAAGCCAGGAACAGAGATGGGATTATATCAACTAAGCCACTGCCAGTTTGAACTGGAGGAGACAAAGAAATTTGGGATAGAACCAGGAAAGGCTGCCAAACTTCTTAGAACCTGTAGGACTGGATCCTAGAGCTATTCTTCAAAAAAAAAAAAAAAAAAAGAAAAAAAGGGAAGAATGGCCCCTAAAGATATTCTAGAAATGTTCAGGGCTGCTCTGAGTTTCTAAGGGTGGGACCATTGCCATGATTTCTTTCTTTCTTTCTTTCTTCTTTTTTTTTTTTAGAAAGAGAGAGAGAGAGAGAACTTTTAATATTTTGTATGTGGTGCTAAGGATTGAACCCGGGCCGCACACATGCCAGGCGAGCGCGCTACCACTTGAGCCACATCCCCAGCCCCCATTGCCATAATTTCAAGGAGTCAGATGACTTCTGCCAGAGGCCTTGGGGGGTAGGGCCCCCTAGAATCTTGGAGGTGAGGATGCCTAGAACTTTTGAGGGCAGGCCCCTCTGGAGCCTTTGGATCTCGCAGAGTAGGTTGCTGACCCAGTGGGTCATAAGGATGAGACCACCATCACAGTGAGGCTGGAAGGCAGGACACTAAGGCAAAAAGGATTATTCTTGAGATTTCAGATCTAATACAATTTACCTTGTTAAGTTTTGGATTTGCTTGGGTCTGGTCACCTTTTATTCTGTGCTATTTCTCCTGTTTGGAATAGGAATATCTTTCCTAAGGTAGCAAATAATTTTGTTTTGGAAGCACATGATATATATGGTTTCACAGCTGGGCAGGTATTTTGCCTCAGGATGACTCATACTTTTGAGTCTTGCCCACATCTGAGTTAGATGATATTTGGATGAGACTTTGGACATTGGAGTTCATGCTGGAGTTAAGACTTCTAGGGCTTAAGACTAAGACATCTTCTTAACCATTTCTGAGTATGGTTCAGGAGTACTACTCTAGTCTATTTTCTGTTGCTAATAGCACTCTACCACAGACTGGGTGAGTGATAAAGAAAGACGTTTATTTTGACTCATGGTTTTGGTCCAAGGGCAAGGGGTCTTGGTGATGTTTCTTGCTGGCAGGGTCCCCAGGCTGTGCAGAGCACTACATAATAAGAAACCAGAACGGCCACTGAGAGACCTAGCCAAACCATCTCCTACAGAAGATCCACTCTTTATCTTTTTTAAAATTTTTATTTGTTTATTTTAGTTATACATGACAATAGAATCTATTTTGATATATTTTTATAAGCATGGAATAAATCTTATTCTAATTAGGATTCAAATCTTGTGGTCTTGTGGATATACACAATGTGTACATATATGTGGTGTATTCATATATGTACATAGGAAAGTTATGTCAGATTCGTTCCACTGTATTTCCTATTCCTATGCACCCTGCTTCCCTTCATTTCCCTTTTCTACTCCACTGAACTTCTTCTATCCCCCTCGACTGTGCTGCATTGTGAGTTAGTATCCACATGTCAGAGAACATTAGACCTTTGGTTTTTTGGGATTAGCTAATTTCACTTAGCGTGAGAGTCTCCAGATCCATCCATTCACTGGCAAATGTCAAAAGTTATTTTCCTTATCCATTCTTTTGTTAATGGGTATCTAGGTTGGTTCCATAGCTTGATTATTGTGAATTTTGCTGCTATAAACATTGTTGTAGCTGCATTACTTTAGTATGCTGATTTTAATTCCTTTGGATATATACCAAGGGGTGGGATAAACTGGGTCAAATGGTGGTTTTATTCCTAGTGTTTTGAGAAATCTCCATACTGCTTTCCAGAGTGGTGGTAATTTGCAGTCCCACCAACAATATATGAGTATCCTGTTCCTTACATCCTTGCCAACATTTATTGTTACTTGTATTCTTGATAATTGCCATTCTGGGTAGAATGAGGTGAAATCTCAGTGTAGTTTTAATTTGCATTTCTCTTATTGCTAGAGATGTTGAACATTTTTTCCTACATTTATTGATTGTGTTACTTTTGAGAAGTGGCTGTGTAGTTCCTTTGCCGTTTATTGATAGGGTTATTTTTTTGTGTGTGTGTTAAGCTTTTTTGTGTTCTTTCTATATTCTGGAAATAACACTTTATCTGAGGTGTGGATGGCAAAGCTTTTCTCCCATTTTGTAGGCACTCTTTTTATGCTCTTGATTGTTTCCTTTGCTGTGCAGAAGCTTTTTAGTTTGATATCATCCCATTGATTGATTTTATGTTTTACTTCTTGTGCTTTAGGAGTCTTCTTAAGGAAGTCACTTCCTAAACTGACACATTGGAGTTTTGAACTATATTTTAGAACATACACTTATGAGATAACTCATTAATTACATGAGTGGATTAATTCATTTATGAGAGCAGAACCCTAGTCAATTCTTTAAAGTATTATTCGTTCCTACCTTTTTTGGGGTGGAGGGGATGGGAGATGGTTACTGGACCTTTAACCCAGAGGGGCTTTACCACTAAGCTACCTCCCCCATCCCTTTTTTAGTTTTTATTTTGAGACAGGGTCTCACTGAGTTGCTTAGGGCCTCACCAAATTGCTGACACTAGCCTTGAACTTGTGATCTTTTTGTCTCAGCCTCCTGAATTGCTGGGATTACAGGCAAGCACCACTGTGTCCAGTGGTACTTCCTTTTAATATGCCATTTTGGGTATTAAATCTCAATGTGAATTTTGGAAGGGTCAAAACATACCCAAATCACAGCACTCATGTAAGTACAACCAATAGAGTATTAGTCCTTTTGTGACTGACTTATTTTACTTTACCTAATGTCCTCAAAGTTCATCCTCGCTTTCCTTTCATTGAATATATATATACTACATTTTGTTTCCTGATCTAACCATTAGTGGATACTTGGGTTGCTTCTACTTTTTGACTATTGTGAATAAGGTTGCTATTAAAATGGCTGTACAAATATTTCTCTGAGACCCAGCTTTCAGATCTTTTGGGTATATACTGAGAAGTAGAATTCTGGGCCATATGTTATTCTATTTTTATTTTCTTGACAAGCCGTTGTAATGTTTTTCATAGTGGCTGCACCATTTTACGTTCCTACCAGCAGTGCACAAGGGTTCTAATTGTTCCATATTGTTGCCAACACTTTTATTTATTTATTTTAATAGTAGCCATCCTCATGGGTGTGAAGTAGTATCTCATTGTAATTTTGATTTACATTTGCTTGATTAGGGATGTTGGTTAGTGATGCTGAACATTTTTTTCATGTGCTTGTTGGGCACTTGAATGTCTGATTTGGAGAAATCTCTGTTCATGTTCTTTGCCCATTTTTAAAATTGGATTGTTTATTTTTTGTTCTTGAGTATAGTACTTTATGTGTTTTGGATATTAAACTCTTTATCAGATATGATTTGCAAAGATTTTCTTTTATTCTGTGGGTTGCTTCTTCATTCTGTTAACTATGTCCTTTGAGGAACAGAAGATCTTAATTTTGATGTACTCCAGTTTATCCATTTTTCTTTTGCTGTCTGTGCTTTTGGTATCATGTCCAAGAAATCATTACCAAGTCCAATATCATGAAGCTTTTTCACTATGTTTTCTACCAAGAGTTTTATGATTTTGGCAGTTAGGTTTGGATTTTGATCCATTTTGAGTTAACTTTAATATATGGCATAAAGTGTGGTCCAACTTGATTCTTTTGCATATGAATAGCCAGTTTTCTCAGTGTTGTTGAAAAGACTGTCCTTTCTTCTTTAAGTGGTCTTGTCACCCTTGTTCAAATCATTAAACTGTGTATACAAGTTTTATTTTTCTGTATTCTATTCCATTAACATATGTGTCTGTTTTCATGCCACTGTTTTGATAATTGTACACTCTTTTGATTATTGTGGCTTTTAATGAGTTTCAAATCAGGAAGTGTAAGGCCTTTAGCTATGTTCATTTTTAAGATGAATTTGGCTATTCAGGGTCCTATGAGATTCTATATGAATTTCAGGATGGATTTTTCTATATTTCTGCAAAAACCATCCTTGTAGTTTTGATAGGGATTGCATTAAGTCAGGAGATTCTTTGGATAGTTTTGATATCTGTCTGTTTTGAACTGCTACAGCAAAATGCCTGAAGTAATTTCTTAAAAAAAGAAATTATATTTCTAATTACTGGAAGCTGGTAAGTCTGAGATTGAGGTGTCCAGCATCTGGTGATGCCGTATCATCACATGATGGAAGGAGGAATGGTAAAAGAGACCACACATATGACAGAAGGGCATGCCAGCTGAATGCTGTGTAAAGACCATTTTATAAAGACCTTAATCCTATTTATGAGAGAGGAACCTCTTTGATCTTCCCCTCTTAAACCCCCACTACCTCATTAATATCACATTGGCAATACCTGAATTTTGGAGGGGACACATTCAAATCATAGTTGTATCTTAACAACTTTAAGTCTTCTCTGAACTTTAGATGTCTTTCCATTTGCTTGTTTCTTTTATTTCTTTGAACAATATTTTATAGTTTTCAGCATGAAAATCTTTTGCCTCCTTGGCTAAATTTATTTCTAAGTATTTTGATATTATTGTAAGTAATTTCTACTTTTAAATGTTCTAAAAACTATTTTTTACCTTTACATTTAATTCATTTGGGATTTTAGTTTATAGTGAGAAGTATACATTATCTTAAAAATTGTTTTTTCAAATAGAACAATTGCCTCAGTACCATATATTCATTAACATTTTCATTTCCCACAGATTTGTGATACTATATTCATCATATTACATTTTCCTTTTCTAAGTTACCTATACTGTATCACTCATCTGTTGATTCCTGTGTTTCTCCTTAGAATATAGAGTCTAGTCTGGGAGTGGACATGCATTTAGCACTATAGGAGAGTGGTTGCCCAGCCACTTGACTGCTCTTCATGTTCTTAAATGTTTGCTATTTCCACTTCCCATGTTTATTATCTGAAAAACACATGATTGCTTCTTATTAGAATCATTAGCTTTCTTAGAATCAGCTACATTTATTATATGATTTCTGTTACATAAAGCAATTGTTAACCTAGAGATTGGTGAGTTTTATAGTAGCTTAGGTCTTCTAAGGATAGTTTTCATTTCTTTTGTCAGATATTCGTTGGTTTGGTGGTGTACCTCTTATTTCCTTGGGCAGGAAGACCGAGAAACAACCAGTATATGTAAGTACACTGGGTGAAGGGGCTTAGAAGTGGACATTAGCTGACTTCAAGTTTATATGATCAGTTTTCTAATCCAGTAAATTCATCGTTTTCTTTTTGTTTGCTTCAACTGGTTGCCTCTCAGTTTACCTAAGTGGTGCATGTCTTCTCCATATCTTCACTTATTCATTTATTCAAAAAGGTTTGATTAAATCCTCTGCTGAATCCACCGGACATGTCACTGGAAATACAGAAGTATTAACTAGGCAGACACAAATTGCTATACTCAAATTGCTCACAGCACCCTACCTCTAGTTATGACAACTAAAAATGTCTCCAGACAGTGTCAAATGTTCTCCGGGGACTAGAATCATCCCAGGGGCCTAAAACCACCTAAGATTACTTTTTAGAAAGTAAAAAGATAGAACATTAACATTATTGAAAATTAACATATTATTTCATGTGGTTTAGGTTTGCTGTTCCACTTCCCATGTGTATTATGGCTTACTAACAGTTGGGGGTTGTGGTGAGAGATGAGTTTGATGAGATAGTGGGCAAATACTAATCAGAAAGACCTGAGCCATCTGAAGATAAATGCTTGTAGAGAAATTACTTAGGTGAGCCTCACATGAGGAGATTATTTGAGCTCTTGTGAAGGTGGGTTATTTAAGAAGCTTTCTGAAAATATATAGTGCCTTTATTTTAATTTGTCAGATTTTTGTTGTGATTGGTGTCATCTCTTTACTTCTCCTTTGTTATTTCATCCCTCCCTTTCTCCTTTCTTCCTATCTCTCCATTTCCTTTTTGTTCTCTTTCAATGGTTACTTAAACATATTAAATTTCTGTAGGTTGTAGATGTATCCAAAGGAATTATTAATACAATTAAAGACCCAGATGCCAGAGGAAAAACCTTTGCCTTTGTTGGGTAAGTACCTAGAGTTTGACTTCAGTGAAAGAATCATGATTGTTTTAATAATGGAATCATAATGGTTTATAATGACCATCTTTCTAAACAACTCATTAATAATTTATTTGTTACAGTTTTACAGTATCAGAATCTTTTGTAGGCTTACATTGAGAATTTGAGAGAATCTAAGAATCTTTTTTAATAAATGCTTCTTCTGTCATTAAACCTGAGGCAACTACCCCAGACTATTACCTTAGTAACCCTTTGGATCTATAGGTCCCTCATCTATCTGTTCAACATTTTTCAGGTCAGAAATATTCAGGGGAAAAAAATCATGTCTGTACTAAACATGTACCCTGTTTTTCCTTGTCATTATTCCCCAACCATTTACATAGCATTTGCATTGTTTTGGATATTATAAGTAGTCTAGAGATGATTTAAAGTACACAGATGATCAGTGCATAGGTTGTATGCAAATACTATGTCATGTCATGTAAGGGACTTGAGCATTCATAGATTTTGGTGTCAATTCGAGGGTCCTGGAACCAGTCCCCTGATTGTACTTTGGTCAGTGATCCTTAAAGTTGGCTTTGTTACTACTACCGTGATTTTTTTGTTTTTTAATATATAAAATGGTTTTGCCCATGAATTCTAAAACACAAGACATTTTTAGAGAGTGTCTATAGTTGTAAAACCAAATTAGTTTTGATAGATACAGTTAGTAGAGTGATCATTTGTTCTGCTAGAGTGATCATTTGTTCTATGCTCTTTTTGTTAAAATTTGCTCTTAGAAATAACTGGGCACAGTTAAGCTATGTGACTTATCTGAAACAGCTAGACCGCTTTCCTGAATTAACTAAAAGTTGAAAACTAAAAATCAGTCTACCAAGTTGAGACACAACTAAGTGGTCTATAAATTAATGATACCTGATATTCTATGAAAGGTTGGAATCTTATTCAATAATTAAATGCAGCCTGATTCCTAGAAATAGTTGCTTCTAAAGAAAAATGACACTTTTTTCTCTAAGCTAGGAAGTGATAATATATATTCCCAGTATTCTGAATATATACACTGATAGATTTTACCATCATTATATTTTAGATTAGTAAAATTTTTTTTCTCTTTGCATGTATTATTTTTCCATGCCAACTAGCTGCTGCAAAATGTATATTTTTAATTCCCCATTTGGTATATTACCATGTAACTATCCATATACTCTAGGAAAATTATTTAGAGAAAAATATATTTATCCCAGGTTTCATAGAACACTAGACTCAGAAGACATCAGGCTTTCTTGAAGAGGGGTTAGGCTATGATTCCTAGCAACAAATGAACAGAAATGGTTCTGTGATCTTTTCTTGCTTACTGCTCAGTGGAAATAACTATGGATAAGTGGATATTTTTTCTCTTTATCTTTGCCCAGTCATTCTGCTGTCTTTGCTAAGCTCCAGTATTTTATTTTTGTTTGGCATGATGTTGGAATACTAGACATGTCAGTGTAGGATTTTTTTCCTTAGGAATTTGTAGATATGCAGCATACATTCTTTTTTTCGGCCCCAGGCAAACACTATTTCTCTGATATTTTGAGGCCAAGAGAGAGGCATAAAACTTTACTTTTGCTCCTAAGTTTTTATATTATATTATATTATAATCATATATCATATCATTGGTTCATTTATAATTCATTCATTAAATACCTATAGATACACGCACATATACAGTGATAACTAATAAACAATAAAATCTCAAAGTACAAGATCAATATAGAAACGTAAATTTATGTATGTTAGCAAATGAACTACTACAAATAAAGAAAGAAAATTTTATTCATAACAACATCAAAAAGAATAAAATACTTAGGTATAAATTTAGCAAGAGACATACAAGACCTGTACACTGAAAAGTACAAAACTCTGCTGAAAGAAATTAAAGAAAAACTTAATATGTTATAAGGCAACCCATATTCTTGGATTGGAAGAGTCAAAATTGTTTAGTGGCAGTTTTCCCCAAATTGTTCCATAGATTCAATTCAGTGCTTTCCTAATTCCAGCAGACTCTTTTTCTCCTAACTTTTTTGCCTGGATTATAGATTAGGGAAGGCAGATAATTTGGTTTAAGTAAAATAAGGACTTTGCTTGGTGGGTGTAGTGGAGAAGAGGCTGGGGGACAGGGTTTACTGAGGATATTTGCAGAAAAATGGCTATGATGCTGAACCATGTAAGCTAAGCCTGGAAGGACATAGGCTTCCTTTTTCTGAGAGCAAGAACACTTAAACTGGTTTCCTAGTTAATGGAATGCAAGCTACTTTAGAACAGCTGAAGAAGAAACATATTACCTATAGTTAGTTTACCCTTGATACCAGTTTTGTTTGCATCATAAAAGTTAGAAGTTGTTCTTGGTGTGATATGTGTTATGTGTCCTGCAGTGATCCTTGCAAATCTTTCTGGAATTTGAGGGAAGCTAGTTAAGGGCTTTTTGTATACTTCTCTTAGCTGATGCCAACATTTTCATGTTTTTTTCTTTTGTAGGATATGTCATAATGATGAAGTTCTTTAAATTATCTTCATTTGTCTCATAGTTATCATAGGCTTTTCGAGGCAAAAGGGATTAAAAAATGAGTGAAGAGATTAAAATGTACAGTTATGATAATTATTGAAGTTAGGTTTTACTAGTACAAAACGATTCAGATCAGTGGAATAGAACAGAAAGTCCAGAAATAATCCCAAATATATGTAAAAATGTAATGTGTGAGAAGGGTTACATTTCAATATATGATGTATTAGTCAGCTTTCTTTTGCTCTGACAGAAATATCTGACAAGAACAACTTAGAGGAAGCAAAGTTTATTTTGGCTCATGGTTTCAAAGGTTCAGTCCATGGTCAACTGTCTCCATTGCTGTGGGCCTGAGGTGAGGCAGAGCATTACGGCAAGAGGTCTTGGTGGAGGACAGCAGCTCAGTTCAGGGCCCTCAGAAAGCAGAGAGAAAGCAGAAGTGCCAAAATAATAACACCCAAAGCCTGCCCCTGGTGACTTGCTTTCTCCAGCCACACCCTACCTGCCTATAGTTACCACTCAGTTCATTCAAATTATTAATCCAGCAAATGGACTAATTCATGGATTATGTTACAGCTCTCATGATCCAATCTTTAGCATTCAGAAGCACCTCAAATCCAAATCATAACATATGGAGAAAGGGTCAATTTAGTAAATGATTCAGTAAGTGTTGTTGAAGCAATTGCCTAACATCTTGGGGAAGATTTAATTACATCTTTACCTTATGTCATGTACAAAAATATGTCACAGAAGGAACTTAATTTATGGCTTAAAAAAACCCAAACGCATTAGACAAAATATGTGGAAATTTGTGTTGCTATAGAGGGATTTCTAAATGTGAAACGAAATCATAGAGGAAAAAAAAAATCAGTAAATTTTGATTAAATAAAATTTAATCAAATTTATCAAAATTTAATCAATTTTATATGATACAAAGTACCAAAAACAATATTAAAAGGCATTAATACACACAATAAAAGGTATTTCCAGCTGGGCAAGGTGACACATGCTCGTAATCACAGCTACTTGGGAGGCTGAGGCAGGAGGATCACAAGTTCAAAGCCAGCCTGGGCAACTTACAGAAACCCAGTCTCAAAATAAAATTTAAAGTAAAGGGCTTAGGATATAGTTTGGTGGCATTCTTGCCTAGCATGTGTAGTACCCTGGATCCAATCCCAAATAACACATATACACAGAACCACGAAAATGTATTTCCAGCTTTATCACTGGAACATAAAAAATTCTTATAAATCATTATTAGCAAAAAAAGATATATGTGTAAATGGCCAAAAATAGATGAAGAAATCAAATCTTGTGTATTAACTGCCAATTAAAACACTGAAGTATCTTACATAAGCAATAATATATATTTTTTTTATGATTAAACTCATGTTTTTGAAGGGCAGCCTTATTATCACTTTATATAAATTGATAGGGCAGTTTAGAAATAATCAATAAAAGCCTTAAGATTTCAAAATATGGTTTGACCCTGTTCCACATTAGAAATGTATTCTAAATATATAATATGGATTCAGACAAATGTTTACTATAAAAATGTTTATTGAAACATTATTTTATAAAAAAGATTTTTATTAGCCTAAATAGTCCCCAAATGGGAATTGGTAAAATAGATTATATGCAATGAAATATGTGTCATCATTAAAGATGCACTAGAATAGTTAATAACACAGAAAGAAGATTGTGGTGTAATGTTTAAAACACAGGATGTATTGTATAATCTTACATTATACAATACATCTTCATTGTGAAAGGAGGTGATATGTATATGTGTAAGAGAATGAAAAGGTTGTCTATATCAAATACATTAACTTTATCTTTGGCAATGGGATTATGGATGATTTTTCTTTGTGTTAATCTGTATTGGCTATAGTGCTTATGTTTTTTTGTTTTGTTTTATTTTTGGTACCAGGAGTTGAACTCAGGGGCACTCAACCACTGAGCAACATCCCCAGCCCTGTTTTGTATTTTATTTAGAGACAGGGTCTCACTGAGTTGCTTAGCGCCTCGCTTTTGCTGAGGCTGGCTTTGAACTCATGATCCTCCTGTCTTAGTCTCCTGAGCTGCTAGGATTACAGGTGTGCCTCACTGTGCCTGGCTATGCTGTTTTAAGAAAAATGTTTTTTGTTAAATTAAAAAACTTGTGAAAGCAAATAATTTGAAGAACTGTGTTTGCTTTTTCTAGGCCCAATCGGTACCTCCTCTTTGACCTGGTGCAGTATGTCTTTGCTGTGGCTCACAGACCCTTTCTCCCCTATCCCTTGCCACGTTTTGCCTATCGGTAAGTAAAGTGCTTTTAGGCACCATCTGAAAAAGCTAACTCCATACACTTATTCCTAACTGCCACCCTAGGGTAATAGGGAGTGTGTTCCATACAGTGAAGGGTCAGTCTCTGAACTTCACAGGAAGTACTTCTGGTGTTATGACTTTAGCCTAGGGAAGAATCAAGGTGTTTAAGAAACAGAAACATAGATTAGCATAGATGAAATAAACAGTGTTTGTTGGGATGTTCTTCATAGTCTTCATTTAAAAAACCACTGAGTTTTAATTTGGGGAAGTGTCCTTGACAGACTGTAAGGGAGCAATCACATTTCTCTCTCATACTGCTCTCCCAGAGGTGGGAAAAGTCCCTCTTTTCCTTAAACTCTTTTGATCAAATTTTTGGGGGAGAGGAGCCAAGCTGATTCACAGTTGGTTCTGTGGTTGCCTTCTCTTCTTTTCCTGCTTCTTAGTTCAGTTCTTCCCTTTGTGTGTTTAAAGTCTTGCACTCCTCATGTCACACCATAGTGGTCAGATCAAAGAGATTTTCACATCTAGTTTGCCAGAGGTTGATTAATAAGCCAACTTGTCAATTTACTCTTTCATTCCTTTGTTCAACATATTTATTCATTCAACATATATTTAATGAATTCCTACTGTCTTAAGCAGTGTACTAGTTACTCAGATGTTACAGTCAACCCTCACAAAGCTTATGGTCTACAGGGTTATTAGAAAAATAGACAAGGAGACTAGTGGTGCAGCTCAGTGGAGATGCATGATGAGGTCCTAGGTTTCATCCCCAGTACTGTCCCACTGCACCCCCAAAAGAAAAGAAAAAAGAGTGCAGTATTTGTCAAGAGTGTTCTGTTTCCTGGTTGTTTTCTTCATCTAATAATACTCTTAATGACTCTATAAAATAGGTGGGGGAAATGTGTAGAGGGAGTGAAGGAGGAGTCCGCAGAAGCCTGGAGAATATTCCCATTAAAGAACCTTCAGAGTATGAGAAACTTACCCAGCAGCTCAAAGAGAGGGATCAGTTAAGTGGCAAGTGAAAAGAATTTGGAAGCCTAGATACCAAAGGGAAGGGAGGTTTTAAGAAGATGAATGCTCCAAGAAAAAGGACATTGTTGTTTTGTTTACATCTGTATCTCCAGCACCAGGAACTGTGCCTAGCATACAGAAGGTACTCTGTTAATATTTGCTCACTGAAATGCTCCAGAAAATTCAAATATGATAAAGGACCAAAAGATACCCATGGCAGCATCAGTGTGATGGAGGGGCTAAAACCAGATTATAGCAAGGTACTTTCGTGGTTGTACATAAAATTGAGAGTTAAAGACAGAAATTGCATGTGCATGTGATATGACCCACTGAGGACACCAAAATAGAGACTAGAGGAGATATTAGCATAGAACCAGTGCATAGGGAGTTGGAAGCTTATAAGGGGTTTAATTTTTATTTAAGTTACATTAGCCTAGTAAAGAATTTTTTCTGCCATTGGGACAGGTAGGCTGGAATCTGAGATTTTTATATGTTGCCAAAGAAATTCTGAGCAACCTTCAACTTCCTTTTTTACTTCTTATTCCATCCATGGAAATGGTGTTTTGCAATCTCTTAAAAGCCCTGGAGCTGTGAGGTGTGGTGTGGTATTATACACCTGTAATCCCAGCAGTTCAGGAGACTGAGGCATGAGGTTTGGGCCTAGCTTTGGCAGTGTAGCAAAGCCCTAAGGGACTAACTGAGACTCTTGTCTCGAAATTTAAGAATTTAAAAAAAAATGGGTTGGAGATGTAGCTCAGTAGTGGAGTGCCCCTGAGGTCAGTCTCCAGTACCAAGCAAACAGAAAATTTGTGGGGCCTCATTGGCTTCTGTTGGGGGCCCAAAGAATTCCTAGGGTTCCTCCTGTGCTAGTTGAAACTGCACTGTCCTGAAGATGCCACTGATGGGAACTTCAATGGGAGGTTAGGAGAACCCTCAGTGTCATTAGCGCTGCAGAGCCAGGAGCTCTCTTGTCCTGGTTTTTATATCCTTTCTTGAATTTGAGTTATAGACCTTAGGCTTCTCTTCTAAATTTTTTGTTTCCAGGGCCTCTCCTTTTAGGAATTAAGTTTTATATTTTATATACTACGTCCTTAACAGTAGCATATTTGAATGAGAATTAGATTAGATTGAATTTCACAGACTTGATTGAATGCTGTATCTTTTTTGTTTTCTTTGTTGTTCATTGGTAATATGTTATTTTAGTTTTCAGTTGTTAAAATCTATTGTCTTTTTGGAGAATAGGGTGTGCCCTCAGTTCCAGCAGTCAGCTGGGTTTTCTTGAAAGGCAATAGGGACTCAAAAGCAGAGTTAGCCTTATAAGTGGTAGAGCCAGGAGTGTTCTTTATTTTCTTAAATTAAAAAAAAAAAAAATCAATGAATTTCTTCTTCTCCAGAAGCCCCTCTTCCTGTAGGTCTTACAGGGTAGCTTAAATATTGGGCATAGAAATGTTTATCACATGTTATTTCTTTTTCCAGATGGATAGCAAGACTCTTTGAAATAAGCCCATTTGAGCCTTGGACAACGAGAGATAAAGTGGAACGGGTGAGTGTGCCCAGGCACATGCTGGGCTGAGAGCTGCAGATGGGGAAGTGAGAATTTACTTTTATTGGCCCACTGGGAACATTGCTATACTTCTGTCTGATACTCTTTCTGGCTGAGCTCAGCCCCTCTATTCATGCATGAAAATTCATTCATTCTCATCCTGCTCCATTGTCTTCACTCTGATACTATCAGTTTTTCTTTCTCACTGGATCATTTCCATCAGCATATGGACATGTCTAATACCCCACTCCTTATTAAAGGCCAGCTCCTCTCTTCCTCACATGTCTTTTTTAGCTACTTTCCTGTTTGCCTTTTTACCTCTTAAACTCAAAGAGCACTCTTTACCTTCTTTTCACAGCTTCTTAATCATTCTTTAAGCCTTTTCAGGCTTTTATTCTCTTCTCTGCCCTAAACCTGCTCTTTCCAAGGGCACCTATGATGTCCACACCACCAAATCCAATAGTCAGTTCTCTGACCTCATCTTACTCCATCTGTGAACAGCGTTTATCAGAGGGGACCCTTCCCTCCATTTGGAAACTCTTACATGCATTCTGGCCCAGTTCATGTTCTCTTGCTTTTTGTTCTCTTACTGAGTTGTGCTTTCAGGGCTGCCTTTCTGCCTCACCTGCCCTCACCTGCTTCTTCCTGATTTCTGTGTGATGGGGGATCTACAGGCTCTGTCCTTGGGCCTTTCTTTTCTATCTTTACTCATTTTGTAGATGTTGCTCACCTCATCTCAAGCTCCAGTTGCTGGCTGTTAAGATCATGGCTGCAATTTTATCTCTAGTCCTGAATTTCCCCCTGAACTTTTTAGAATCTTAAATAGTTAGATATAAAACTATTTATATTAAATTTTCTGAAACATAACTCCATAAATATAACTGCAAACCTGCTTCTTTCCTAGGTTTCTCATGTCAATAATAGTACTACTCTCCATTGCTTATGCCAAAAATCTAGTAACCCCCTTGAGTCCTTTCCCAAGTTCTAGATTTAAATGAGCACTATCAATAGAACTTGCTGCATGATGGAAATGTTCTGTTTGTAGTAATATGTAGCCACTGGCCATATGTGGCTATTGAGCACCTAATAATGCTGCTGCTATGACCACAGGAATAAAATTTGAATTTTAATTAATTTAAATTTAAAGCACCACATTTGGCAAGTGGCTTACTGTACTGGATCTCAGAACTCAGCAACCCTCAGCAACTCTCAAAAGTAGATGCCAGATCTAGCGCTCTTCCCTAGTCCCCCTGCCTTTTCTTATGAAAATGTTTACAATAATATTGGAAGCTTTTAATTTATAAAAAAGCAGATTGTATAATTATCTCTACCCACTCTAATCCATCAGATATCATTTCTTCCTCTCTTAGCTAGCTTCTTGCTACTATTGCCACCACATTTGTCCTGCAGTGTGCTAAATTCCAAAGCCCTGGCTCTTCTGTCTCCTGCACTCATCTAACTCATTGATCACTTGCCCACTGTGTGTACAAGTGCTTATAGGGAGAATGCCAAGTAAAATAAAAATCCTATAGACTAGTTCTACCCCAGAAATGCTGCAGACCTTGCACTGATGAGAAGCAGCTAAATTGTTGCCTGAATGTTTACCTACAAGCTAAAATGTACAGCAGATGAGAAAATAATCATCAGGGAACACATGTGAATGGGTAACTCATTCTCCCTTTTGAGGGCTATGTCTAGAGGCTGAGATCATTTCCGGGATGTCCCTTCTATGTTGACACACTGGGCAAGAGACCTGATTGACACTAATATCCCTCTTACATTGACAGTTGAGAAGATGTAGTTACAGTGGACAGAAGGGATTTTGGATTTGGTTTGGAGACTACCTTACAGCACTTAGTAAAATAATTTTACTTTTGGGGGTGGTTAGGATGAGGGATTGATGTTGACCTAGATGAAGACTGGTTCAATTTCAGGGCCTTGGGATGAGCTGGGACTTTCCATTTCATTCTCCTTTCCTAAACAGGATGGGTTTGGTTTTTAACTTTACAGTGAGCATTAAACAACCAGGTGAGTATAGTTGGAGCAAAAAAGTTTAATGAGTTAATCTCTTACTGGGCAAGGAATAAATTCTACGTGATCTCCTTGATTAGAAAGTTCTGAGACCTCGCTCAGAACTTGCACAAGAGAGAACTGGGGGGTGGATGTGTTCTTTTATTTTTTAATTTTTATTAGTTGCTCAGGACAATACAGTGATCTTTACATATCATACATTTGATTCAAATGGGGTATGAATTCTCATTTTTCCACCTCCAATTTTATTCCTGAGCCTTCCTGTTAAACCACCTCGACTAACGTGATGATTGGTGCTTCCATACACTAGATTTAGTTCTGTTTACATCT
Source organism: Callospermophilus lateralis (assembly GCF_048772815.1). Classification (NCBI taxonomy): domain Eukaryota; kingdom Metazoa; phylum Chordata; class Mammalia; order Rodentia; family Sciuridae; genus Callospermophilus; species Callospermophilus lateralis. The sequence continues at coordinate 69,368,417 of NC_135308.1, forward strand.
GTATGTAGACCAGGTCCAATGCTAATGTCCTATGCTTGTGCATAGTGCTGGGTACTTTTATCTGATATTTGGTGATCTTCCCTTTTTCACCCCATAAGCCCTCTTTCTGTGTTCTGTATTTTAGTGAGTTCCAATAATCAAAAATTACCACATTCTTTGAAAATACTCTCAGTAATGAGACTCAGGCCAGCTTAAGTATTCAAATGTTTGCTGGGGTAGCACTTTGTGTTCTTGGCCACTTTTCAGCATTCTCTATGGTCCTTTGTTTATTCAAAGATACACATCACAGACATGACATTGCCTCATCTGCCTGGCTTAGAAGACCTTGGTATTCAGGCATCTCCGCTGGAACTCAAGGCCATTGAAGTGCTGCGGCGTCATCGCACTTATCGCTGGCTGTCTTCTGAAATTGAAGATGTGAAACCTGCCAAGACTGTCAACGTTTAGTGCCCCTTGAACAGCCTTGATTTCTGGTGTCGTTTGGATCACCTGGCTAGTAAGCTACTTACATTCTTTAGAGGATCCTGTACATAGTGAATAAGATCCTTCTATTAAACATCCAGAAGTAAATTCTGCAGTGTTTTCTGTCTTGATTTATACAATAAGAAATCCCAGCCATTTAAAACTTGAGTATAGTTTTCTTTAAATATATATAACAGTGACATTGTGTATCATTTATCCTCTGAAATGTTGGAGGATTTGAATTCCCTCCTGTTGAACCACTTCTAGCATATGTTTTAGAAGACTTAGTTTCCCTCTTCATTGCCAAAATATTGATGATCCCAGAGGATATATGACTGACTTTTAGTTTCCAAATTAAATGGGGTATATGCAATGTCCCTTAAGGAATCTGAATTTATTCATGCTAAGATATTTTTAAATTTTATTTTAAAGGTGTTTATACATTTAGGGGGGCAAAAAACCAGTATGTGTATTTAACAACCTTGTCTGTAAACATGGATTCTTAAACTCTTAAGAGTAGATCTTGGTTGGATCTATGCTATCTGAGGCCCCCACCCACGCTGTTAGGAACACTTTCAGATTATTTCAGACACTTGGGTATAGACAGATTCCTTTTCAATGCAAAGAGATGCTTCATCCTGTTGTTAGTGATGCTGACTCATATAAAATAGAACTTTTTGCATAATTTGTTAATATTGCAGCCAAGATCCAAGTGATTGATTGGTTTAGCATTGGCAAATCCCTCAGCATATTATGGTTAAAAACTTCCATGATTTGTGGCAAAGTCTGTACATCATCCTAAGGGACCCAAGGTTTGTCACTGTTCACTGGATTTCAGTTCCTTGATCTGTATGCCAGGAAGCTTCGGTAAAAACCCTGTCCAGTTATAGTAATTTACAGAGGAAGGTACGTGAATGTTGAAGGGGAGTTTTCCATCTGTCCTCTCTGCATGTTCCAGAATCGTTTTGTCCTTAAGTGAGCAAGAGTGTGCTCCTTGGATCAGCAGCATCAGTATCACCTGGGAAGTCATTAAAAGTGAAGACTCCTAGGCCTTATCCCAGACCTATTGAATCTGAACGTGTATTTTAACCAGGCTCCTGGAAGGTCTGTGTGCATATTAAAATGTGAACAGCACTGCTGTCCAGCAGAGGTCCTACAGAGATCAGTGTGCTTCCTGTTACTAATCCAGGTTGATTTTCAGCTCCACCCCAGGCCCACTGAGTCAGAACCTTGGGAAGGAGGGCCCTGGAATTTTATTTTTATTGTCATGCACACTAATATGTGAGAATCAGCATATTAGGGAAAGGAGACCAACTCCAGCTTTATATATTTTTCTTCAGAATAGATATTTCTTTTTATTTTGGATAATTCTCCTGTTGGCCATAAGCTGATCAGTAGGCACAAATAGGCAGATTTGATTTGAAAGAACTTCTGCAATAGTAAATAGTAATTCTGTAATGTACAAAATACTTACTTTTTTCTAGCAATGCTATTTCTCATTTATTTTTATCATAATTTATGATGCTACTTATTTTTTTTCTCTAAGACTGTAATTCAACCAGGATATTTTTTCTTAGGTCATGGTTACTGTAATCTCTCTGCACATGTAATCAAAATATAATATAATGCCTTATCTTATAAAAGAAAGGAAAAATACACAATTAATATAGTAAGGGTTTTTGTTTTGTTTTGGTGGTGCTGGGGATCGAACCGAGGGCCTTGTGCATGCAAGGCAAGCACGCTACCAATTGAGCTATGTCCCCAACCTAAGACAGTAAGTTAAACAAAACATTAAAGGAAAGTAATATACAGCCTGATAAAAGATGTGTGAGCACAGTGACATTGACAGCGAAATGAAGTTGCCAGTGGCTTGCATCCATCTGGGAACCACCATGGATGCTACACCAACAGATACAGACTGATTTGATGTAGGAGTTGGTGTGATCAGTCACTTTATACTGTGAGCTGCATTTTTTGTTTTTTCCTTGTATTGGCACTTTACTACCGAGACTTTGACTATTTTTTTATTTTGAGGCAGGGTTTAAGTTGCTGAAGATAGCCTCAAACTTGTGATCCTCTTGCCTCAACCTCCCAAGTTGCTGGGATTATAGGCATGTACCACTGTCTGTAATAGCCCACATTGCTATTTGAAAGTAATGTGAATTTCTGCAATAGTAAATGACTTCTTGTAAAGTTCAGAACAAAATATAATCCTTCCTAGATTTACACTCTTAGAAAACAAAGAATATATTAAGCCCATACCAAAAGATCTTTTATATCTGTAAAACAGATTTTAAGTTGGGATGATTGTCAGTTGGTTTTTGAAAACCATGTAACATGTGTTTCAGTTTTTTATTTTCATATTGTGATACCATGGTATTTTCACTCTTTCCAGTTCCCTCCCGTGGAATGCCTATAGTGTTCTTCAATCATTGTGATAATCAAATATTACACTCACAGATTTCCAAGGAGCTTATACCATTCCTTTTGGTTGGTAGGGCTATGATCTATGCCATGGAAATCTTTGAAAGGCATTATGCTATACTCTTTTTTTTTTTAAATGAAAATATAGAAAGTTTAATAGAATGTTACTAATTTGGTTTAATAGCTTCTATATATGAAGGTGGATTGATTCATGCTGTACTCTTGTCTTGAGACTTGATTGGGTTTAGGCAAGGCAACCATGGTTTAAAAGTCTAAAGCCATTTCACCAGAGGATAGTAGTTCCCTGCCTATCTGCCTGTTATCCAGCACAGCACATAAATTCCTCTTTGGCTTTGCTGTCAGGTAGGCCAAGGGCACACTATGCCTTCCCACTTTATTTCTGATTCTCTTCCCTCATTTTTCAGTCATTACACATTTGAAGTTCAGAATACAAAAAACTACCATAGCATCTTTGTATCTGGATGCTAACTACAGATTGAAAGCATAAACTTGCTGTGCATAATTTGCCAGAAGTTAATACAATAACCAAATTTTAATGGGTGGTTTTGCTTGGTTTCACTTCAAGGCCAGTTAGTCCCTCTTATACTGTTCCTTGATCTGGGTTGTCCAGCCTTACTTATCCTCTCATACTTCTTCCTTAGACCAATGCTAAAGATTTCTCTTTCATTTCCTTTGTCCCTGAGAAATCATTTTGGTTAGTTTGGGCTATCCATTGTTAGACCTCAGCTCCAAATCAAAATGCCACACAGCTAACAGACACTGAAGGAAATATTCCCTGGACCTCCATAAATAAAATGTGAACCAGGCTTTCCTAATCATTTCAATTGAAGCCAAACCCCCTTCTCCTTCACTCCTTATCTCCTTTCTTCCGGAATCTTTATGTTTTCTATCTTTTAAGGAATACCTGGCTTTTTAATTTTTCCTCACATGTCCAGGAATCTCCACCTGCATCTTGGATCCAGTATCCTGGATCCTTAAGCTGGTTACCTATCCACTTGGAACAATTCACATCCATGTCTCTAGCATTGCATGTTGTCATTTCGGATCAAATGATGCTGTCATAAGCCCCACTACTAAGGGATTTCATCTATTCAATCAACAAGGTAAGGGTTAAGGGAAGGAGTAACCCTGGAATCAGAGAACCTGGAATTAAGCCCAGTGCTCCAACACTTTTTTTTTTTTTTTTTAAGAGAGAGTGAGAGAGAGAGAAGGAATTTTTTTAATATTTATTTTTTAGTTATCGGCGGACACAACATCTATGTTTGTATGTGGTGCTGAGGATTGAACCCGGGCCGCACGCATGCCAGGCGAGCGCGCTACCGCTTGAGCCACATCCCCAACCCAAGTGCTCCAACACTTGTCTGTGTGAACTTGGGAATTTTTGAAACTTTCTGGGTCATTGCTGTTCCTTCCCTCAACTATAAATGGGTTGTGAGGATTCCTTGAGATTATAAAGTCCTATCACAGTGCCTGATCCATAATACTCAATAAATATTAGCTGCTGATATCATGAGTGACCTGCCTACTCTTCTGGCCATTCTTGTACTAGGTAATAAGGAAGAAGATAGCACTTCTGTTGCTCAAGAAATTTTTAGTTTATTTGGCAGAAAAGTGAAATCAAGTCATTGTATCTCATACAGAATTTTAGAATTCCAGAAGGGCAATTACTTTAATAAATTACATAATTTTCAAATTATGTAATTTATTAAAGTAATAAAACTAATTTTTTGTTTTGTTTGGTTTGGTTTGGTTCTGAGCATTGAACTCAGGGGCACTTTACCACTGAGCCACATCCCCAGCCCTTTTTTACATTTTATTTTGAGACAGGGTCTCACTAAGTTGCTTAGGTCCTCACTAAATTGAGGCTGGCTTTGAACTTGCAGTCCTCCTGCCTCAGCCTTCCTAGCTGCTGGTATGGCAGGCAGGCAACACTGCACCTAGCAATAAAACTAATTTTTAAGCTTTTAAATTCAACCCACAATTTAATTATGTATAAATCTAGTGGATTCAGCAATTGCTTTTAAGGGGTTCTTTTGTAATTGAACTACTTAAATTTCTTTGAATGTTTTAAACTGCACTTTTAAATTTAATTCTTTTTTAAGCTTTGCAGTTGTCTAATATACAAAACTTTGTTAAGCACTTAAAAATTCTAATAAGATTGATAAAATAGCTGTATAGGTAGTGATTGTAAAGTCTGGCAATCATGATGCTATTTATAAACTTACAATAATTCCCACACATTTCAACTTAAAAATCAAAGTCTAAGTTAAAAGTACATATATTAGAATCACTAAATGAATTTGTTAGACTCTAAAATGCAAAATTCTTAATTATTACAAATACTTTAAATGCCAGTTTTCACAGTTTATCCCCAGATTTTACATAAAATATTAAAAAAAAGTTTGAATTACTACATTCTCTATACTTACATTTTAAGACTTTCTGAGGTTGGAGACCTTTATTAACTATTTTAGTCCATTCCTATTGCTATAACAAAATGTTAGGAAGGAAATAAGGGACACCAAGATTGCAGAGACGGGGTATTAAAAAGAAGTTGTTGGAGAGCAAGACAGAGAGGAGTTCTCTCCCTGTTTACAACAAATCCCATTACCACGACAACTCCTGCCTCAGGTTTAAATTTTAAAATGACCAATAGAAGTAAAGTGGGCAGTATTCTAATTAGGTTTTCTAAAGTAACCAATGGGGGATGGGAGGTAGAAAAATATTCTAATTGGGTATCATAAGATAACCAAAGGGAGAAAATGGCATAAGGTTCAATCAGGTTCTTGTAGGGAAGAGAACGCCCCACAGTTCAGGTTATAGGACCCTGATTTCCAGACATTGCGGCCCTTGAGAGCGCACCCCTTGCGCATGCCCGCCTTTCTCTCTCTCTCTCTCTCTCTCTCTCACACACACACACACACACACACACACACACACCCATATCATTCTGTTTTACCTAATGGAGTGCTATCTTCACCTTCAGTAAATCTGTACTCTGTTACTTCCATGTGTCTCATTCAGTTCTTTTTTTGAAACATCAAGGACCTAGACTTCTACTGCACATTCCAATGGTAACCAAAATACTTTAGACTGGTAATTTATGAGTAGTAGAAATTTATTTTTTATCGTTCTGGAGATTGGAAAATCTGAGATAAAGTTGCCAGCAGATTTAATATTGGTGAAGATTGCTCTGCTTCAGTGGCACTTTCTTGCTGTGTCTTCACATAGAGAAAGAGGGGCAGAAGGGCAAATTGTGCCCGGGTTTGCCCTTCCACCTCTTTTATAAGGATACTAATCTCAGTCTTGAAGGCAGAGTTCTTAGGACCTAATAACCTCCTAAGGCCCAAAGCCCCATAGAACTCTTGTCGTTATTGCCTTAGAGATTAAGTTTTGATGTAAATTTTCGAGGGGCACAAATATTCAATTATAGCACACACACACACACAAAAAAAAAAAAAAAAAAAAAGAAAGAAAAAGTAAAGAAAAAAATTACCATCCCAAATGAGTTGGGATTCTTTTCCCAGTGAAGGGGAATTACATACACAGGTTACTGTTAGCCAGTACATATCCAGGGTGATTCTCTTAATCATAAAGAATGTGAACTGATTTTCCAATTATAGGTGCCATTCCTGTAGGGATTTCAAGCTATGCACTCCTAGAGGTATGTTTGGAACCCATATCCTCTGGATTCAGATTCCACATCACCTGATTCTCAAGGCTGCTTTGAGCCTGCAGGACTGTGAACTACCAGATTATTCCATTTCCTTTGATCATTGCCGAACACTCGTTATTAAACCTAGATAATTCCACAAATCATTTACCTTCTGATTCTACTCTTAAATTCCTGTCATGTTCTCTTTATCTCAAATTCACCTCACACACTCTCCAACCTAATGGCAAATGTAAGTTTGATTATGGGAGCTTACATGGAAATAAATACAATTTCATTCTGAGAATATAAGGAAAAGTGCATCTCTCAAAGGGTCAGGGGAAATGCCACATTAGATGGATTTTTAAAGCTGAGTCTTGAGGCTAACCAGGGGAAGCGTATCTGTGTGTGTGTGTGTGTGTGTGTATACATATGAAAGACCCATCTTTGAACAAGAAAGGAGAACAAAATGAACAAATGCTCTGAGGAATGACTGAATATGTGATTATCAGTGGGAGGCAGTCTGTGTGCTGGGAGAGGACAGGATTAAGGGGTATAACCCTTATCTTGTAGATAATGCAGTGTGATTAAGCTGGTGAACTGCACAGATTTGGCTTCTAATGTGAGCTCTTACTTCCTAGATGTGAGAGCTGTCAATTCACCTAACCTTTCTTTCTCAGCCTCAATTTCCTTGTCTAAAATGGGGATGATAATAACTATATCATAGGATTGTGGTGAGGAATTAAATGAGATAAGGCATGTAAAATGTTGAGCCTGGCACATGGTCAGCACCAAGTCCATGTGAGCTTCTATTCTGTTTGAGTCCATATATTTCCCCCCCAGATTTAATAATAACGAAACAGTTGCCATCCTTGAGGGAGGACCCCTATTTCCTAAAGGATGAAAACAGAACTTAGGGAAAGTAAATTACCTACCCAACAATAAATACCTGAGTGAGTTTTCTGACCTTTATCTATCTGATGGCTTGCCACGCATGGTGGCACACACCTGTAATCGCAGCAACTCAGGAGGCTGAAGCAAGAGGATCACAAGTTCAAAGCCAGCCTCAGCAACTTAATTAGGCCCTAAGCAAGTTAGCAAGACCCTGTCTCAAAAAAGGAATGGGGGATGTGTCTCAGTAGTCAAGAGCTCTTGAGTTCAAACTCCAATACCAAAAAACCAAACCAAAAGAAAGGCTTGTTCCAGGAAGGAGTTAAGGATTTAGCTCAGGAGAAAGACATGGTCAGATTTACATTTTAGAAGGTCATGGAGTGAAGGAGCAGTGGAGTGGAGTTAAAGACATGTTTGAAGAAACCTTTGGTGTGAAGGAAAGACCAGAGAGAGAAAATGAAAATAAGAGCTCTCAGTCATAAAGTCTGAGGATGTCAAAAGTAAAACAAACCCAGACTTTGTGGGAAGAGACTTATTTGAAAAGATATTGCAAGGAAGAAAATGGGACTATTATAGTAGAAGAGAAAGACCAAGAAGTCAGAATGCAACTCTGCTGAAGCAAAGGGTAGTAGGCTGTTAAAGGATGGGTGAACAAACGGGAAAGGCCTGGAAGACGTGAGGTCACATGAATTCTGTAATGGTAAAGGGAGGTGACAGGCCATATGAATGACTTTATCCTAAGGAAAAATAAACTGCTCTTTATAATAAGTTGTTCTGCAGATGGGAGCAAAGTGTGCACCAGAGTTAGGGGTGAAGTTGGGAGATAAGGGTGCTGTTCCTTTTGATGATTACACTATGAAAGAGGAGTCCCAGGTTCTTGAGAGAGTCATTGTTGGGTTGTAAAAGTGTCAAAAAGCTGGGAGAAGGCTGAGGTTGCAGCTCAGTGGTAGAGCGCTTGCCTGGCATGTGTGAGGCACTGAGTTTGATTCACAGCATCACATATAAATAAGTAAATAAAATAAAAGTCCATCAACAACTAAAAAATATTTTAAAAAAAGAAGGTGGGAGAAGATTTATATCTCAAAGAAGCAAAGAAAGAATGTTTAGTTACTGATTTTCCGAAGAAAATGATATATAAAAAATGGGAAGTTGGGGTCTAATGTCAGGAAGAACTTTAGACAATTTGATTAGGTTGAAGGAATGTTAAGGCTTATGGCTGTCTTGGTTAGGAGGACTCGAAGTTTTAAGTTCCTTGATGTGAGCAGGAAGTGATGCTGATAGAGAGGGAGGGCCACTGCTGGGGTGCCTGTCTCTGGAGCAAGTGTAAGGAATAAAATCCCAACACAGATGGGCAATTAGCCTCAAACACCAGGATAGTGTGGGAAGATGGTAATAGTAATATGACAACATATTAAACAAAACCTCCCCTGAGTATTTAAAATACAACTTTATTTTTTGCTACTGTTTTCCTTTAAAATCTCTAAATGAGCCAGGCATTATGGAGACACCTGTAATCCCAGCTGCTTGGGAGGCTGAGGCAGAAGGATCTCAAGTTCAAAGCCAACCTCAGCAATTTAGCAAGACCTTAAGCAATTTAGTAAGACCTTGATTCAAAATTATAAATTTGAAAAGGGCTAGGGATGTGGCTCAGTGGTTAAGCACCCTTGGGTTCAATACCTGGCACCAAAAACAAAAGCAAAAAAAAAACAAATTTCTATATGAGAATGTGAGGCACATGGGAGCAGGACTTTATACTTGTTACATTCACTGCTGTGTCTCCAGACCCTAGAACAGTGCCAGGCATCTGTTGAATAAAGGAATGAACAAGGTGGTTGTAAGGAGCATCTGCCATAGATATGCTGGAACATGCTGCAATTCACTAAGTTGGTGGCCATAAGGAACAGCAGCCATTGAACTGCTTAGTCATGTCTGCTTGCAATTGATAAAGAGCTATAAGGGACACTAGCCATAGGCATGCTTAGCAATGACTGGTTACAATTGATAAGGGAGCACAGTTCCATGGACATGTGCAAAGAACATACCCAGTTGCAATTACATCACCTCACTGGACATAACCAATGGACATTAACTTTCACTCACCAATCACCAACGTACTCCACCAACTTGGAACTGTATTTAAATTGCTGGTTCTGCCACATTGAAGAGTTTTGCTCCAAGGACATCAGTGAGACTGGGCTGCCTTGCTGTCTGTCCCTGTACTGATTCCACCATTCCCTGACATTCAGCCATCAGCTGGAGAAAAGCACCAAAGACAACGTCTGCTCTTTGGCTATGAGAAGTCACATAGCATCAGAGATATTTAGGGGCTCACGGTTGCCCTAGGATTGTGTGATTTGCTTATAGTGTTTAATTAGTGTGCATTGAATGCTAGTTGGGGTGCTCCAGCACACCCAACACTTTTGCATTGATTGTTTATATTTGATGATTGGTGTGATCGAATATACGCTTCCATTTAAAGACGATCCGACTCCAAGTAATTATTAATAGCACTGCTTGTGACAGTGAGAAGATTCTTTGGATGCATCAAGGAAGAAAATAAAAATGGAGTAGCATTGGTTTGAGGCACTTAAAATGGATCCAGGAGCCACTATTTTAGACACACCCACACCTTTGACCTTGGCTGCAGACATGTGGCCCACCTCATATGCTCACAGGAAACCAAAGTTTTCTGAAAAAAATTTTGTGTTTGTGCTGGGTATTAGACCCAGCACTCTCACACTCTCTTAGAGTCCTTTTTACTATTGGTATTTTTAATTTGAAGATAAGCTCTTGCCAATTTGCTGAGACTGACCTCAAACTTGCTATCCTCCTGTCTCAGCCTCAAGCCCCTGAGATTAATCACCATGCCTAACTCCTGAAATAATGTTGACTTGCTGACTTACAAGGAACTCCATTTCCCCAACTACTCAGAAGCCAAGGCTGTACCCATCCCCTTTCTGACAAGGCAGCTTAACTTTTGCCAGCACCAATTATAATTTCTGACTAACAAGTGATGTAATTTCCAACTACCCTTATAGCTTAAAGCTATAAATACAGTTGCCTTTTTGTAAAAACCTCAGAACACAATCCAAGGCCACCTAAATTTGCATTTCTCAGATTGCAATCCTAATTAGCCCCAAATAAATGTAAATTTTCTTTGTTCTCAATCAGATTAAATTTTATTCTTTTCAATAGATGAACACTTCATCTGACTCTAAATTGTTTTGGCCTTGTTCAAGTAATAACAATTTCAATTCTATAAAAAATAGTTATATAGACTCAATTTGATAATCAGGATGTCAATCTCATGTTAATAATGAAAACTTTAGCTTGGTAGCCTTAAATCTCCTCTGTGCCCCCATCTGGGCTCCAAGAAAACCATGTGTTTGGCTACTTTTCTGGGTTTTCATTTATTTTCCTTCCCTGCTTCCCAACTGAGATTCTCCTCTCTCCAACAGAAATGGGGCTAAGGGTGAGAAGAAGTTAAGGTGGAAAAGGACAGTCTTATGGGGCAAGAGTCTTGGTGTACAGCAGACTGCCTTTTAGCAAGAGGTGTTTAAAGCTGATCTTCTGGGAGAAAGTGATGATGATTGGGAAGGTAATTGAAGCTATAGAAGTAGATCAGTGTCATCTTAATAAATTGATAATATTGATGATATCAGTGTAATAATGATATTATCATTGATAATATCAGTGATAATAATCAGTGTCATATTAATAAATTGATAATAAATCGAGAAAGTGTCATATTAATAAAACATCATCCATTAACATTTCAGCATGAATGTAAGTAGCTATGTCACAGGAGAGTGGGAACTGAAACTCCCAACTGTGGTTCTTGTGTTCCAACAAAAGAAAATTTAAAGTCAGACACCAAAAATCATGCAGGAGAACTTTATTAGGAGTGAAAGTAAAGTAAAAGCAAAGTGAGTCTCAAGCACAGAGCATTCTCAAGAGAGAGTGGGCTGGGTGCGGTGGGGCAGGCCTGTAATCTCAGCGGCTCAGGAGGCTGAGGCAGGAGGATCGTGAGTTCAAAGCCAGCCTCAGCAAACGTGAGGCACTAAGCAATTCAGTGAGACCCTGTCTTTAAAATAAAATACAAAATAGGGCTGAGGATGTGACTCAGTGGTTGCATGTTCTGAATTCAATCCTGTTACCCCCCCAAAAAAAGTGTGAGCCATCTCACGAACAGAGAATGACGGAGATAACGCTGCCTCCAAATTTATTACTGTTTCATGTTTACCAGGGGAACTGGGGACCACTTTCAGCAATCTTCACCAACCAGGTGTTCAATTCCTCTTTCTCATATGGGATGATGTACTTTTTGACCTTAGTTGGTCCTCTCTGGAACTGTCATGGTGGCCACATGTATAGGGAGCTTCATCTGTAAGTCAATCTCATGTCAATGTGGGCACCAGGGTCAGTAGCCTGTCGGAAGTTATCTTAGTGTGCCTCCACTACCAAAGGGATCTTCCTTCCCAGACAAGTGGAGACAACCATAGCCATAATTCCTAGGTTCACACCAACCTCCATGTACCCTGTCGAGAGTTCATTAATCTTTTAAACATATTTCCCAGTTAGCTCCCTTTGCTTCTGTTTATTTTCTACAAATTAACTACCCCTTTTCTACAAATTAAATTTGTTTTCTCATCCACTTTGAAAGTAGTTTTAAGAAGACCCTAAAATAACTAAAGGACCTTTATGACCTTACCATGCATTTCACTGTTCATTGCTAGCTACTTCCTAACAGTCACACCTCACTGATAAGGACCTGAATGACCAAATAGGGATTGGTTTATGGAGGTAGCTTGGGTGGGGAATTGAATGGAGGCAGTTGTAAGAAACTAGAACCGAAAGAGGACAGACAGATGGGAGTGTTGAGAACAGGAAGTTAGGGGGATATTTTTATAAGATGGATCCACTGTGCTGACCCCCACATGCTTTCTTTTCCAAGAAGCAATTTACCTGCAGTCCTGCCTGACCACAGTGGACAGGATATATCACTTTCCTCAACAAACTACTGGTTATCTAAAGGAGAAATGCAAGCCTGAAATAAAGTTGTCAACAGGAACCCAAGTTACTCTGAACGGGGGAGGCTTTTTGTGACCCTTTTCACAGACCAGCTCTCAGAACTCAGGGAGATGAAGATAATTGAAATTAGAACTGGTCGACATGGGCCAAAATGACCTACAGTTCTCTTGGCAGTTGGGGACTTGAAAGTCTGATGTAATCCTGCTGTTAGTCAAAACTTAAGAAGTGGACATAGGTTGGATTCTCTGGAAATTTCTCTGGGATGCTCAATAAAACTGGAAGGAAGGACAGGTTTTGTCCTGTTATGCTCGAATTCGGGATCCTCAAGAGACCACCAGAGACCAAGATGGACGTAAGCAGCAAAGAGGTGTTTATTGCGAGCTAGCTCGGTCCTCCACGTGCACACAGCAACAGGTGACGCTGAGAGGCCCTGAGCCCAGGCTTTGCAGCAGTTTTATACACTGTTTGGGGAAGGCAAGGACTTCACATACATCATAGCGTCTCTTAGCAAATCATCACACACTGCAGGAAAATCATAAAACAACTCTAAAACATGATTAGCACATTCACTGGCGGGAACAAGTTGGGCAGGGGTGACTGGTTACTACAAGAGGGGGATTCATTTGAACTGATTGGTTTAAGCCATGAGGGGAGTATGAGCTGAACTACATGGTCTCCTAACATATTATCAACCACCATAAACTACTGGGAGCATCATCCCAGGTATTTTCCCTGTCTCATGCTTATTGGTGGTTGCTAGGGGATTGCTATGGGTCCTCACCTAGCCTGACTGAGTCAGGGACATCTGCCTCTCAGATCTCTCCCCTTATTTACAGACAAAACAACTCAGCAGGGTGGCTATCTGCCAAGGAGTGCTCTGTGGGTCTTTCCAAGGACAAGGGTCACATCCCCTTCCTTGGACAGGCTTTGCTCTGAGGTAGAGGCTGGGTTTTCAGTCCCTCTCCTCTCTGAGACGATCCTTTCCATCCCCCCCCCCTTGAAAGTATCCCCTTTCTCAGAAAGGGGAACTCATTCCTGTTACTCTGAGCAACATGTCCCAAGAATCAGGCTTTGGAGGATGGGTCTTTGTGCTACCTCAGTTTCCCAGAAGCCCCCCGTCCTGTAACAGGATAAAGAAGTTGTAAAAGAATTTAGATGATCTAGTTCAACCTCCACATCTTATAATTGAAGAAACTTAAGAAAAACAAGATAAATGAAAGCCTTCTAGCATCCAGATGGGGAGAGCAAATCCATTCAGAGATCAAGGAAGTTCATAACTAGGACAATAGAAAATAAAGTGTAGGGGGAAAACTGTGCATTGCTGGGAGTCTAGACTCCATATGAAAACACAATCTTCCTAGTGGAGATTTGGCTAATTTCCCAGTTCTACCTCCCTGGGCACATTTATTTAGATGTTGCTGATCTTTGGATTTTTTTTTTTTTTTTTTTTACAATTGTAAATGCTCACCTTGATCCTCATTAAAGAGTTGCATAATATCTTTGTTGTGTGTTTCTTTTTATGTCTATTTGAGACTCCCAATTTTTACCTCCATTTCAGAATTACTCTAACAATAGGGATGACAGTGAATAAGGCGACCCACACCTGCTTGCTATAGGGGAAGTTGATCAATGTTACCAGATCGCCAATTGTTCAACAGAAGCTGAAAATCTAACTTACTCCTTTTTATAAAATAGCAGTTTGCCTTGAGTTCCTACATTCTGAGTTTAAGTGCCAAGGTAGAACAATTCTGCATCTTTGATGTACAAGTAAACAGTCACCATCTGCCTATCCAACCATAAGGCACAAATTTATTTATTTATTTATTTATTCATTCATTCATTCATTCATTCATTAATTTTAATAAATAAATTAATAAATCTAATAAATAATGACCACCTGTGAACTTACCAAATTAAATTAGAAGCACATGAATGCATGAGCATATCAACCCCATATTTGGAAAATCCAGGCCCATGAGATCATCAAACACACTACAATGAAGAACTCCAATGAATCAACCCTCTCACCCAAGACCCATAAAAAGAAGAGTAGCCCCAGACTGGTTGTGGCAGCACGTACCAACCCATCATCAGACTGACTGGGAACAGGTCTGTCCCTGAACTTCAGCTCAGCTCTATCCTCCTGCTTGATGTTGCCCACCTTGAAACTGTCTGCTGAGGGGGTTTTGGCCTAGAGTAAGTTCTGTACTCTGATAGCTCTGCACTCTGAACAAGTTCAGAGTTCATAATGTTATTTTATCACTTGGTTTATGATCTTAATACCTGCAGTTGTCACCAGAGGAGGTCCTGGAAAGGGGAACTTTGACTTAGGGCAAGTGGAGCCTGTGATATTTGTGATGAAATGGAGTTTCAGCCTGTGTCAGGAGAGGCACAAATATTGATTTAGGAAAGTGAGGAATATACATTCAAGGGAGAAAGTAGGTCATCTTGAGAGTGAGAGACAGCAACCTCTTGGTCTGGGAGTTAATATGTTCAGGGACAGTAGCTAGAGGCTGGACTAGAGGTGAAATTGAGGTTGAGTTAACACAATTTCATGCCAGTTTTTCTAACACTTGCACATTGCTTTTGTATCATGTTACTTTGAATCATGTTTTTTTTTCGGGCAAGGACATGGACCAAGGGCATGAGTTAGGTTGCTTATGAATTGCTTGTTTTGCTTTCCAAATATTTAGTGGGTGTTTCCTACATTCCAACAGCTCATGGGTGCTCCTTTTTTGAGACTCAGTATGTCTTTCTTTGAATTTCCACTTTCCTATCTCAGGGTGACTGTTTTGCTTTTGTATCTGCCTTCTGCTTTGCTCACAGTGTAGCCTCCTAAAACCATATGGCCACCTTAACTCTTTCTTAGCCTTTCTGTAGCAAGTATAGAACACTGTGTAAACTGTGATGTGTGGTTTGAGTATTATAGATATTAATAATTGAGATTGGAATAAAAGAACCTGTGACTGTCTGGCTTATGACTACCAAGTGAACAATGAGTACTCGTGAACTGAAACCAATGAAAGTAATGTAATTTGTGAATTTATTGATAACCAATAAATTCAGACATTATTGTCAAGTAGTAGTTAGAAATGAATAGTGGAATGAGAGCCGATAATGTAGCAGGGTCAAGGGGTTTCTTTAAATTGCCTTTAATGAACAATCAGGTCACTTGCAGAAAAGTAACAGGTATACTAACTCTGAGAATAAGCAGATAAAAACAAAAGGAGCCATTTAAGAAATGCATAAAAAGCAAAAATCAATGGGGTTAACTCCTGACAGGGTCTCCTGAGGTCATTGTAAAGTTAAGATTTATGGTCATAGGTTTCTCAGTGTATTTCAGCAAATGTATTAAGAAGAAGCCTTCCTGGTCATTGACCCCAGCACCTGCATTAACATAGAATTGACTTGTAGATGAAGCTCCTTGAATAGGAGAGTCACCCTGAAAGTTCTGGAAAGAACCAAGGAGGGTCAAAAATCCCCCACTCTACATGAACGAGGAGAAAAACGTCTGATTGGTGAAGACTGCTGAAGGTAGAACCCAGTTCTCCAGATAAACATCCAACAGTAATATATTTGGAAGTAGAATTACTTTTCCTTTGTTATTTTCTGCTCAGAGACAATCCGCTTTCTCTCTTGAGAGTGTTCTTTGCTTAAGACTTACTTTACTTTTACTCAAAATGAAACTATCTTGCTTGACTTTTTGTGTCTGACTCTAAATTTCCTTTCATGGGGACACAAGAATTGAGGTTTGGAGCTTCAGCTCCCCACTCTTCTGTGACATGTGCGACATGCTGGCCTAAATTCCGCTGAGTGCTCCTTATATATCTTCTTATTTTCACTGCACCTTGTGAAGTAAATATCATCACTTGATTTTACAGGACAGTGGTCAGTGTGCCAAGTGTCAGAGAGTAAATGGCAGCCGCAGGACCTCTCCCAGGTTTTCTGTCCAGCACTGTTTTCTCATGAGCAGTTGGAGATGGAGGAGGACATGACATGCTTTATGGTTGTGTCTGGGCCCACCTAAGTCTGAGAGTCATGTGAGACAGACTGATGCTAGAGAGGGGAACCAGTAGAATTGGAGTCTGCGTTCAACAGAGACAATATACAGGCGAAGGTCTAATCAGAGAAAGAGAAGCAGGGAGGAGGCTTCACCTTGAGCAGAAGGGGAACAACATGGATTGAGAAATTTAAGCAGGCCAGAGACCCTCATCTAGACCCTCATCTTGCCATAATTAAGCTTCTCCACTTGTCAGATCAGTAGAATATCTGCAGAAGGGTACTGTGGTTTGAAGCTTTCTCTTTGTTTATAAATACCAGGTTTGCAAAAAAAAAAAAAAAATCAAACAAACAAAACTTGCAAAATCCTGTCTGTCTAGAGAATGGAACAAAACACGCTTATCATATGAACCTCCTAGCCCCTTTTCCCCCACACTTGGTATAAAGTTAAAAGAATTTCTATACTGGTGGTTCCAGAGGAAGAACTCTTCAGCGAGAGCCACCCTTGAACCCTGCAGTCAATAAACCTGCTTCCTGGAAATTCCTCAGGTGTCCAGCCTCTTCCATCCTTCAAAATCAGTGTTGTCTCTCTGCCCAAGGAAGAAAAAAATGAGCCAGCTTTTTATCAAGTGCCTGGGAGTGGGAAAGGGTCTCGTATTCTATGATAATTTCTTTGACTTTCTGGTGGGAGATTCTGTTAATATTAATTAACACCATCCCACACCTTTGGTTTGACTAGGAGGTAAGAGGCACATTTCATACATTGTGAAAGTTGGGGAGTAAGAAAAGACTTTTAGCAGATAAAGATTGTAAATTAAAGCTTGCGAGTGAAAGATTTCAGTGAGTGACAGATGATGAGTTAAGACCCAAGAGTGAAAAAACATTAGTGGTGTAAGGAAAGAACTGAATGAAGGCAATAAAGAGAGGAGAGGCAGCTCAACAGTGACTCAAGGTTATTTGGAACAGACCTGCGCTGGGGGACCAAGTGGAGACTGGACCTTCTCTTCTGCTTACAGCCTAGGATAGATATAAGAGCATGAAGGAATGTGGGGATTTTTGTGATTAGGCTGTTGCAAGGGGCTTGTCAGGGATGGGTCCTTGTGGTGTCATTTCCATTCTTTGAGGTGGTCACTGTTCTATGCCAAAGTAGGTGTTTTCAGGATTCTAGTTCCAGATAGCAATTTCCTTTTTTTGTATGATCATGAAGTATTGTCTGGGATTTAGGTCAGGCTGAGTCAGAGTGACTGTGAGGTGACTCTTGTTCTAAGATAGAGGATGATTCAAAATGGCACTGCCTGTGTCATGTTCTTTCTAACAAGTGGCTAACAAATTATGAGTAAGGCCCAAGAGCTTGTGATAATGTCCTGAAGTCACCTACACTTGGTGTCTATGGTTGATTTGATTAACACTAGGAGAGAAAGAAAAGGCACATTGCATACATTGTAAGAGTAAGGATGTAGGAAGACTTTAAGCAATAGATTATGATTTAAGGCTCTAAAGTTTGCCATTTTGTCCCTGGTTCTTGTTCCTGTCTGTCTCATTCCCCTGTGAAAGATTTTATCCTCCTTATTCTTTAGAGGAAAAGAGGAGGCGGTCTCTGTTTTCTTGTGGCCGCTTGAGGCTGACTTATGGATGGTGATCCAACCTACCATGGATGTTATAAAGTCTCTTACTGCCTGATCTACAGGGCAAGATTGGCAGTACAGGCTCTTGGTCTGGGATTGGTAGTGAGAAAAACAAGCCCATTGTTATGGGATTCTCACACAGAGAGACAGGGCACTGGGGCATTCTGCAGGAAGCAGTGTTTTATGAGTGCTGGCACTGGCTCAGCGGATTGTCATCCAAAGACTGAGCACTGAGTGAAGTGGGTATTGTTTAATAGCCCCCCTACCCCCGCCCACATATACATTTTCTTCATCTTCCCTATATGGTCACATACTATTTTGTTTTGTTTTGTTTTGTTTTGTTTGGTACCAGGAATTTAACCCACAGGCCCACAGGTGCTTAACCACCGAGCCACGTCCCAGCCAATTTTTGGATTTTATTTAGAGACAGGGTCTCCTGAGTTGCTTAGGGCCTCACTAAGTTACGAAGGCTGGCTTTGAACTTGTGATCCTCTTGCCTCAGACCCCCAAGACACTGGGATTACAGGCATGCTCCATGCCCTGGAGCCCCAGTGGTAACATACATTTTAACTGAATATTCTATACTATAAAATTGTTACAGAGTTGTGATATTGTTGCACACAACAAGATTATAGTGGATTGTTGCAGATTTATGCAGAGTTGCACTTGTGCACCAAGTGTGCCATGCCACCTGCTCTTTGTTTTAGGGGTGAGTGTGCACATGGTTACTGATGATTGGTGTGTGTGTGTAATTATTCATGGCGCACGCATATGTCACTTATCTCTTCATTTTGGAAAAGATCTTACCACATATCCCCCTTTGATGCTTGGATCCCTTCAGCATCAAATAGCATCATCCTGATTTAATGGCTTAGATTTCCATAACATCATAACATGCACAACCATTTTAATTTCAACCATAGCCTCCATTAGAGTGGAGACATCTTATAACCAGGGGTGGCAGGCAGAGTAGGAGTAGGCAGGCCCCCAGCATTAAAACAACAACACTTAGGAGAGTTTTAAATTCCCCTAAAGTTGAAAACCATCTTCCACATAATTTCCTGGGGTTCTAGCCTTTTCAGGTCTGGACCAGGATGTGGGTGATCTTTTTCATACAATCTGTAAAATTTCTTCTATGACCTTGCCTTCATCATTGATTTGTAAGCAACATTTGCTCAGGTTAAATTTCCCACATACCCCACTTTTAGGAACAAGCCAAGTGGTTTTGCTAGATAGCATTATGCATTTGAGTATTTTGTTTGGCTAAATAAATTGAGGGCTTGTGTAATCTCATTAGTTATAATTTCAACAGGAGGTTGTAGCCTATCACGTAGATGGGAGTTCAGTATCCAAGGACCCATCCTCTTCCCAGATGGCTGGACTGTAATAGTAAATTATCTGCTCAGGGGGCCATTCATCATCTTTCCAGGCACAAAGTGCCAGGGCTCACTGCTCTCTTTGGGCCCCTTGGTCTTTATATACTGGGACTCTCAATTGCTCCCCACTGGCTAATGGAAGAAGAAAAAATCAGTGGTGAATTGTCCCCAGTACACAAGATCTGGATTGGAATCCAGACAGGTTAGCCTAGGCAGCCCTTCCACATATCCAGAAGAGTCTGCCTTGGGCTTGCTGTTTGATTTCTATGGCAGCAGTAGATCAGGCTTGTTTGAGGTTAGGGAATTGACGGGGGTGGGGATTTGGTTCTGTGCCATTTAAGAATCTCCATTGCTGGGGAAGTTTTGGCCCAGATAATTAGAGTTCTATCTATGATGGTAACCAGTTTTCTCTCTTGGGCAAGATATATTTTCCAATAATTGAGGTTTTGAGGAACCAAACCCAGTAATTAAACAGGGAAATGTTTCAATATAGACCTTCTGGGGGAAGTCTAGCTCTTTAGTCTCCCATAGCCATTGATCCCCCATATAGGTTTCTCCACATACATAGCAAGAAGAGACGTTCAGAGATTGAACTACTATCTACCAAGACTAGGAATAGGTTTCTGGTTGTGATGGAGATAGGAGGTGGGCTTTTTCTCCATTTCCTCATAAAAGGAATGAAAGAACTGGTGGGAGGAAGACTTAAGTGAAGTTGTGACTTAAGTGAAGTATAGTGATTTCTGAGTCAGTGCCCCATCCAACTATGTATATGCCAACTCCGTGGCTGGTTTTCCAACCTGAGTCTTTAGGGTCAAGTATAGTGAAATTAATAGGGTCAGGCTCCCACTTTACAGTTGGGTATAGCAATACTCTTTTTAAGAGAGCAGTTTTGCTATTATTCTCCCATGTTGTCCATGTGATATACTCCAGGAGGGACAAAAAGAGCTTGGTATAATCAGTGCATAGGGACCACATGCCATTTGCAGGCTATTGGCATATATACTTGTCATTGAACCTGTACCTCTTTTCCCCAGATAAGCCTTCACATGAGGTGATGGATATATGGTGGGTCACAGCAAGTGCCCACATCTTATTCATGACCCTACATGGTTGCTTTAGATTAGTAAGCTCAACTTTGTAAATTAATGGGCCCTATTACAATCACCTTCCCTCAAGCTTCAGACTTCCAGCCAATCCTTAGCTGGGGAATTTTGTGAATTGAAACAAGTCTATTGATCCTCATGTTGGCAGATAGAATAGATGATCTTATTACGATTGCAGGTCCCTAAGACTGTTCCCTGGCAAGAGAAATGGATATGATAAAGTAGGATTCCAATGATACCTCAGCTTGATCCAGTCATGTGAAAGCATGGGTCACAGGATGAGGGGCTTAAGTCTATCTAAAAACGGGAGCCAGATCAGACACAGCCAATAGCAATGACACATCCTACCAAAAGGAGGTAAAAGACTGCTAACCCAGTGCCAGTTGGCCAGAATAGTTTCTGCTAATTCTATGGTGAAAATTAAGGCTAAGATTGTGGCAACGGGGAGGAGTACTTGGTGACTCTGCCAAAGTTTTACAGAGAAAAGACTAATACAGAAAATAAGAATAGTCCATTCATCCCAGCAGACTGTAGATTCCAGAAGCTTCTTCCATGTATAAATTAGTCAGCTTTGGAGGTGACTAAAGCAGGTCTATTATCCTTGGGGGTCTCTCAGAGTGCAGCTTGCTTGTTTCAGATGATCAGCTTGCACAGTGCAGCTGGATTGGAAATGCACTCCCAGTCATAAGAAGCTAGTTTCACTCTGCTCTGATGAATCCAGGGGATCCACCTTGGCTACCTTCATTGCAGTAGGGGTAGATAAAATGACAGTAAAAGGACCCCTCCAAAGAGGTTTTGGGGGTTGTACACTCCATGCTTTTACCCAAACAGCAAAGGGGTGGGCATCAATGGTCAGGTTCACAGGTAGCATTCCCTAACCCAATGGGGTATAATGGGGCCAGGTTGAGCCAAGAGCCTGCATCTGTTGCCTCAGTGTAATATTGCCAAATTCCTTTAGATCTCCTCAGATACCTTTTATAATGGGAGAAGGAGATCTATAGAAAATCTCATAATGGGGGAACCCTGTCTGACTAGTAGAGCTAGACCTAATTCTTAACAAAGCGATTGGCAACACCTGGCTCCAGTGTGGGTGGGTTTCCTGACAAGGTTGACTTAATTGTAAATTTATTTTTAAATTTTAATTGATTGTTCAAAACATTACAAAACTCTTGACATATCATATTTCATACATTAGATTCAAGTGGGTTATGAACTCCCATTTTCACCCCAAATACAGATTGCAGAATCACATCGGTTACACATCCACATTTTTACATAATGCCCTATTAGTAACTGTTTTATTCTGCTACCTTTCCTATCCTCTACTATCCCCCCTCCCCTCCCCTCCCATCTTCTCCCTCTACCCCATCTACTGTAATTCATTTCTCTCCTTGTTTATTTTCCCATTCCCCTCACAACCTCTTATATGTAATTTTGTATAACAATGAGGGTCTCCTTCCTTTACCATGCAATTTCCAACAATATGCTGCCTCCAGGAGACACATCTGATTGGAAAAGACATACACAGGCTGAAGGTGAAAGGTTGGGAAAAAAATATACCACTCACATGGTCCTCGTAAGCAAGCAGGGGTGGCCATCCCCCTTAATTGTAAGTTTAAAGTTCAGTTCTTTTGTTCCACCTTCCTGGACCTCTGGGGACAGTATGCAGTATATAACTTCCAGGTGATCTTCAACCCCTCTGCCACCAATTGCACCAACCCAGTCACAAATTGTACTTCTACCCAGCCTGAGAAAGTACACACAAAAACTAGCAAATATTTATAGCCCTAGACCTAGGGGAGCTCAGTGAAGTCCACAACTATATTTTCAAATGGGGCCCCTCCAACACTTTGTACCCCAGGGGAGGCCTTAGTGGCATGACTTGGATTATTCTGAGTACATGTTTCACATTGTTCACACATTGCTCAGGCTATGCTGGAGAGCCAGGGAATGTAGAAATATTGACCCAGTGTGGCCTCGAGAGCTGTCCAGCCAATGCGGGTTTCCTAGAAGAACTGCTTGACAAAGACTGGGGCTAGAGCCTCAGGAATTGCTATTTACCAATTTACCACCCAGGAGGTAACTAATTTCCATTTTCAGTTTTAAACCAGGTGTTCTCATGTTGTGAGTAATTGGCATCCCATTTTGCCAGTGGACTAAGAAATAGGATGGCCATTAGGGCCATTGGTTCTATTGTCCCCTTGGGGGCCGTGAACTTTGCCTCTCAGTCTGCTTTATGATTTCCCCCAGCAACTGTGGCATTTCCCCTTTGATGTCCCTGACAATTTATGACTGCCACCTTTTTAGGAGCCCATACAGCATCTAAGAGTTCAAGAATTTCTTTGCCATACTTTGTCTTTCCCTCCTGAGTTTATTGGGCCCTTTTCTTTATACAAAGTTCCATGTATATGGAGAGTGGTGAAGGCTTAGAGTCTGTGTATATATTGACATATAGCCCTAATGTCAGTTGAAGGAATCCTGTCAGCACAATGAGTTCTGCCTTTTGTGCTGAGTTCATTTTGGCAAAGGTTTCACTTCACTGGTGGAATTTAGAGTCACCACAGAATACCCAGTAAGGCATTCTCCCCCTTCCACAAAACTTCTATCATTGGTGAAGTACTCAGCATCAGGATATTTGAGAGGCTGCTCTGTTTAATCTGGTCAGCTGGAAAACACCTCATCCATAACTTCAATGCCGTCATGATCTGGTGGACCTGTGCCTGACAGGCAGTAGGGTCAAGGAGTTTAAAGTCCTCACTACTTCTAGGTGGGTGCATGGATTTTCACACAGCATTCCTTGATATCTGACCACCTGCACATTATTCAGCCAATATTGTCACTCATACACCATTAATGTCAGCATTGAGTGTGGCACTTGGACCATTAATTCTTGTCTCATAGAGAGTTTGTCACATCAGATACCAAGAGGGTCACAGCCACAAGTGCTCATAGGCAGGGTGGCTGGCCTTGAACAAGACGGTCAAGTTGCTTGGAAAGTTATACCACTGAACGTTGCCATGACCCCAACATCTGGGTTAGGACTCTCACTGCAACACCAGTAGACTTGTGTACATTCAGGAGAAAGGTGTGGACATGTCTGGGAACCCCAGCCAGGTGCTTAGGTGAAAGCTTGCTTGATTTCCTCAAAGCCCTTTCATTGAGCTTGTACCCATAACAATTCCTGGGAGATTCCAAAATTGAGAAGTCTCTCCACATGCCTTTGGATTCCAATCTGTACCTTGCAAGGAATGAAATATTGTTTTTGGTGGGCAGGCTCAGCCCCTGGCTTTAGTTCTACTACTTATTGAAGGTATGTTTGGGGTCAGTTCAGGAGGATTGACTTCAGCCCGCACCTCAGTCAACTTGAAAGGAAGATCAAGTCCTCATTGTGGCCTCTCCATGAGCCTCTCCACTCTTCAGTGGCCTCTCCACTCTTCTCCTTGGGGGACTGTGAGAGTCAGGATTTTCACTTCTGGCTTTCCTAAGGTCAGGGTGGCTTAACTGTGAGAATTGAAGATTACCTGGGCCTGCAGGTTTCCCAATAGGCCCTGATACATTAAAGCTACAGGGCAGATGGGGAGGTATAGCGATTTGTGAATACCTTTAGGGCCACTAAAATTGCATTGTTGAGGCAGTAAGAAGAGGGTAACAAACTTGACTACCTGTGGCTCCCGCAATAGTGGCTTGTCTCTGCAAGAGGGGACCCATAGTTTGAGTTATCACAGATATTCTACAGGGGTATTGCCTAGACCATGAAGCTCATGGGTGGGCCCCAATGGTGATTTGGACCATAGGTTCCCAGGAGCCTAACAAAATGTAGCCTGGTCTATCCTAGTCTTCCTCATTGTTTCCCATGGTGGCCAACCCAACAAAATTGTCCTCAGGGGCTTTGTCACTGTGGTGGTTGGTAATATCCTTGAATCACTCAGCCTCTCCCCTTCATCCAGGGACTGGGTGATAATCCTCTGACTGTGAGGGGAACTCATTCTTCAATGACTTTCTTGGTGGCAATGAGAATACTGGTTCCATCTTAATCTCACCTTTGGGTGAGGTAGTTCTTCTTGTGGTCTCTGACTTTGGCCTCAGCTCTGGACCAACCAGATGTCTCTCTAGCAGTGCCCCAATTTTTCCACTAGGGAGGTGGCAAGCAGATCTAACTTCATCTTCATTCTCTGGTCTGCCTCATGCTAGGCCTCTTGATTTCAGTTGACAAATCCTTTTGTCTCAATATCCAATAGTTGGCTTGCATTCTTTTCAGTGAAGCCCTCTAAGTTTTGTATTTATGCCAGAGGTCTCCCTGGGCCTAACTGGCAAAGGCTGCATTAACCAACCATTCACTGATTTTCCTTTGCTTCTGGGTCCAGGAAGGTGTAAAGATGGAAGGCTTTGCATAGCTATCTCTCATAGAATTGACTTGGACTCTCTTTAGGTGACAGAAGAATATCTGAAATCACTATTAGGGTCCCATCAGGGATCTTTCTTGGGAATTGGGCATAAGCCTTGGCATTTATTGTTCCTGCCTGTGGGTTTTCCACCAACCACTTTTAAAAAAGCCTGATAATTTGGTGGCATTCTTCAGTGTTAAACAGAGTCAGAAGTAGCTGGCAGCAATCAGTCCAAGTGGACTTGTGGGTCTGAGTAATGAATTTCATTAATCAATCATACCGTGAGACTTCTCAGGAGGGGGTATGGCTTCTTGTTGTCCATTTGCACCAGACCATCTTAATCACAGTAGATGGGCTCCTGGGTTTCTCTCCATGGCACTTGCAGGGCACCTCAGCATCTATTGACAGGGGGGCTGCCAGTAAGGTACTTCCCAGGGGGAGTATATGGGGTTAAAACTGGTGGCTTTTGGATGGCTATGGTCAGGGGAGTTTTGGGTGGCTTTGTGGCAGGAGTGGCCTCAGGGATGTGAGCAACCTCTGGCAGGTTCCAGCTGCAGTAGGTGTAGGGCATGCAGACAGCAGCAGGGGATACAGGGGTTCATACGGTGAAGGAATCTCCTCTGGCACCCCAGATGGAATGGGATTTGGGGATTCTGGTTGGCATTGGAGAGAGCCATCACACAAGCTATCATAATTTTACAGTTCTCTTCCAGATAAGCCTTCCGCCAATGTGGCTGAGAGAGGACCATGTCTGGCCAACAGTTAATGTAGGGAACTGGTGAGGGTGCCTGGGGTCCCCTATAATAACCCTAAACACCTTAACTTGTTTTTTATCTAGTGACCCCTTTGCAGGCCAACCTACTATGAACTAGGGCCAATATTTTTCCAGAAGGTCTTGAGTTTAATGGGAGTCAACTTAAGTCCAAAGTCTCTAGAATGTCTCTTTTTGAAATTTTTTATTATACAATCTGGAGGTGGGGAGTTTACTCTGTTTGCCACCCATTTCCTTCTCCTAAAAGTCAGCAATCACATATTAGGAGGGGGTAGAAAAAGGGAGGGAGTGAGCAATCACTTCGTCCCTCTCTGGCTGGACCCTTGTGGAAATTTTTCAGGCACCTCTTAACATTGGCAGGCCGGTAAAAACCCTGACCCAGACCAGGTTCACAGACCTTGTGGAGAGCCTGGTGCTGCTATAAATCATATGAAATTACCATGGATTCACAGATCAGGACTCCACAGTCATTCCAGGCCTAACCTATCTCAGCCACCACTGATTGGCATTCAAAGTCTCCAACATACCACTCAGTACCTTAGAATTGTAGTTTCATCTCATGCAATCTAGACTACTGGGGCAACTCTGGAAGTTGATCAGGCTTCCCTTCTGTCTCTTAGAACAGGTCTAGCTCTTTGACAAAGGTTCCTATGGGTCCAACAGGTAGAACTCTCTGAGCTGGTTCCTGGGGCCCTACCAGATTCCTTTGTGCTCTGGGAGTCCTTGCTGCTGGCAAGCTGAGAGGATTAATCCCCTGTGGATCAATCAGTCTGCTAGTGCTAGGTGAGATCACCTTCTCTGGCGTCCTGGGATCCACACCCTGGTGACAAAGGAAGTATAATTACAGCCTCTGACTCAGACATGAGCCCCCAAGAAATGTTGCAGGATTCTCACAAAGAGAAACAGGGAACTGGGTTGTTCAGCAGGAAGCTGTATTTTGTTAGTGGCTGAGCACTGACCTCAGCAAGCATTGTCTTATATAAGTTGTCTTTGTCTTCCCTATATGGTAACATATTTTGATTAGGCATTCTATACTATAAAATTGTAACAGAGTTGTGACATTGTCACACACAACAGGATTATGGTGGAGTTGTGGCAGATTTATGGCAGAATTGCTCCTGCACACTGTGCCACTCCGTCTTCTCTTGGTTTTGGGGTGCAAGTGCAGATCGTTACTGATGGTGAATGCACATGGTTATTGATGGTGCATGTGC
Organism: Callospermophilus lateralis; assembly: GCF_048772815.1. Classification (NCBI taxonomy): domain Eukaryota; kingdom Metazoa; phylum Chordata; class Mammalia; order Rodentia; family Sciuridae; genus Callospermophilus; species Callospermophilus lateralis. The sequence continues at coordinate 69,395,372 of NC_135308.1, forward strand.
TCATCAGTTTTCTCTCTGTTCCAGGAGAGGTCTTACCACACCATCAGTCTTTTCTGTCAAACCAGAGAAACTCTGTTTTAAACTGCACCACCTCCCTCCACCTTCAGTGCCTCAGTAGTTGTTTGAACTCAATCCAGGGGAACTTTGCTGCCACAAGAAAACAAAGGGAAGCGGGAACAACTAAAAGATACATTTCTTTAAATAACCCAATAGAAGGTAGTAAAGTTGGCCCCGGCCAATGAGTAATGATTAAGTATCCTCTTTCCCCAATAGTTGTTTGCATTAAAGATTGTGAGATCAACCCTTATCAAATGGGTAATGATCCAGTATACTTGTGTCAGAGATACAGGCTGAGCAAACTGCCTGTTCAGTATTCCTGCTTTAGGTTTTGATAGCTATGTGCCTTTTTGCACTTGGAAGTAAACTTCTTGCCTTGTGGATGGAGCTGATTAGTCTCTGAAGTGTTTATTTTGGCTCCTGGGGTCCATGACCCCCAATATTTCCAACAACTCTGGGATCATATTCTCCAGGATAGGGCCCATTCCTTGTCCCAAGGAGATGCATCCTATTGCCTCATTGCAATGTCCTTCAGGACTTGGAATTTTGTCCTGCCTGAGCAGAGAATGGACTTGAGATGGTGAAATAAATCTCTTTCAGCATGGCAAGGGAAAAGGGCCCAAGGAAAGAAGCTTCCCCATGATCAGGCAACCCTGTGCACAGGCCAAGGTGGGACAACACCTTGGTGGTCAGGACCGGGTTAAGTAAATTATCAAGTGACAACTCAATAATAGACATGTTGGGTGACTCCAAGCAAGTGTGGAGTCTTCTGTGTCTCCATGGTGGCCTTGTATAACTCAAGGCAGAATCAATCGGGTGATTGATTCCTAGTTGGGGCTATATATTTACCCACCAATGTCAAGAGACACCCAACTTTTCCCTGAGGGAAGCAGCCAGAGATAGGCAAGGCTCAAGAAATCAGGAGTGAATGATTTCCTCCATCATTTGTGGGGGGAATGACTTTCCATTTGGGTTATATCTGGTTATCTTTGTTACAACTTGAAAAAGGGAAAGAGCCAGAAAAAAGGGAATTTTCCTGAACAGGAGAAACCAAAGAAGCCTATACCCCCAGACAGTTCCACTGGGATTCATGCTTCCTTAATGGGCTGAGAATCCATGGACTAAAGCCAAAGCAGTTAATTATTAGATATTATTGTTTTATCAGGACTCAGGAACCCATCTTAAAGAAAAAATTTTCATCTTTTGGCCAAAGTTCGGCTCAGATCAAGATTAGATCTGTCAATTATTGATAGAATTTATAAATGATAAGAACCCAGGGAGCCAAGAGGAAAGAGATAATGTTCTTTGTTGGTGCTAGGGACCCATCCTTCTCTATCAATTACACACTCCCCCAAACCCCATTTCAAAATCAAAAGTCAAGATGGAGGGGGAAAATGGTCAAAAGTGCCCTATGTATGAGTTTTTGCCTCCTATGCTAAAAATGGCAGTTTTCTGTATTCTTTAACTGCCTACTGATTCACATCTAAAATGTGAGCTATATGAGCAGGTGCCCAAATTAGTTTAAGACCAGAAAAGTATCACTTTTAAATCCAAGCTTCTGTGGGACATAAAAGACTCTTTTTTCTTTTCTTATACTCTGAGATTCTGCTCTCAGTAAGCTCCTCCCTAATGTTAGATAGAAGGAGAGAATTGAGGGGATCTGGAAAAGCTGGCTAGATCACGTCCAGGACCTTTTAAGGATGCTTAAGAGGTCTACATTCTGTCTTGGGACAATGCAGGCATTCCCCCAAGCTGTAGGAGTCAGCTCTGTAAGGGAGCCTGATGGACCAGGGGGATGCCCTATATCCTGTGACTTTCCTCTTCTCTCCAATTGGGCAAAGGAAGGAAAATAGAAAGATCCCATATATACAAGTCTACTACACCTTGAGAATCTTTAACTGAGGATTTCATGAGCTCTCCCGTTCTTTAAATACCTGGACTGGACTGACTCTAATCTGTTGCAAAAGTGTTCTCAGGTCTAACAAAGATGTTCCACGTGCTTGTTTACTAGAGTAAGTATGGCTATGTTTTTTTTTTTTTTTTTTTTTTTACCAGGGATTTAACCCAGGGGCACTCAACCACTGAGCCACATTCTGGCCCTTTTTATATTTTATTTTGAGACAGGGTCTTGCCAAGTTGCCCAAGACCTCACTAAATTGCTAAGGTTAGCTTTGAATTCAAGATTCTCCTGTCTCAGCCTCCTGAGCTGCTGGGATTACAGGCGTGTTTCACCATGCCTGACATGTTTTGTTTTAGAACATTTTTTTTTTTTTTGAGCTCATGCTTTTTGTTGTAAATTCAAGCTTCATCTTGGATGCTTAAATTAGTATTCTTCTTTCCAATCAGTTTTGTTTTATCTAACCATAGAGTTGTTGTTTTTTTTAAGTCATCTATCTACTTTTCCTGCTATCTTTATTCAGAGGTCAATTACTTGAGGGAAGCTCAAAAAATCTGTGTTGTTGATTTTTATGTATGTTTGTGCACACCTGTGTATTGCATATTTTGTCTACATATGTGTTTTTGTCTACATATTGTTTACATGGTGCCAAATTGGCATAAAGATAAATGAGCACTCCTAAATTAAATTTAAATTAAGAAATGGATTCAAATGCCTTTTATTTCATGTGACTTAAAAACCTTTAAGGGTGTTTATGTATCCTGGAGATTAATGTTCTATCTGAGGTGCAGGGGGCAAAAATTTCTCCCATTCTTAGGTAGGCACTCTCTTCATGCTTTTGATTGCTTCCTTTTGTGTGTAGAAGCTTTTTAGTTTGATACCATCCCATTTATTGATTCTTGATTTTATTTCTTATGCTTTAGGCATCTTGTTGAGGAAGTCATTTCTCAAGCTGACATGATGGAGTGTAGGGCCTGCATTTTCTTCTAGTAGATGCACAGTCTCTGATCTAATGCTTAGGTATTTGATCCACTTTGAGTTGAGTTTTGTGCAGGGTGAGAGATGGGGATAAATTTCACCCCACCCATTATTGTAATAATGGTCCACTTTACCTTTTGACTATAGCCCTCATTCCTCTGAGGCTTATTTTTAAAAGGACCTGTTTCTTTCTCTCTTCTCCCTTCTTCCCTTCCCTAACAAGATTAGGTAGACAATCTATTTTTCCCCTAGTTAATTGCCCTTGAACACCCCCATCACAGGAAGGAGATATCTGCCAGAGGATCAAGTGAATATCTAACACAGTATCAGGGTGCTCTGGGACCCTCTTACCAGAGCACACCTGGAATGCAACCCTTGAAGAGTTCCTTTAAATACCCTGAAAGTTTCTCCTGATAGGCAGAATCACAGCCTCAGGGACAGGAGTCCCCTGTGTTTTTCCTTTGCTACCAAAGTAATAAAACTTTCTTTTTCTCAAAACCATTTCCTTATTATTAAGTTGGCATAAATTGGCTTGGAGATAGGGACTGAGCTTTTGGTAACAGGATGTTTTTTTATAAATTGGTAAATGAAAAAAAAAAGAGTTTAAGTTTTGTTTTGGGGTCTTCATTAAAAGCAAGGTTCCTAAGAGTTAAAATTCTAACAGGTGTAATTTTATATGCAAAGTTACAAAAAAGTTTCAGCTGTGGTTCAATTAAAGTACTTTAAATAGCAAAGCATTTTATCTTATTAAGAGGAGTAATTGGGAAAAAATCCTGAAATTTCATAAGGATATTTCAAAATATAAATTTGACAAAAGAGCCAGCACCTAGAAAAGAGAGATATAAGGAAGTTATAGGTATGGAAATATATTTTAGTATGGAAAATTAGAATCAACCCCACCTCAGCTTAAACTCCTAAGCAGTTTATGAGATTCCTCTTGCAGGTTATAAAGCTGCTCTGTAAGCACAAGCTGCTACTCTTCTCGGAGGGACTGCCTTGTCTGGATATCTCATGTTACAGGCAATAAATCTCTTGCATGACGTTCTGGTGTGTGGCTTGGTCCTTGGACTTCACATGGACTCTACAAGTTCTTTTCATATGCCATCTTTTCCTGCTGAAGAAAAATCCTAGAAGCAATGGATATTACACTTCAAACATTTTCTAGAAATCAACACTCTATAGATGGCTTAACCACCTAAAAAATGTGGTTTCATAATTTTAAGGACATATTTATTCTTTTTTGTTTAACCAATTTAAATTGAACTTTTTCTTAAAGGATTTTTCTAAAGATTTTTCTATGCAGTTTTCTTTTGCGTTTCTCCTCCAGTAGCATTGTTACAAAACTAGATTTTGTTGATCTCACTGAGAATAAATGTATCTGTATATATAAATAGAACAATCACTTAAATGGTTTTTGCAAATGGTAAAGCACTACATTGGCATCTTTTTATGAAAGGATGTTGCAGTGCTCAGAGCAGCTGAAATAGTCTTGGACTGCCCACCAAGTTCCTTCTGTGCATAAGCACATCAGTAAAACTGCCATTTTTAAAGATGGTTCAAGATACTGCTATGACTTACAAAATACAATATATCATTTTAAAGATAATATGAAAGACTTCTTATTGTTTTAAATTAAAAGCATTTTTAATTTGTTCTTTTTAGTTACACATGAGAGTACATTTTGACATATTAAAAAATCACTGAAGCAAAAGTTGTTTCTTTAAAAATATATGTATATAATTGATAAACCCTTAGCCATGTTAACCAAGAGAAAGAGGGAAAAACTCAAATTTCTAAAATTTGTGATGAAAAAGGAAATATCACCATGGGCACCACTAAACTACAGAGGATAATCAGAAGTTATTTTGAAAACTTTTACTCCAAAAACAAAAATCTTGACGATATCAACAAATTTCTAGAGACAAATTGAACCAGGAAGACATAGAAAATTTATACAGATCAATTGAAGATACCATCAAAATCTACCAACAAAGGAAAGCCCAGGATCAAATGGATTCATTCTATGAAACTAGTATCACTCTAATACCAAAAACCAGACCAAGACACATCAAGGAAAGGATAAGTCAGACCAATACCCCATATGAGCATAGATGTAAAAATTCTTAATAAAATACTGGCAAATTACATACAAAGACACATTTAAAAAGATAGTGTACCGCGATCAAGTGGGTTTCATTCCAGGTATGCAAAGTTGGTTCAACATACAGAAATCAATAAATATAATTCATATCATTAGACTTAAAGAAAAGAATCACATGATTATCTCAATAGATGCAGGAAAAGCATTTGAAAAAATACAGGACCAATTCATGTTTAAAACATTAGATAGTTTTTCTAATAGGGGCTGAGGTTGTGGCTCAGTGGTAGAGTGCTTGTCTAACATGCATGAGGCATTAGGTTCTATCACCAGCACCACATAAACAAACTAAATAAAAGTATTTTAAAAAGGAAAAGTAGAAATATGCCTCAACATCGTAAAAGCTGTATCCATTAAACCCAAGGCCAACATCATTCTAGACAGAGATAATTGTATTTATGTGGGTTTGTGGCTGTGTCTTCTATTCTGAAAGCATTCCCTTTAAAAACAAACAGGATAAAGATGCCCTCTTTTACCATTTCTATTCAAAATAGTCCTTGAAACGTTAGCCAAAGAAATTGGCAAAAGAAAGAAATTAAAGGGATACAAATAGGAAAAGAAGAGCTCAAAATATCTCTATTTGCCAATGACACGATCCTATATTTAAAAGACCCAAAAAAAACTCCACCAGAAAACCTCTGGTACTCATAAACAAATTCAGTAAAGTAGCAGGATATGAAATTAACAGCCATAAATCAATAGAGTTCCTATATACCAAGGATGAATCAGCTGAAAGAGAAATTAGGAAAACTATCACATTCACAATAGCAAAAAAAAGAAAGAAACAAACACATACACACACACACACACACACACACACACCAAAAAAAAAAAAAAAAAAAAAAAAAACCACCTAGGAATCAAAGTAACAAAAGAGATGAAAGACCTCTACAAAGAAAACTACAGAACACTAAAGAAAGAAATTGAAGAAGAACTTAGAAGATGGAAAGATCTCCCATGTTCTTGGATAGGCAGAATTAATATTATCAAAATTACCATACTACCAAAAGCGCTATACAGATTTAATGCAATTCCTATCAAAATTCCAATGGCATGGGCAGGGGCAGTAGCACATGCCTATAATCCTAGCAGCTCAGAAGGTAGAGGCAGGAGGATCCCAAGTTCAAAGCCAGTCTCAGCATAAAGGAGGCACTAAGCAACGCAGAGAGACCCTGTTTCTAAATAAAATACAAACTAGGCTCAGTAGTCGAGTGCCTCTGAATTCAATCCTCAGTACCCAAAACACAACAACAACAACAAAAATTCCAATGACATTCTTCATACAAATAGAAAAAGTGATCATTAAACTCATTTGGAAAAATAAGAGGCCCAGAATAAACAAAGCAATCCTTGGTGAGAAACGGGAAGCTGGAGGTATCACAGTACCAGATCTTAAATTATACTATAGAACTATAGTAACAAAAACAGCATGGTATTGGTAACAAAAAAGGCAGGAACACCAATGGAACAGAATAGAAGACACAGCCACAAACCCACGTAAATACAATTATCTCATACTAAACAAAGGCTCCATAAATATACACAGAAAAAAAGATAGACTCTTCAACAGATAGTGCTGGAAATCCACATGTAGCACAGTGAAAAAATATTCTTTTTGTACCTTAAACAAAAATGACAGTTATGCTTGCCCAAATTGTTCCGTTCTGACTAGGATAGTTGTCTGCTCCTTCAGGAACACGCTGTATGTTGCCCTGTTTTAAGATGCCACAGCTTGGGAGAATAAGTCATGCATGACTTTGTCACTACTGTTTTCTGCAAGTCCTGTGGGTCAGCCCCTAAGACCATATGACCTCCAGATAAGGATGCCAATTTCACCTTGTGTTTCACCAGGTTTGGGGAAAGACTGATGTCCATGGAAAGGTGACAGGATGCAGTGAAAGCCAATCCTTCAGAAGTTTGGGCAACAGTAGTGCTTTGACAACCCCAAGAGCAGACGCTCAGTGGTACAGTGGAGGGTCATTACCAAGGGCCTTGCTGGGAAATTGGAATGAGACATGTACATTGGTTCAATTGGCAATCCCCTTCACCCTGGAATTTTTAGTTCCATCTAAAAGCACATGAGCTGCTTGATGCAGGTCAGATTTAAAATCACCTCAAGGTTCCAGTTACCACCATTTAATAGATGTTATAGGGATCCTCTGTGGAGCCAATGAGTTTAAAGCTAGAAACCAAATGGCTTCAAGGTTTGAGTCAGTACTATTCTGGTGGTCAACTATAAATAAAAATGGGCACTTGATTAATTATATGTACAAAAATCAAAATACATTTGTCAATTACACTAGGGATGCTATTAAGGGAATTGCAGAACAACTAGACGCACCTCTAAAATGACTTGGGAAAATTGATTAGCAATAGACATGATGTTGGCAAAGAAAGGAGGTGCCTATGTCATGATAGAGGTTTGATGTTGCACCTTTCTTTCTAATACCACAGCTCCAGATGACATCATTCCCAAAGCTTTATAGGAACTGACCACTCCAGCTAATGAATGTGCAGAAAATTTTGGAATCAATGACCTTCCTTTTTTTTTTTGTACCAGAGATTGAATTCAGGAGAACTTAACCACTGAGCCTCATCCCCAGCTCTCTTTTGTATTTTATATAGAGACAGGGTCTTGCTGAGTTGCTTATGACCTTGCTAAGTTACTGAAGCTGACTTTGAATTTACACACAATCCTCCTGCTTCGGCCTCCTGAACTCAATGGCCCCTTTTCAAGCCTGACAGAACAGTGGTTTGGGAAATAGAATGACTTCTATTTTTACCTCTTTTATCATCACTGTTGGAGCTTTAATTCTTGTAGGTTGCTGTGCCATTCCATGTGTCAGAGGATTTCCCAGAAACAGACTGAAACAGGACCCATCACCATATAATAAAATATTCTTAACAAAAGATCCAGAATATCAAAGTTAGAAAATGCTACAAGAATTTGAAGAAAAGATGGTGTAATAAAACACGAGGGGGAAATGGAGAAAAAGAAGCCCATCGGTCTTTTCTGTCAAACCAGAGAAACTTGTTTTAAACCCCCTCACTTCCTGACTGCCATCTTCTTCCAATGACTGCCTATCTTTCTAGAATCTGCTCCCTCCCACCTTCACTTCCTCAGTAGTTATACATGTGTCAAAAGGCATTCAACCCAGGGGACTTTCCCACCATAAGAGAACAAAGGGAAGTGGGGACACCTAAAAGACACATTTCTTTAAATAATACAATAGGAGATTGTATAGTTGGCCCCATCAATGAGTAGAGGTTAAGTACCCTCTTTCCCCAATAGCTCTTTGCACCGAAGATTGTGTCACCCCCGACCAATGGGCAAAGACCCAGTACCCTTGGTCAGGGTAAAGGCCAAACAGAATGCCTGTTTGGCGCACCTGCTTTAGTTTTTTATTGCTATATGCCCTTTTGTGTGTGTAAATAAAATTCTTGCCTTGCCAACAGAGCAGATTAGTTTCTGAGAGTTTGTTTTGGCTCCTAGGATGCTCAGGACCCCCAATATTTCCAACAGTCAGAGACAGACATGAGTGACAGGACCATGAGGTTAAGGGAATAGTTCTGTAAGGTGGGCCCACTGTGCCAACTCCCACATGCTTTCTTTTCTATGAAGCAGTTTACCTGCAGCCCTGCTTGGCTTAAGTCTATTTCTCAGCAAACTACCAGCTACCTACAGGAGAAACACAGGCCCTAAATACTGTTAAGAATACAAGTTACCTGAAGCGGGAGTAGGGGTGGGGCCCTCTGTGACCCTTAACACAGACCAGATCCCAGAACTCAGGGAGATAAGGATAATTCCCTCTGACCATAAAATCTGTAAGACCAGACTCCAATTAGAACTATTCAGCATGGGCCAAATCACGTTGACAACCTAGAGTTGTCATGGCACTGGGGACTTGAAAGTCAAGAGATGGACTTGGGTGGGACTCTCTGGAAATTTCCCTGGGACCCTTAATAAAACAGGAGGGCAGAAGAGGCACACTGTTCCTGTCCTCTCTGAGAGGACCTGCTCTCTTCCTTTGAAGTGTCCATTTTCCCTTTCTCATCTCTTCTAATAAACTCATGTCTCTTATTCTGAGCAACATATCTGAAGTCTTTCTGACTTGATTGAAAGAATTGGAGTTTGAAGAAGGCGCCCTCATGCTGCCTAGTTACCCAGAAGGCCCCAGCTGTATAACAGGAAGGGTTGAAAACCCTAGGTGAACATTGGCATGTCTTGGAACTGGTGAAGTCTGGTAGGGGCAAATCTTACAATTATGTTATTTATAGAAGTCCCCAAAATTGGAAGTAGAATGGTGGAGATTAATAGCTCCAAAAGAGGTTGTATCCAAGTGAGATTAGATGATATTTGGTACATGCCTTCCATAGATCCTCTTTGGTTATACTTATGTAGCTGTCGCAACACACGACTAAACCAGTCAGGGTCACTCCAGGTGAACTGGGCTGTCATGAAGTAATCACACAGAGATTTTACTTTGGGTTCTGTGACTCCTATGACCCAGCTCCCACAAAGGAGGCAAGGCAGGCAAAGAAGAGAAAGAGCACCCGGTTTTATTGGGGAGAAAGAGCACCTTGAACCCGGTTTTATTGGGGAGAAGCCATTCAAACGAGGCAAGGGGTCAGGTTTCAGGGGGTTGAGTCTAGCTTCATGATGTCTTGCAAGTCAGCAGGTTGACTGACATCTTGGAAGGCAATGCCCATCTATGCGCTGTGTGATGATCAAAGGGAGAGCAAACGAAAGGGATGCATACATGCACAGTCCAGTCAGAGCTGCGTCGTCAGTCCAGTCTGCTTTGTGTGCTCAGATCACAGATCACCCACACAGCCCATGGCTGGCTTGCCACATCTTCAGATTACCATTGCTCAAGGCTAGGGGGCACTGAGCTCCTATGTGGCAGCTCCCGACATGTAGCCATTTGGCTTCCGTGTTTATCTTCTTACTGTTAACCTCCACGTGCTCTGAGTGTTTACTCAAGTACAACAGGTAAAGTTTAAAAGTGCATAAACTCCTCCCTGTTCTGCTAATAAGAAATCTAACATCCTATTTTCAAAGAAATTTTTAGCCAAGGAATTAAGTGAGAGGGGTAGGCCAGCCTGTACATCTGTCACATTTTTTCCTGTTTTAAAGGGCCTCAGTTAAAGCATTTTGTGTTAATGGAAGTGAAGCTGCCCCGGGGAGCAAGAGATGTGACTGTCCCCATGGCCCCTGTGAGAAACAGTCCTTATAGCATGCTTATACCAGTGTGTACCGAGACCTGTAGTTTTATAATTGCTTGCTATTTATGCAGAGACAACATGTCCATACATTAGTTCCCCTACAAAGTGTTGCTAAACTTAGGAGACCATCCGAAGTCCTATTTGAATATCTGGGAGGAATCCAGTGGTTGATGCACACACACATATCCATCTATTGCTCTGGGGAGGATGTACTGATTGAGCTTGGGTAGAATCTAAATCTCCTAGGTTAAGCAGTACATGCCTATAATCTCAGTACTCAGGAGGGTGAACCTGGAGGGTTGAAAATTCAAGGCCAGCCTCAGCAATTTAGTGAAATCCTGTCTAAAAAGAAGCAGCAGCAGCAGCAGCAGCAGCAGCAGCAGCAGCAGCAGCTGGGCACAGTGGCACATGCCTGTAATTCCAAAGGCTCAGGAGGCTGAGGCAGTAGGATTGGGAGTTCAAAGCCAACCTCAGCTACAGCGAGATGCTAACCAGCTCAGTGAGACCCTGTGTCTAAAAAAAAAAAAAAAAAAAAAAAAGGGCTGGGGATGTGGCTTGGTTGTTGAGTGCCCCTGAGTTCAATCCCTGGTACCAAAAAAAAAAAAAAAAAAAAAAAAAAGTACTAGGGGATATAGCTCAGTGCTAAAACTCCCTTGGGTTTGATCCTCAGTATCCAAAATAAACAAACAAGCAAACCCCAAAGTGTCACCAGAAGAGGTCTGGGGAGCTCACAGAGAGAGGATCCTCATCTCAGGATGAGAGGGGTCCTTGATGTATGTGAAGGAAAAGAATTTCACTACATGTCAGAGACAAAGACAGTGATTTATTTAGGAAAGCAGAGACATATTCAAGGGAGAATTCAGGCCATTTTGAGAGTGAGAGATGCTTTTGGGTTCATTTCAAGGAGACTTGGTGACGTATTTTGAGATAACTTCTGTATGGTGAGCACAAAGCAGTCTGCAGTGCTCTGATCCTCTCAGGGTCCTCGGCTGATATAGTCTCCACTATTTGATCTATGGATTGTGCTGGAAAGTTCCCTAAATCACACATTTCTTAAAATATCATAGCACTCTTTTCTCAAACTATTTATTGCATTGGATAATTAACAAAATAACTATCATCAGCGAATGCATTGATAGTAACTTTAAGATTTCTAGATTTCCCAGAAATCTAGGAGTGACAGACAGCCCTGGAAGAATTAACTTGAGGAGTGACGGGCTTAGAAAGGTATGTGGAAATTAAAATTATATTTTCTTCCTTTTGTCCTCTTTCTACCTATCATATTTCTTCTAACCTAGGATAATGGACAAGGAAGACCAGTTTGGTGACATGGTACTGAGGATGAAGGACAATGTTATTAGAATATACTCAGGGTGGAGAGAAGCTGGGAAGAAATCCAACCATTGACTCTAGTTTCCAGGCAAGGAGTAACCCATGCTAGCATAGTTATCGCCTAGGGAGTTAATCTTATCTATACATGCATGGGTGTGATTGGGGGGTACAGTTTGTCTAAGAGGCAAGATGGGGGAAAGGCTATGATGTTTGTCTAGTTTTAATGTGATAAGTTATGTTAATATTCTGTCCTGAGGCAAGTCTATCAAGGCGAGTCCAAACATCCTCTCCTTTCACCTTAGGGTGGTGGGTATTACTCCTGCGGGGGGATAGCCCTGCAGACTGGAGAGGCACCAAAGGAATCAAGAGGGGCCTGAGTGAGAAGCATCTGGTGAAAGCTAAGGGTGGAGATTGGCTGGGATTGTGCCAGGAAAAAGCCACTGGTTTCTGGGTGACAGGAGAAATTATGGATGGCAATTGAAACCAAGATATTATTAACTCATTCTGGGTTTGGGGAAAAGTCTAATATCTGGGAGTCCCCTTAGTCAGGGTGACTTGTGCAACCTTTAGACATGTGATTTGTCTGCCACTATATGAGAAATGTCAACTGGGAAAGTATCATTCAATTTTTTTAGTCACAGAACCAGGCAGGAAAAAGGGAAGAAAGGAAAGCATGTCTGTTGTTTCATCTTAGACCCAGAAGAAGCAGAAAAAGTGTTTCCCTAGAGGCAGGGTTGGCTCACAGTGGTACAGAAATGGGAACACAATAACAATAACCACAGCTGGGTGCAGTGGTGCACACCTGTGATCCCAGTGGCTCAGGAGGCTGAGGCAGGAGGATCCCAAGTTCAAAGCCAGCCTCAGCAAATTAGCAAGGCCCTAAGCAACTTAATGAGACCCTGTCTCAAAATGTAAAACTAAAAGGGCTGGGGATGTGGCTCAGTGGTTGTGCACCCCTGGTTTCAATCCTTGGTACCAAAACCAAACCAACCAAACAAAAAAACCCGATAACCAGGTCCCACAAGGTGCCACCACTTTCCTTATCGAGTCAGCAGTCTAGCCTTTTGAATAGGTGCTGAGGTTCTCTACAATCGCACAGTGTATTCATATGATTCTGAGGAATCCTGCGGGAGATCAGGTGGGACAGGTTTTATCCTTGTTAAAGGAACCCAGCTAGGGATCCCTTGCTGCTTCACTGCAGTAGAAGTGGCTACCATTACCCGGAGAGGTCCTTTCCACCAGGCCTCTGGTGGTCCCTCCCTCCATGTTGTGAGCATAACTTTATCTCCTGGCTACACCTTTAGAAGTGGAGCAAGATCCTGTGTCAAATCAGGCAAAATTTTATTCCTATAGTCTAAATGAGCCTGCTGGATTTTTCCTAGATTAATAATATATTGTAAAGTGTGGTTTGTGTCCTAATCAAACCAAGAAGTAGCAGTGAAGAAGGGGCCTGTCACATGGCATCTCAAGAGGGCTTAGTTCCTTTAGGGCGGTTTGGATTCTTCCTTCTCCTCCCTTGCCCCCCACCCTTTTTTCTTCTTGGAATAGACAGAGGTTTATTTAGGAAAGCAGATAAATATTCAGGGGAAAATCAGGCAATCACGAGAGAGAGAGAGAGAGAGAGAGAGAGAGAGAGAGAGAGAGAGAGAGAGAGAAAATGCATTTAAGGGAGAATATAGGCTAACTCCAGAGGGAGAGAGAAAGAACCTGGGCAGCTCCAACTATTGAGGGCAATGGGAAGCAGATTAACCCAGGGCTCCTGGATCTCTTGATACAGCTTGGCAATGTCTGTTTAAAAGTATGTTTGGCCTTTTCTGTCTTTCCTGCAGCTTGAGTGTGCCAGGCTGACCCAATGCATCTTATAATTAATTCCAAGAGCTGTGGAATGGTTTTGGATTCTCTTTAAAACAAAAGAAGGCCCATTATCACTTTGGAGGGAATTTGAGAGGTCAAATTGAAGGATAATTTCCTTTAAAATGCATTTGCCTACTTCTATGGCTTTTTCTGTTCCAGTTGGTATCTTTTCATTTTTCTTGGGTACTGGCGAATCCAACTCAGGGCCCCAGGCAAGCCAGACAAGCACTCCACCATGAAGCCACACCTCCAACTTCCTTTTCTAGCTGGGAAGGCTTCTATCCACCCTTATAAGAGTGTCTACTGATACTTGTAAATATTTTTACCCAGCGTTAGAGGGCATTTGGGTAAAGTCTAATTGTCAATCTTTCCCTGGGTAGGTACCCTAATGCTGGTTTTAGAAGTGGGGGAAGCACAGCATGGGTCTGAGTATCATTTTGTATGCAAATTCAAAAACTTTGAGCAACCTGTTTGAGATCTGATGAAACTCCTTTCTGCAAAGACTAATTACAGAAAGTATCCATTCATAATGAGTGGAATAGCTAGCATTGTGGCTAAATTCAGGACTGGATGTGCAGATATGGGAACCATCAATGCTGAAGGAAAGTGCATGGGAGCCAACAGTCCTTGAATTAGGATGCACTTGGAAATATGCCAAAGATGCTAGGAGATTATCTTTGACTCTCTCCAGGTTCTGGGGTCTCAGCATGGTCACCTCAAGTCTTTTCTATACAAGATTGTGGGTTCTTTTGTTCTTGAAGGACATGGCAAAGCTAATTTTGCAAACAGGTCCCTGAGAACAAAACTCTAGAATATAAGTTGAAATGTAAATTACTTCCACTCCTGAATAAAAATTGTTTCAGGAAAGCAGGTAAGTTACCATAATATGAATTACGTTTGCCCAGTTTGGAGATGAGGGCCAGAACAGTATAACAAAAATGTTATGTTATATGTGGCCTCAACACTATAAGTAATTCTGCAAAAATATCCTTGTATGCTTCACCCACATTTCTGATTATTTCCTCAGGAAATTGAGTTACTGAGCTAAATTGAAGTGAACATTTTAATAATCATCGAGAAACAGGCCTCCAGAAAGGTTGCATAATATACCCATTGTTTTTATCAACTTTTTTTGTTGCTGTGACCAAAAGACATGACAAGAACAATGTAGAGGAGGAAGTTTATTTGGGTCCCACAGTTTCAGAGTTCTCGGTTCACAGACAGCCAACTCCATATCTCTGGGCCCAAGGTGAGGCAGAATATTATGCAGAAGGGCATGGTTGAGGAAGCCGTTCAGGACATGGCAATTAGGAAACAGAGAGCCGCTTACCCAGGGACAAAAATAAACCCCAAGTGACTGACCTCCTCCAGCAACACCCTACCTGCCTAGAGTTACCATTACCACCCAGGTAACCAATCCACTGATTACATTACTACTCCCATAATCTATTTGTTTTCTTTCACCTCTGCATTGTCTCACACATAGCTTTTGGGGGACACCACATATCCAAACCATAATACCCATCAATAGTAGCCTGTCAACTAATAATAAAAAAATAATAATAATTAAAAAAAACAAGGGAGAGAAATGAATTACAGTAGATGGGGTAGAGAGAGAAGATGGGAGGGGAGGGGAGGGGGGATAGTAGAGGATAGGAAAGGCAACAGAATACAACAGACACTAGTATGGCAGTATGTAAAAACGTGGATGTGTAACCGATGTGATTCTGCAATCTGTATACGGGGTAAAAATGGGAGTTTATAACCCACTTGAATCAAATGTATGAAATATGATATGTCAAGAGCTATGTAATGTTTTGAACAACTAATAATAAAAAAATAGTAGCCTCTCCTTGCTAATGCTTAATATATAATTTTGTTTTGAAATCTTTGTCTTTTTTTTTGTGGTACTGGATATTGAACCCAGGGTGCTCTACCTCTGAGCTGTATTCTACCCCTTTTAAAATTTTTTTTGATATAGTACTTCACTAAATTGTCCAGGCTGGTCCCAAACTTGCTATCCCCCTATCTCAGTCACTGGGATTACAGGAATCTGCCACCATGCCTGGCTGAAATTTTTGTCTATCTGATAGGATATAAAGTGTATCTGATTGTTCATGTGCATTGCTTTCTCATTCATGATCAGAATTTCTTATGTTTATTGGCCATTGTATTTCTTTTTTGAAGAAAATTTGCATATTTTCTTAATAGATGATTATCATTTTGTAACTGACTGTAACAACATGCTACATGGTAAAGTTATTAAGCATATACCATACCATATATTGCAAATATTTTCCCAGTTGGTTACTATTTAATTAACTTTAATATAGAAATTTAATTTTTATTTGGTCTAACCTATGAAATATTTCATTTGTGGATTCTTCCATTATTCTTCTCTTTTCTAGTATCAAGATACTATCTAATCTGTGAATCAAGTTTTCATTGCCATGACAAAATACCTAAGAAAATAAACTTAGAAGTGGAAAGATTTATTTTGGCTTAAGGTTTTAAAGGTTCAGGTCTATAGTCACTCAGTACCTCTGTTATAGATCTGGAGTGAGGCAGAACATTATGACAGGGAGAGTGTGGTGGACCAGCGCTGCTTACCTTATGGTGGCTGTGAAGTGGAGAGAGAGGTGGGGGTGGGGTGGGGTGGGGTGGGGTGCGGGGTGGGTAGCTGTAGGTAGGTGTGTGAAGGATAAGATATCTAGGGCACACTCTCAGTGACCCACTTCCTTCATGAGGCTCCACCTCCTTCAGGTTTCCACCATGTCCCAATAATGCTTTCAAATTATGAATCGATTAATGGGTTAATTCACGAATGAGTTTAGAGCCCACATGATCTAATAATTTCTTAAAAGTTCTACTTTGAACATTGCTGTACTAGAGACCAAGTCGTCAACACATGAGCCTTTCAGATTCAAACCATAACACCTATATTTTCTTATATTTTTTAACATTTAACTCTAAAACATCTGAATTTCATTCAGGACACAGTATATAGTGAATCTGCGTTTTATATTTCTTTTTCTGTTATTTACTAAATGGTCTTTTCCTTATCCAATAGTGTTTGGTACCATCTATGTCATGGGATAGAGGTTAAATGCAGAGGTGCTGAAAATAGCTTGTTTGGTTTCAAATCCCAACTTTAGTAATTTCTAGGTGAGTGATCTTTTAATTTTCAAAAAAGTATACTTAAAATCCATCTTGGTACTTAATGGGTTATGACTTCAGATGAATGAGAAAAAATAAAATTGGGTTTAGAAAGGAACACATTTGTTCAAGAAACATTTTGAAGAATCACTAGTTCATTATTCTTTTTCATTTATTTATTAATTCTTTTATTCAATGTTTATCAAGGCACTGTTTTGTGTCCAACTCTATGCTAGGTTATGTGAAACAAAGATAAAAAGATGTATTTTCGGGGCTGGGGATGTGGCTCAAGCGGTAGCGCTCTCGCCTGGCATGCGTGCGGCCCGGGTTCAATCCTCAGCACCACATACAGACAAAGATGTTGTGTCCGCCAATAACTAAAAAAAAATAAATATTAAACTTCTCTCTCTCTCTCTCTCTCTCTCTCTCTCTCTCTCTCTCTCTTAAAAAAAAAGATGTATTTTCTTTGTCTTTAAGGAGCCAAAGTCTGGTGGGGAAGACAGGTACATGAACAGATAAAGTACAACCAGACAGTCTGTTTCATAGATACAAAGAAAGCACCATGGAATAGCAGGAGCACCCACTGAACCAGGAATTAGAAAAACCATTACTAGGAAACTGATGTGGAAAATGGACTTTGCAGGATAGGATTTTGACATACCATGGAGTGGGAAGGACATTCTAGGTTGGGGAAACAAAGAGCACTAATGGAGAAACTTGATGGACAAGCATGTGGGCCAGTCATGCAAACCTTGGACCTCTTCAGTGGGAAACAGGAGACACTGAAGGGTTCAAAACAAAACAGCAAGATCAAGATTTGTGTTTTGGAAAGATCACTCTGATTGCACTGTTTGAGGGGTTCAAAAAGAGGCAGAACTAGAGGCAGGAAGACCAGCTGGATTTGGGGAAGTCACTCAAAAAAGACATGACGACAATTTGCAAAAGTGCGAGGGAAGTAGACCAGTTTGAAAGTGATCAAGGAAGTTGAACCAACACGTATTGGTGATAAACTGGATGTGGAATATGAAAGTGAAGAGTTAGGGCTCAAGCTTTGTGGCTTGAGAAATTGGCTGGTGGGTGATATCATTGACCAAGTCAGGGAACCCTGGAAGGGGAACAGGTTTATAACTGGAGGAAGATGAATTAACTTTGGAGGTGCATGTGCAATAGTCAGGGGGAAGCATTTAAAAAGCAGAAAGATATTTGACAAATAAACCTATGAAGAGATCATCCTAATGAGATCACCTAATTAGGTTGTTAATTAGTAATCAAAGAAGTGAAGATTATAATGCAATGAGAGACTTCCCACCTATCTTAGTAAATAATAAAACATTTTGAACATTATAAAATTATTTATTTATTTATTTGGTAACAGCCTAACACTTCTATTATGGTTTAGATGTGGTGTCCCCCAAAAGCTCACATGAGACAATGCAAGAAGGTTTGGAGGAAAAATGATTGGGCTATAGCCTTAACCTAATCAGTGAATTAACCCCTGAGAGGTTAACTGAGTGGTACCTGGAGGTAGGTAGGGTGTGGCTGGAGGAGGTTGGTCATTGTGGGTGTGGCTATGGGGTATATATTTTGCATCTGGAGAGTGGAGTCTGCTTTCTCTGCTTCCTGATCATCATGTGAGCTGCTTCCCTCTGCCACCACTCTTCCTCCATGATGTACAGCCTCACCTTGAGCCCCAAGGAATGGAGTCTGCTATCTATGGACTGAGACTTCTGAAACCGTGAGCTCCCAAATAAACTTTTCCTCCTCTGCAGTTTTTCTGATCAGGTCCTTTAGTCACAGCAGTGAAAAAGCTAACTAAGACAACTTCCTTCAATTGAAATCTTCCTTCTCTAGTAGCTTATGGAGGAACAGAGAAAGATAAGATCCTGTGATGGGATCAGGAAGTGGTGTACAAGATGGAAGCCTTAGTGTTCTCATAGTTCCTTGTTCACCTTCTGACCTTTGCTTCATCTCCAAAGGCATCTTTATGTTGCCCCTGGAGATTCTCGAGAATCATTGGAAAAACCACTGGCCTAGAGCACTAGGGGTAACCACCCACACTTTCTGGAAAGGTAGAACTAGATTTGTAAACTGGTAGGAGAGTGTCCTAATGACACAATGTCCAGGGTAGAGAAGGATGAGCCAGAAAGACTTTGTATCCTACTGCACTGGGATGGAAGAAGGAACACAGGGGAGGAAGGTAGACTCCTTTCCCAGGACCTAACCTAGCCTGAAACACAGAGTCTTTCTTAGAGCCACCCCATTAGTTCAAGTCATGCCATTATTTGTCTGAATAAATGAGCTACATTTAGAATTGTGCGTCCTGTTATGGTTCAGGTACGAGGCGTTCCCCCCAAAAGCTGGTGTTAATGTAGGGATGTTCAAGGTTAAAGGATTAGATTCTGGGAGTTGTAACCTGATTGGTCCATCCTAGTTTGAATGGGCTGACTGGGTGGTAACTGTAGGCAGGTGCTCTGGCTAAAGGAGGTGTGTCACTGGGAGCATGCCCTGGAAAGATGCATCTTCCCTGTGGCCACTTCCCCCAGACCCTCTGCTTCCTGACCCTGCCAGCAGCTGAGCAACTTTTCTCCACTGGGCCCTTCCTATTGGATGTGCTGCCTCATTTTGGGTCCATAAAAATGGAGCTGGTCATCTATGGACTGAGACCTCTGAAACTGTGAGTCCTAAATAAAATTTCCTTCCTCCAAGTTGTTTTTGTCAGTTATTTTGGCCATAGCAACACAAAAGCTGATGAAAACAGGTATCAATCAATATATATGTCTATTTTCTATGTTGGTCCCTCCTGCCTTCCTTGAAAAGTATAAGAAAATTGATAGAATATAGCTCAAGAAGGATAGGTGGGAGACTATTCCTAGAGAGCTACAAATATGAAAAAAATTGCTAAGGTTTTATACCATCCTTCTTTCTCCACTTTCCAAATGATACCATTGTGGCAACATTAAAAATTGATAAGAAAATTCAGAATTGTAGTAATAGATACCCCAGAAGCATTCTACAACCCAGGCTGCCTCCAAACCCTGGTAGAAATAGCAATCTTCACTTAGAGTCCTACAAAGAAACACACATGCCTCTACTACCACCACCACCACCACCATCACCATCACCACCACCATCGCCACTACTGTCGTCACCACCCTGCAAAAGTACGGAGCCCTCTTCTCCCCTGCAGATGCTTCTCTCACCATCTTGCTTCCTGCTCTGACGATGTTGTGCACCATCCGACTTTGGATGGAACTGGAGTCCCGTTATGGCAACTCCTTGTCTAAAGTTTGTTGTTAAGATCTCAGTCCTTGCTACTCTGGAGGCTAAGGCAGGGGGATCTCTTGAGCCTAGGAGTTTGAGATCAGCAACATAGCAACACATCACCTCAAAACAAACAAAACAAAACACACATACAAGTGTTTTGTTAATTCTATGATATGAATATTAATAAATTATACAAATGATCACTTAGAACATCCGTGATTTAAATATGCCTATTAAAAGATGGAGATCATCAGAGTGGACCAAAAAATAAGACCCAACTTTAGGTTGTCTACAAGAAGTCCATCTTTTTTTTTTTTTTTTTTTTTTTTTTGAGAGAGAGAGAGAGAGAGAATTTTTTAATATTTATTTATTTTTATTTTTATGTGGTGCCGAGGATCGAACCCAGCACCCCACACATGCCAGGCGAGTGCACTACCGCTTGAGCCACATCCCCAGCCCAACAAGAAATCCATTTTAAATATAAAGATGCATAAAGGCTGAAAGTACAGGGGTGGAGAAAGATATTCCATGCTGGCACTAATCAAAAGAAAGTGGGAGTTTCAGACAGAACTCCAGAACAAGGAGTATTCTTAGGCATAATGGGAAGTATTGGGTAATGATAAAGGAGCCAATACTCCAAGAAAACACAGTGATGCCTCATATGTTTGTACCTAATAACAGCATCAGAGTATGTGAGACAAAATCTCATAGAACTGCAAGGAGAAACAGATGAGCCAGCTCCTATCATTGAAGACTTTCATCATCCTTCTATCAGTAATGGACGGATTTAGCAGGCAGATCGTCATGAACTCCATCAGTCAACTGATATAATTGGCACATATAGAATACCTCACCTCAAGCTCACATGAGACGTTCACCAAAATTGATCACATCTGAGCAAGAAAAAGCACAACTTCACAAGTTTAAAAGAATAGACACCATATGATGTATGCTCTTGGAACACAAAGGAACTAAACTCGAAAGATATCTGCAAGATTCACAAATGCGTTGAGATGAAATAACGCACTTCTACATAACATATTAGTCAAAGAAGAAATTTTAAGAGAAAATTTTGAACTAAATGAAAATAAAACCATAATTTACCAAAATTTGTGAGACAATGGGATAGCTGTGCTTAGAGGGAAATTTATAGCACTGAATAGTTTTTTATTTTAATTAAATTTTTTTTGTACTTGAAGATGGACAGAATGCCTCTACTTTATTTGTTTATTTCTATGTGGTGCTGAGGATCGAATCCAGTGCTTCACACATGCTAGGCAAGCACTCCACTATTGAGCCACAACCCCAGCCCACATTGAATATTTTTAAAAAATACCTTTTCCCCCCTTAGGATTGGGTAATTTGTTGGTATGTCCTGAAATTCAAGACCTTTGTACCTGCTGTTGTCTACTTGCTGTTAAATCCATCCAGTGAATCCTTAATTTCAAATACTGTCATTTTCAGTTCAAGAATTTTCACTTGGTTCCTTTTTAGAATTTCTAGTTCTTTTTTCTTGAGATTTTCCCATTTATTCATTCATATTATGCCCATTTTATTTTTAGTTAAGTTCTTGGACATTTTTGTAAGAACCATGTGAAGCCCTTCTATTTTAATTACAACATCTGAGCTGTCCTGTGCTTAGCTTAATATTGACTGCTTTTCTTGTTTATGGATCATGGTTTTTTTTTGCAATTTGTGATTATATCCTGAAAATTATAAATGATTTTTTTTGTGTGTGTGGTATTGGGAAGTAAACCCAGGGGAACTCTACTATTGATCTATATCTTTCCCCAACCTCTTTTTAAAATTTTGAGACAGGGTCTTACTAAGTTGCCAGGGCTGGTCTCATAAGTAGCTGGGATTACATGTTAACACATGTCTGACTCAAATAACTTATTATAAAGCATCTGATCTATGTTATACTTCTTTTTTTGTTTTTGGTACAGGAGGAGATTGAATTTAGGGGTGCTTAGTCACTGAACCACATCCCCAGCATTTTTTATTTTTTATTTTGATACAGGGTTTTGTTAAGTTGCTTAGGGCCTTGCTGTGTTGTTGAGACTGGTCTTGAACTTGCAAACCTCCTGCCTCAGCCTCCTAAATTGCTGGGATTACTGTTGTATACCACAGTGCCTGGAAATGTTATCATTCTTAAAGAGTATTGAGTTTTGTTGTGGCTGCCAATCACTGGGTACTCCTTTTGATGCTGTTGAGACTTGCTTGTAGGTTTTGTTAGAATAGGTTAGAGTTTTCTTTATGCTAGGGCATAGGCCTTACTCCCAAGCAGTGGTCTTTTCCGGTGTCTTGGCACAGGGTGTTCATTAAGATCTTCCCATCGTGATCTCTAGCGTCTCTTTCATGTGCTCAGCCCTGTGCAGTGGCTCGAGACCAGACACGGTGTAGCTCCTCCCTAGACCTATTCAGTATATCACTTGTTCAGGCATCCAGAGGGAATCCTCAGACAGACTTCTGGGTCCCTTCCTTCTATGCAGTTTCTTCAACTTTTTATCTTCCACTGCACATTATGAGTGTTTTAGCAACTCCCAAACTGCTCTCTGACCCCTCAGTCAGTGGGACTGTCATACTCTGGTGGAGGTTCACTATTATATGCCACGGTTGTGAAACTGTCCCCAGACTGAGAAATGGGGCCAATACAGAGTTCCCCTCATGCTTCCCATCTCTCAGGGATCACATTTTTTTTTTCCCATTTCTTGAAGTCAGTTCTCTCGTATATTTTATTCACTTTTTTGATGTTTTGGCAGGTGAGCAAATCAAGTCTCAGTTGTTCCATTATGGTTGGAAGCAGAAGTCTATTCAAATAGTTAAATAACACAGTGGTGCTTCTTCATATGCCATCATTCTTCAGTCAATGCAATACAACACAGGGCTGGCCTTCTTGCCAACCTCTCCAACTACCCTCGCTTGCCTGAAGTCCAAGAGTGTCTTTTTCTAAGTGCATCATCCAATTTTTGTACAAACTGATCATTTCACCTTAAATTATTTAAAGTACTAGTGGAATGCCTAAATGAAATGGAAACTAAGCTGTTTGCTGGCAGGTGGCAGCTGGTAGGTAAGGCAGTGCTTCAAATCATCATCCATCAGATAACATTCAGAGAATTAAGTTCAAATGCTCATGAAAGTGAATACATGACTGTATAAAGTTGCATATCCTGGAGTGTAGTTCTGATGGTAGTGGCCAAGTTGCTTGTCACACAAAGCCCACAACCAGAGGTGGGGAACAATAACAAAAGCAAACAACATAGCAGATAAAGAATGAGATGAAAAAACATGTTTTGGTTCTGGTTCAATTCTCATCTTCTGTGGCCTTGTTCTGCAATCCATATTGGTGTCTTTCCCAAGGCCAATCCCTTTCTCTTATAGGCACTCAGGTCTGATGAGTTAATTGCAAAGAATTCTGTTACTCTGCCACGTCTCAAAGTTAAATATTTATCAACCATGTTGACTACACCATCAACTCTTGTACAAATGCACTATGTATAAATACTCTATGTACAAATGCACTAGATTCGAGGATGCTCTCCAATTCTGCAGTATTATTCTTCCTACTCTTTTTGTGATGATGAGAGAGATTTGTCTAAACCTCTTGGTTATTGAAAAAAAAAGACCATTTTTTTTATTCTATTCACTTACAAGTGATTTTATTTTTTTTTATTCTTTTCCAGAGCACAATTTTGTTTTTGTTTGTTTGTTTTTAATGGTGCTGAGTATTAAACCGAGGGCTTGTGCATGCAAGGCAAGCACGCTACCAACTGAGCTATGTCCCCAGCCCATAAAGACCATCTTTAAGCTGAGTTACATCTGCAAGTTTTCTTAACCATCAGTCTTACTTACATATGTTTTTTTTTTCCTGGATCATACCATCTCATGCCTTTCCCTCTGACTGAGAAGATAGGATGGAAACACTTGTCAAATTTGTGGCAAGGGAGAAAAAAAATTATTAAGGGCTGAATTCACCTAGAATTTAGGACACGGTAAACATAAATATTTCTATATTTGTTGGATATTCCATTGTTATGTTTAGTTCCCATACATTTCTATTTTTAAAAACACTATTCATTTTCTCTGAGAGATTTTTTGACCATTGATCTCTCTTCTCAGAGCTTGAGACTCAAATTTTTGTTCGTTTACTGGACATACCTGCTGTTACAAAGGACTTTCAATGAGCCACACCTATGTGACCTCCTGGTCTAGCCCCAAATCTGCTCTTCCCTTTTGTTCTCTCCCTCCATTTTTTGGCGTCACCAACATCAATTTGCTCAGGTAAATAAGTTAGAGTCCCAGGTGTTATGGGTGTTCTGTGGACCTGGGTATCCCACAGAACATAGTAGTGTGGGCCGTGAGGCTGCAGAGTTGGTGGAAAGACCATCCAGGTGGTGTTATGGGAGAGGGAAACTGTAATATGCCACCTGGAGCCTGGCTGGACTATTTTTGAGACCCTTTGGGGGACTTTGAGAAATACTTAAGAAGATTTTACAGAGGCCTGGGATCCTGTAACAGCAGATTTGGTAAGGTTAAATAAATTTAGGCTATTATTGGCACTGTGGCACTATTTGGAACTCCTCTAAGATTCTGTGTAGGAAACTCAGGTGTCCTAAATAATTTTTTAGCTGTTTTTTTCCCACTTAGAATTTTTTACAAGTAGTTCTGCATGTCAAAGTATGACTTTCAAGACATTTTGAAAACAAACTCCACAGCAATGATAATGACTTATTTTATTAAGTATGCCGTGGGCTTCACAAGGGTATGTCATGTCTCATAACGATTCTGCAAAGGGGAGTGTTACATAGTCCTTTTGCAGATAAGAAAAAATTAGGTTCAGAGAGGTGAACTAACTTGCCTGATTTTCCCTAGCTAGTGAGTAGTGCAATCACTATCTCACTCTGAATTCCATATTTTCTCCAGTAGTCTCATTTCAGTGCCCATAGTATTCTAATATTCTATGGAGTGGAGGTACCATAGTTTATTGGCTTTTATGCACCATAAATTATTTAATAGTCCTTCTGTAGTTGGGACGTTTAGGTCAGATGAATAATAATAATAATAATATGCTATTATATATAACAATGAAGTGAATAGTGGTCCACATTGGTGCCCACTACAGGGTGGTAAGCACACTGATTTATGTAGAAAGGTCCAGCTCCCCTGTGGATTTGTGAGCTCCCTGGGGGTGGAAATGTAAAGTGATTGGCAGGAGGCTTTAGTTAAAATGGAGATGTCCAGCTCCCATAAGAGACCTTCAGAGTTAGACTATTTGAGCTTAAATCTGGAAATTGCATTTTTGCCAAGCTACCTAGGTGATTTTTATAAACTGGACATTGGAGGAATAGGACTCTAGGCTTCTGAGCAGTGATGACATAAATTCAATAGCAGTCACCTAGTATTCCCAGAAGGACATTCATAAGTACCCTTTCCTGAAGAGTCTCACCACCTTCTTTGTGGAGAAGGACAGGTGCAAGGAAAATAG
Organism: Callospermophilus lateralis; assembly: GCF_048772815.1. Taxonomy (NCBI): domain Eukaryota; kingdom Metazoa; phylum Chordata; class Mammalia; order Rodentia; family Sciuridae; genus Callospermophilus; species Callospermophilus lateralis. The sequence goes on from NC_135308.1 coordinate 69,420,779, forward strand.
AGAAAGGAACTACTACTGGTCTTTCTAGCTGGGTAAATTTCTGTCCTATTCCAGATAGCATTAAAGGGACATAGATTCTGGTATAATTTTAATCATATTTTTAAATTTATTTTTAATAGATAATTGGTGTAGCATGATACAAAATTTAAAAAGTACAAAAAGTTATATAATAAAAAGCAAGTCTTTTCCCCATGTCTATACCTTAGTTCTCCAGTTTCTGCCACCTCTAGAGGTAGCCACTATTTTTTTCTGAATTTTAAATAAAGTGGTTTAATTTCTGAAAGTGATATACATAAGTTGTCAGTTTGTGAAGGGTTGGGACCAGGGTTAAAAAAAAAAAAACTTCTAAATTTGAGATAATTATAGATTCACAAAAATTTGAAAAAAAAATAGTACAAAACAGTTCTACGGAACTTTCATCTAGTTTTTTTCAATGAATATATATGTTTTATAGTAAAAATGCACAGTAAAACAAGAAAATTGACATTGGAATTTTGCATATATATTTCCAGACTGCTTTATAATATATAGATTCTTGCAAGCAACTCCACAATCAAGATACTTCATAACAATTCCATTAGCACTCCACATGCATAACTTATCACGGAATACTAGGGACATAATTTTATCAGTTCAAGTCACATGTAGAAACCTTATTTTAAATTTCGTTACCCATTCCCATATATAAAACAATTGTCTTAATATCTCTTCTATGTATTTTGAGAATGACATCAGTCAACATTATGATTTTTGTCCCATCTACCAAATATAATTTAGAAAACTCAAGAGGAGAAAGGAAGGCCTTTCTATTCATATTTTTACTGTCTTTATTGGTCATCCTTTCCTCCTGATGTTCCAAGTTTCCTTCTTTTTATCATTTCTTCATTTAGAAAAGTTCTGTATTCATTCCTTTATAGTAGGTCCACTGGCTTCAAATCCTCTGAGATTTTTTTTTTCTCTGAGAATGTCTTCTCTTCATCCCTAAAGGATTTTTTTGTTGGACATGGGAGTCTGGGTTGATGGTAGATTTCTTCAGTGCTTGAAAAATGTTCTTTTCTTCTTTTGAGTCTTTGTGATCTCTGATGAGAACTCCTTTGTGGAAACTGTCATGTCTCTTGCTACTTTCAGAGATTTTTCTTTTAGTTTCCAGAAGATTGATTATGATGCTTTTGGGCTTGGATTTCTTTCAGATGATCTATTTGGGGTTTATTTAGCTGCTTCACTGTGTAAGTTTATGTCTTCTGCTAACTTTGGGAAATTTTCAGCCTTTATTGATTAAAATTCCTGTTTAGTTCTACATTTCCCCCCTTTCCTTCTTATGCTCCAATACAATGAAAGTAACAAGGATGTTAAATCTTTTGTTATAGTCTCTGGGATCTCTGAGGCTCTGTTGATATTTTTTTCGGTCATATTTTCTCTCCATTGTTCAGATTGGGTGATTTCTATTGCTTTACCTTCAAATTCACTGATTCTTTTCTCTGTCCTCTTTAACCTGCTGTTGAAGGTTGAAGCTCATCCAGTGACTTAAAAAATTTTGTTTATTGTATTGGATATATTAGGCCAAAAGAAAAAGGATGCCTGTGGAATTGGTATCTGTGTTCTGCCCTGGGTCCCAAGATCTCTAGCTAGCCTGCTTTCTTCTTTCCACATTCCAGAGTCTTCCTGTTTTTTTTTTAATAGATAATATCCAGAATTTTTAGTTGCCTTTAGTGGAAATATCTAAAGACCAATGCATCCTCTCCACATCCTCCCAGGAATGGAAGGGATCATGCATTTATATTGGTTTAGACTCAAATCTAAAATTTTTAAATTTAAAAGAAATTTAAAAAATTTTTTCCTAAATCCATACTTATTAACTTCACATGCCTGCTTCAATTATGTCTGTAGATGCTGAGTTTGGGGTCCTAGTAAGTAGATCCAGGAGCCAGGACAGGGTGACAGCTGTGATTATGGAGGGACCAGACCCAACACTGAGAACTTTAAACTTCTGGCTTTGGGGGAAAAAAGTTGTTAATACACAATGATTATAATTAGGTGATTTTTGTCCAAAACATACAGGAGGTGTGGGGTAGAATAGTAAAGAAGTTACTAGAATGTGCACCCTACCGAGGCAGGGTAAAATTTCAGAGTGCAGAGCTGGGTAGAGGACAAACAGAGGATAGAGACTCGTGAAGTGGGGTCTTCCCTGAGGCTCACCCCTAGGGGTTGCCTCCAGCTCACCCGTACCTGCTGCCAGGCAGGAGGCTCCAGCAACCAGCAGTGAAGTGTCTCTAGTTAGTTGAAGGTGTATTTGCGGCCTGTCTACTATGTTCACAGGCCTGTAGAAAAACCCCTGAGATTTTTTGCTCTCAACTGCAAATTGGCACAGCCAATATGGAAAGCGTTATGGAGATTCCTTGGAAATCTGGGAATGGAACCACCAATTGACCCAGCTATCCCTCTCCTTGGTCTATACCCAAAGGACTTAAAAATCAGCATACTACAGGGACACAGCCACATCAATATTTATAGCAGCACAATTCACAATAGCTAAACTGTGGAGCCAACCTAGATGCCCTTCAGTGGATGAATGGATAAAAAAAAAAAAACATGGCATAAATACACAATGGGATATTACTCAGCAGTGAAAGACAATAAAATCATGGCATTTGCAGATAAATGGATGGCATTGGAGAAGATAATGCTAAGTGAAGTTAGCCAATTCCCCCCCCCCCAAAAAAAAATGCCAAATGTTTTCTCTGATATAAGGAGGCTGATTCATAGTGGGGTAGGGAGGAGGAATATGGGAGGAATAGAGGAATTCTAGATAGGGCAGAGGCATGGGAGGGAAAGGGAGGAGGCAGGGGGTTAGCAAGGATGGTGGAATGTGATAGACATCATTATCCAAAGTACATGTATGAAGACACAAATTGGTGTCAACATACTTTATATACAACCAGAGATATGAAAAATTGGGCTGTATATGTGTAATAAGAATTGAAATGCATTCTGCTGTCATTTATTTAAAAAAATAAAAAAATTTATCCCACAATAAATTCTATATCTTGAAAAATAAAATAAAAATATGAATGCAAAGAGAAAAAAAACCCCAACAACAGTATACAGTCCAACTTCCCACTTTGCAGATTCCTTTTCCATCCTATTTATCCCCTTTGATACCCACAGGACCAGACCTTAAAGATTCTAGCAAAGAACTTCCCAGGTCACTTTGCTAAGGAGAGAGAACATTAAAACCAAACACAGACAGATAAAGATTAGCCTCTCACCCCAGCAGCCTGAGCTTGTGCCAGGAAAGTGCAATCACCTCACTTCTGAAGCAGATAAAGGTGTGCCTAGGTCACTTACCAGTCACTGGGCAACTGCCATGACACACTCCCCACACCTGACACTGCTCAGGAGAAAGCCAGGCAGCTTGTGACAGTTTTCCCAGCCAGAGAAAATCTGGCTCAGCAGGCAGGTTGCCATTCGTGCAGTCACCAGAGACAAAGCTTGGCGCATTAGGATCTTAGCTCCACTGGGCAGTGACTGCTCAGCCCTGCAGGGAGTGGAAGAGCCACAGGCACAAGATGATCCTCAGGAGAAACTTCCCCAAAGGCTTCTGCATTGGGCTGATTCTGGTCATTGCTGTCAACATCTTTCTGGTATTTTATACGAAGGAAACTTTACAAAACTTGATTCTGGGGCATCTACACAAGGAGTTTCATTTGCCCCCACCAGAGTGGGACGGAGCCATGATCAAGAGACTGTCTCGTTTGGAAATGGATCTGCAGCATCTGAGTAAGTTCAGCATGCTAATTTGGAGGGGATGTGTGTGTGTGTGTGTATGGTGCATGCAAGTATGTGTGGGTGTGAGCATGCATGTGAGTGTATACTTGGGGACACTTAGTAAAAAAAGGGTGTGGAGGAAAATGGGTGAGAAGCCACATTCTCATCTCTCATTTGCCTTTTCAGGCATCAGAGTCTGATGGGATGCATTGAGAAATAGGTGGTAGGAGAGGGAGTTTAGAGAAGATGATTTGAGGGAGGAGAGCAGAGTGTGTATGAAAGTGGGGTGTGTGTATATGTTTGTGCATATGCATGATCACATCTGCATACATGCAGGCAGGGAGACTGAAGCTCAGAATAAGGACCCCAAGAGACTCAGAAATCTAGGAATCTAGGCTCAGGAATCAGCCCTATCTTTAGGCCAATGTATGACAGGGTTGTTAATGAGAGGTGGCTGTGTCTAGGGTAAAGGGTGCTTCCAATTTCCTGGGAGCTCCTATCATGAATGCATGGAGGCATTGTTAGAGGGCCGAAGGCCAAATCTTGATATGGCTGCTATGGTGGTGTGACTTTGAGTAAGTGCTTATCTCTCTCAGTCTCAGACTTCGAATCTGTAAATGGAGACAATGATAATGAAAATGATAATTATAGAGAGCTGCCTGACTTCACAGGGTTGGGAACATGCAGAAAGTGATATATGTCCAGTTTTAACCTCTTCATTTAACGTTCTGGATAGGATTCCAACACATCCTGGGCTTGGTTTGTAAGACTGGTTAACTCCTTTGAATTATATGTACCTGTGCCTCTGACTTCAGTGAGAGAAGTGACAATTTTCCCTGCTCCCCAGGTAACAGAGATCAAGGGCTTGCTGTTGGAGCTGGTCAAGGTCTTTTTAAATGGGAAATGAATATTACCAAGGCTCAGGCAGAGGGATGGAAGGAGGAAAGACAGGAAGAGAAAAAGAAAGGGAGGGAATAAATCAGGGAAAGTCAGAGAGAGGGAAGTGGGGCAAGACAGGAGAAAAGTGATGAGGATGGAAGAGAAGGAAAAAAGAAGTGGTTAGGGAGAGAGGTTGAGAACTTGTGGAGACAAGAGGAAAAAAGGGAAAGTGAGAAGGGGTGGGGGAGAGGATAAAAGAAGGTGGGGCACGAAACACCCACAGCGCCCTCCACACCCTGTTTACACTCAGTACATTTTGCTGTGATGCAATTCTCTGGAAAGCAGGTCCCGTGGGGGGTCGTTCCATGGATGTAGCTGTGCATTCCCCTTTCATTTCTATTCACACATGGAAATTACCTCAATGAATAAGTGAACAAGTGAGTGTAAGCAGGAGAGAGAAAAGTACAGGTGCACAGGGATGAAGGGAAGAGTGAGACAGGCTAGAGTGTGGGTGAAACAGAGGGAAGATGTTGGCTCGGAAGCCCTGGCTTCCCCAGTTGGGTGGAACACTGCACATGCGAATCTGTGCAGCAGGCTTCACTAGGAGCTTGTGGACCCAGGCTGGTGACCCCGGAGCCACTGCCACTCCTTGTAGGAGAACCTAGACCATACCAGGACTCTCCCATGGGACCCTTAGTTCCTTCTACTGCAGTCGCCCCCTTCCCCTGAACCTCAGCATGGCAGGAGTCTTTACTCAGCAGAGACATGACATGCCCTGAGGAGCCATCCAGAGCCACCAACTTACTTTCTTTTATTTGTTTGCAATGACCACTTCTATCTTTCTATCTCATCTTGTTGATGCCATGATTTTTTCAGTCTAAAGTGATGTAGTGTCAGAGACCCTTCCCAGCAGAGCTGAACCTTACAGTGTCTTCTGGGACCTGTTTCCAGATCACAAATGCTCTTCTGTCCCACAGTTCATCCTGTAATGGAAAATCTTTAAGAAGTGAGGCCCAGTTGGAAACTTCCAGTCATGTGGGCTGTGCCCTCAAGCGAGGTACTGAGACCCTGACCCCTCCCCACTCCCTGTCTCTGTTCACTTACCAGCTGCCATGATCTGAGTAGTTCCCTCCACTGTACCCTCCCCTGTCTCACCATAGGCCCCAAAGCAACAGGCCAAGTAACCATGGACTGAAACCTCCAAAACTGTGAGCCAAAATGAAACTTTTCTCTTTATAAACTAATTATCTAATAATTTCTTTATCAATTAATTCTTTTCTCTTTATAAACTAATTATTTGTCATAGGAATGGCAAGTTAACACATGCTCCAGATTTTAAATTTACAGCTCTTGCCTAACATCCTGGTTGCTCACTGCCTTCAGGGTTTCGGAAAGATTGAAGAAAACCATAAGTCAATAGGAACATTTAGGTCAATCTTCAATTAGGTAAGTCTATCAAGAGTAAAAGCAAACACATGATGATAATCATATCCCTGTTGGCAGAGGGACAAGTGACTCTAAACCAGTTGTTGGACCCTTTCTTGGGGCTCTTAAAAGCCCCACCAGAGTAATATCATTGGGTGTGTCTCCTTTGTGCCGTAAACATTTTCATGTCAATCATGGGAATGGTCTAGTGGCACTATATTCATCTTGCCGGAATGTCTGCAATTTTCAAATTGACTCTAGACTTTCAGTTCCCACTGACAGTAGTGAATGAAAGAAAAAAAAATTAGGTGCCACCCCAAAGAGGAAAGTAGGGGAGTTTTGTTTGAGGCAAGGAGAACTCAGTACCACCCTGTGACCCTTATGTGCTTAACACAGAAATGTATGAATAATAATAATACTCAATTGGAACACTTGAAACATTATGCTTTTATTTCCCACCTGAGCAAATATTCATGGTATTTCCACAGCCCTTCTTTGGCAGACCTTGCCATTTAGATCTCTTCCCAAGTTTGCTTCAACCATTCTCTTTTTGCCTTGGACGCTTTAATTGATTCTTCTTCTCCTTTTCCTTTATCCAGGGCCAATCTTCTGTCATCTTCTTAACATTTTCTTCCCCGTTTTGGACTTCCCTGTTTTCCCTTGGAAGGGCTACAGATGGATCTGAAATACAGCCCAAATCCTGTCACTAAGCCTTGTTCTGTGGTATGGGATTGCGTTTACCCAGAAAAATTTCACACAGTGGAACCATCCTGGTGACCCTGGGTAGCAATTATTCAGGAAAAGAGGGCATTCCCTTCTAATGTTCAGGGAGATGCTGGATGGGCTGAAGTTAATCCCTCAGTCTGGTTGAAATTTAATGGGGGGTTTAGGGGAGGATTAGTGGGAGCTAAGTGGTCCTATAGCCAAGACCTTTGGTTACTCGATGTTTAATGCCCAGGAATGTCACAATCACTAAGCACTGGACTCATTACTTTTGCATTCTTTTTCTGCTGCATTTGTAGATTGAGCTCAAGGTACATATATGTTAAGACTCTCCAGCACAAATCTTATAGGGTTGTTATAAAGGTGAGATAAATGATGGATGGGAAAGAGCTTTGAAGTTTGTAGGCCATTTTCCAAACACAAAGCATCATTTTTACTATTGGTACTATAGATCCTGAAAGACCTCTTCTGTATGAGAAGTCCTCTGCCTGGGTCTGTCACTCTGTTTATTCTTTTGAGTTAAGTCTGTGTTCCTCAAATGAATATGAACATTAGCGCTATCTGGAGTAAGCATCTTCAGGGAAGTCCTGGGATTCTGTATTTTTTAACAAGCTGTTGAAGTCTTTCTTGTGGCCAACCACATTGGACATTTCCTGCCTAAAAGTTCTTGGTGAATCAAATGAGAAGGGAAAGGGAAGGTGGACGATGGTGGTGCTGGTTAGAGTAGATTTGCTTTTGTCAGCTACTAGAAGTGTAGTATAATGTGACTCCACATTTCACTGTACAGAGGAATTACTTCTTGATTTGTTAAAATGCAAACTCTGGTAACCTCCCCTGGCCCCAAGATTCTGATTTAGTAGATTTGAACACAGGCTTGGATATCTACTTTTTAAAATAACCACAGTTGATGATTCTGATATAAATATTTCTTAGGCTTAATTCTGAGAATACATTATTTGATTATCTATTTATTTCTCAGGTCAATGGCAGCAATTTGAGTAGCCTTAAATGGACAGACAAGTTTTGTTGAAGCTGCAGAGAGAGAGATGGACCTAGCGTGTGCTTTGCCAGGACAGCCTTGCACGGCTCTGACAAGTTCACTTGACCCATCACATTCTCTGGGACAAGAGCCATAAATTAAAAATCTGCAGAGTGTGTTAGTTTGCCATTCCTTTGAGAGAAGAAGAGAGAGAGAGACAGGGGTGGGGTGGGGTGGGGATGTCAGGGTCTCAGTATCCCCCTTGAAGGCACAGCCCCACATGACTGGAAGCTTCCAACTGGGCCTCACTTCTTAAAGGCTCCACCATGCCGCTACACACAGGTTGTTTGGCTTATTTAGGATCCAAATTTATAGCAAAGAGAAAACCGTTTTACATAAATTAGGAATGAAAGCAATGCCCAGATAATTAGGATCGAGTAAACTGTTTTATCTGCTCTCTCCCACCCCATCCTCTTCATCTGCAGAAGATGGTATGCAACTGGTTATGAAGCAACAAGAAAACAAGGACCATACACAAAAGGGGATAGAAGATGAAGTTCACCCTGCTCGAAAGGCAGTGGAAACCCCTGAGAGGGAGACAGAGAAGCGGCAGAACAGACCCCCAAAGAAACTCTTCCTGAACTCACCGCTCTTCAAGCAGTGGGGCGACAAGCTTTCTGAAGCCCAGCAGAAAGAGGCTGAGGACCTGTTCCAGAAGTTTGGTTACAACGTCTACCTCAGCAACCAGTTGCCTCACAATCGCACCCTCATGGACACACGAGATTCCAGGTGGGACGGATGAGGGTTGGTGGGAGGTTCTAGGGACCTCTGTCTGATTTGGTCTGAGTTTTGGAAGCCATAAAAGTCCAGGGTTGGAAAGAGGGTTGGGGGGAGTGAGGGATTGCTGGAGAAGGGGATAAGGAGAGTTCTTGTGTTTAATCCCTTTTGCAACAGCAGCTTGGTGAACATTGGAGATAAACAGAGGTGTAGAGAAATGGTGATCCTTGGGAATTCTGATACAATGGGTCTAACCAATGATTTTACAGATGAGGATGCCAGGGCTGAACAAAGACTTGTGCATGTCACCCCAAAGTTAGCAGCTCTATTTCCTCCTTTCGTACTTTCCTCCAATTCTCTGCTTGAATCCTTTGTTTTTAAATATAATTTTTAGAGACTTTCTGTTTTTATTCCTCATTGTTTTTTTTCTTTTCTGCCTTGCCCATCTTTCTTCATAATTTTTTAAAAAAGTAACATCTTTGTTGAGGCACAATTCATATACCATTCAATTCACCCATTTGAAGTATGCAATTTAAGTGATTTTAGTATATTCAGAGTTGTGCACCATCGCCACAATGAATTTTAAATCTTTTTCTTCACTAAAAAAAGAAACCCCGTATCAGTGTCAGCCACTTTCCATTTCTCCACAACTTCTTACTCCCCTGGAGAGCATTAAAGTACTTTCTGTCTCTATGAATTTGCCTATTCTGGATCTTTCTCATAAATGGGATCATATAATATAGGGTCTTTTGTGACTGTTTTTTTAAAAAGACTATCATCATATTTTCAAGTGTTACAGCATGTATTGATACTTCATTCCTTTTTTAAATAGAACTAACAAAAATTGTATATTTTTATTGGTTCGGTTTAAATATCAATGACAACAGAATCCATTTTTATATAATTATACAAGCATGGAATATATCTTATTCTAGTTAGGATCCCATTCTCATGATACATGATGGTGGGATTCACTGTGTTGTTTTCATATACATACTAAAAATTATGGGAAATTGTTAGATCAGAATGCAAGAAAAGACCACTGACTCCAATTAAAATCAAATTAAAGCAAGTTTATTATTTCGACCGGCCGGGCTGCCTCTCCCTCCCAAAACCGCGGGAACAAGACAGCACCCCAGCTTTCTGGCAGCCCAGCTTTATAGCCCAGAAAGTTACACAAAGGGGGGTTACAGATAACAGAACTCTGACAAGCATCACACTAATGGTAGTTTACATTTTTTGCTGGCCCCAACATCAGAATTTATGAGGACCATTAGAGCCTCAGAGAGGGTTGTTGTCTGGCCAGGGAAGGCCAAGATTTGTGAGGCATCACTAAAGTTTCAGAGAGGGCTGCTATCTGGTCAGAGAGCCAGGCATGGGTGAGTTCAAGGCATGGGCAGGCATTCCAAGCAGGTTCAGAATTTGCAGTAATTTATAGTAAAGCTGAAATTATCTTTTCATGGCTTTGTGGCGAGATGGCTCCCAATTTTAAGAACAGGTTGGGTCTATCAGAAATTACATGAGATTCATTCTACTGCCTTTCCCTCTTGTATCCCCCCACCTTTCCCTCCATTCTCCACTGTCTAATCTACTGAACTTCTATCTCCCCCTCACCTTCCCCCTTTTGTGGATTAGCTTCCACATATCAGACAAAGCATTTAACCTTTGTTTTTTTGGGGGATCAGTTATTTCACTTAGCATGATAGTCTCCAGATCCATCCATTTGCTGGCAAATATCATAAAGTCATTCTTTTTTATGGCTGATTAATACTCTATTAATATTTCAACATTTTCTTTACCCATTAATCTGTTAAAGGGCAACTAGGTTGGATATTTTATATTTTAACTATGACTTTGAAATATAATTTATTAGTGTGTTAAGTAAAACTGTATACATTATATTAACTTTACTATCTTGATTAACTAGAATAACTTCTTGTGGTTGTACATGATGTGAAGTTACACTAGTGGTGTCTTCATATATGAACATAGGAAAGCTATATCTGATTAATTCTACTGTTTTTCCTATTCCCATTTCCCCTCCCTTCCTTCTATTCTCCCCTGTCCAAGTTGGTAAACCTCCACTCCTCCCTTTGCCCAGCTTATTGTGAGTCAGCATCTACATAATCAGAGAGAACATTGACCTTTGGTTTTTTTGGGATTGGCTTATTTCACTTAACATGATATTGTCAAATGAGGTTACTTTGTCTAAAGTACCATATTTTATTTATTCATCAGTTGATACACATTGTATTGTTTCTACTTTGGACTATTATGAATAGTGTTGCTATGAAGACAGCAAGTGTTTGTATTGACCAATAACTTTGTGTTTCTTGGGTGCAGTCTAAAAGTTGAATTCGTGGGTCATATGATAACCACATTAAACTGTCAGACTATTTTCCAAAATGACTGCATGATTTTATATTCCAACCATCCATGTATAAGAGTCTTGATTTTTCCACATTATCACCCACATTTGTTATTATTTGTGTCTCTTTCTTTCTTTCTTTTTTTCAGTATCAGGGATTGAACTCAGGGGCACTGGACAACTGAGCCACATCCCCAGCCCTGTTTTGTATTTTATTTAGAGACAGGGTCTCATTGAGTTGCTTAGTGCCTTGCTTTTGCTGAGAATGGCTTTGAACTCATGATCCTTCTGCCTCAGCCTCCTGAGCCGCTGAAATTATAGGCATGTGCTACCACATCTGGCATTATTTGTGTTAAATTTTAGTTAGTCATTCTGATGAGTGTGAAGTGATATCACATTGTGATTTTGTTTTCAATTTCTTGAAGGCCTAATGATGATGGACATCTTTTCATGCGTTTATTTACCATTTGTATGTTTTCCTTGGAGAAATTCAGAGATGCCTCCTTTTCAAAATTGGTTTATATGCCATTATTCATTATATATCCTAGATATAAATTCCTATTAAAAACATGCAAATATTTTCTCCTAGTATATGGGTTGTCTATTCGCTGTCCTGGTGGTCTTCATTGAGGCACAAATGTTTTAAATTTTGATGATGTCCAATTTATCCATTTTCTCTTTGGTTGCTTGTATTTTCGATGTCATATATAAGAGACTATTGTTGAAGGCAAGGTAACGAAGATTTACACCTATGTTTTCTTCCAAGAGTTCTGTAGTTTCAGTCTTAAAATCTGGGGGCCATTTTATGTGAATTTTTATATATGGCAATGTGAATGTGGTATAGGAGTCCAACTTTATTCTTTTGGATGTGGTCTGATCATTATCCTGCTGTCCCACCATCCTCCAGTGAAGAGATAAGTTTTGCCACATTTGTTCTCTTGGTACTCTTGTTGAAATCAATTGGGCAGAATCACAAAGGTTTATTTCTAGGTATCAATTAATTCTGTTTGCCTCATGTTTACTTGACCCTTATGATAATGACAGACCGTGGTAACACTAGTTTTGTGGCAAGTTTCAAAATGCAATAAAGTGAGTTTTCAACATTTCTTATTTTTTAAGATTGTTTTGTCTATTTAGGTACATGAATTTCTATGAATTTTAGGATTCACCTATTAATTTCTGAAAAAAAAAACAACAGGATTTTGATAGGGATGGCCTATCAATTTATAGAATATAAATGGCCTAGATCAATT